>NW_027187419.1:25222084-25436059 GCF_028583685.1 Petaurus breviceps papuanus | reverse complement strand
TTTGAACTCAGCTCCTCCTGACTCCAGGGTCGTTGCTCTATTCACTGAGCCACCTAGCCACCCCCAAATTTTTCACTTTTTATAAGCAGAACATTATTCTATCATATACACATGTCACAATGTCTTTTACCATTCTCTTTTAAGGAGGAGAGGAGAAAAGAAGCACTCAATAAAAATCAACCAATATATTGCTCATGTTTGATAGTGCTAAATGTTTTAAGTGGCAAAGGTTTTAAAGAACAATAAAAAACAATAATCAATAAGAAAGAAAATTGCTTTAAGGTTTACAAAACCCTTCACATCCATTATCTTAATAGATCCTAATAGCTTTTTTTAATCCTAATAATTTTTACCTATGTAAAAAATGTTACAGGTGTGATTGACCCATTTTGAGGATAAATAAACTGAAGTTCATGGAAATTAACAGATTTATATTACCAGAATTTAAATCTGAATTCAGACTACAATTTGAATACTCTTTTAGGATAAGTAAAAAAGTTGTTTTTTGGGGGCAGCCAGGTAGCACAGCGAGTAAGAACACCGGTTCCAGTGTCCTGATGACCTGGAGATTGAATCCTGGGCTCAGACACTTAGCATCCACCCAGAAACACCTGGCCATGTAACCTTGAGCAAGTTACTTAACCCCAATTGCTTAGGGGTATCCAGGTGGCTCAATGAGTAAGAGCACCAGCTCCAGTGTCAGGATGACCTGGATCAAATCTGGGCTCAGATACTCAGCACCACACCCAGAAATAACTGGCCATGTAACCTTGAGCAAGTTACTTAACCCCAATTGCTTTAAAAAAAAAGTTGTTATTTTTTTCACAACTGTATAAAAATATTCACTTTTTTCTTCCTCACCTAGTAGTTAAGGGGTATTAAAATTCCCTATTCATAAGCTTATGCAGTCAGCCAACACAGAGCTGGCTGTGATGGGAAGAATAACTCCTTGATTTTTTTTTCTCTCATCCTATGTCTTATTATTTGTATTCACACAATAAAAGCACTAGATTAAAAACTGCATCTGATGATCAACATCATTTTGTAAATGGCATATATTTAACAGAGACCTAATTAGTGTATGTTCTGAGGAAAGCAAAAAGAAAAAAAGAAAACTCTAAGAGAGTTTCTAAGGAAATAAAGAATGGTGTGGCATAGAAAGAAATAGTCTTGGCTATAAGGTGTGTGGTAAGAACTCAGTTCCTGCTACTTTGTCTCCTATTTCTTTTGGTCAAATTCTCTGCCCTACCCATTAGTTTAGTGCTGGTGGGTGCTTTACCTACAAGTGAATTGTACTTCAATTAGTCTTGAAGCTAGGAAGGTTGGCAGAATTCTTTTCCCCAGATTCTTAATCACCACGAAGATCTCTCTCTTGAGTTCTTAATTGTTTGACTGTGGAATGTCCATTGTATTTATTTATTTTTATTCTTAGATTGTATCATTTTAATGTCTAATTATTAACTTGGATTTTATGGTTCACTAGGTTTGGTTACACTGTGAAGCTAAACAAACCAAAGAAACCTTGTGCTTAGATAATACCAAATTTAGATTTAGTCTACAATAGGGATATTTCAAGATGTTGACTCCTTAGGGAAAATTCCTTACAGGGATGAATATCAGAGACAAGAAAATGAGCTATAAGCCAGTAGAATCCAAGTCTAATGTTTGGTGAGGAGATTTCATGTACAAAAATGAGAATTAATGGTAAAAGCACTCCAACAATAATTGCATTAAAATGATACTAGCTATTCTGCTTTAAGTAGTCAGTTACTGAATTGTAGAATCTCAGAATTTTGGTGTTCTAAGGCAACATTCAGTCAAACCATATAAGACAACCCCTCCTTTTTTGAGGGGGGGCAGCTAGAAAATTGTCGAGTGTCTGAGGCTAGATTTGAACTCAGGTCCTCCTGACTTCAGGGCCTATGCTCTATTCAAGACAACCCCTTCTACAAGACATCTGACAAGTGGTTATCCAATCTTTGCCTAAAGACCACTGAATACTGAGATCTGTTTTGAAGCCAAATGACCTAAAATTAAAACCTGAAAAACATGAACTAAGTTAAATCAAACCAACTACAGTAAATTGCTATACTCTGACTTAAAACACTGTATTAAAAATGAGAAGCAAAGAAGAAAAACAATTAAAAAATGTTTAAAATTATTTGAAAGCATCATTTCCCAATCAAAAAGAAACAAAAGCACCACAAAATGATAATTGATTCAATATAAGTCCTCAAATACAATCAACTGTTTAGTAAGGAACAATTGATCATCCATTGACCAACAATGAAGAATTTGGTTAGCAACATGGCTGATATAAGCAGCCCATGTCAGCATTTTTAAACTCTATTAAACTGCAGAAGAGAACACTCTGTCTCAGGTCATTTTTCTAATACAAACTTTTTTTTTAATAGACTACACCTGCAATAGCAATGGTGGGCAAGATTTTGAATTATTTTAAGCACTCAAAGAATATGTCTACACAAAGGGAACCATACAGTTTTCTTCCAATCCCCTACGGCTTGAAACTGCTAAGTCTCACACCATTGTACATATATCCCCCTTTCCGGACATCATATTTCCAGCTGACAGGGCATCTAAAACTCTAATTCCCTGGCACACTGGTGTAATTGACTTTTTATGAAGTCTTATAATGTAAAAGGTGGCACATTGCTTGGCAGTGAAGATTTATTAGTACTTATATTTTGTGAATTTTCACATTTTGTCATGTTCCAATATTTGAAGACATTTATGCTCCTTTCTTCCCCTTTCTTTTCTTTCCTCTTTTTAAAGCCATCTAATCCTCTCTTGTACAGTAGAAGTTTATTTCAAACTGCTGCTTCATTGAGCCTGGGCATCTGAGATAACCCTATTTTTCTACATAGCCCATTATTTTGGGGGTGGAAGGCTCTACCTGTCTAGCTAACAACTGGGCTGCATATCTCCAGCAAGTTGGTGGATTGGACAGACACAGCATACTAGATAGAGAAGATTCCAGCCCCTGAGCTAAGCTTGTCTGAGGAAGTAACTGAATATGTCAACATATTTGACATCTCTCTGAGTGTCTCAGAATTCTATTGAATTAGGGAGACTCTTTCTCCCCTTGAAGTTGAGCTTCTTGTCTTCGGTCTCATGCTATCCTAGCTGCTCTAACTGTGCAGTTATCTCAGTACACTCAGGCAGGCTTCTAAGGATTGAAAAAAAAATTCTCCTTCTGCCTGCCTGCTCACTAACGTTGCAGCTACCTCATTGAAGATACATCAAACATTGGAAGAACTATTGCCAAATAAGCTGGTCACTGGCATGAGATCTGAGACTTACTTTTTCAAAACTTCTTTTTAATTTTATTTTTTCATTGTGATTGCTTTTATGAGTAATTAAAATAGGATTACTTAGAATGACATTAAAAAAAGCTTTAATGAATCTGGCCCAGTAAATTCATGTTTCTGAAAATTAAAACCAATATCCCAGACCCTTATATTGCCTTGATGAATTTCTCTTGAAATTATTTTATTTTATTTTTATTTTTTTACATTTTGGAAATCTTTATATATCTTGATGACTTTTACTAATAAGTAAAAAAAAAAAACAAGCCCATTATCTTTTAATCAGCAATTCTAAATGCAAAATAAGGAAAAATGATTTTTTTTTCATTCTATGAATGAATATTGGGGAGTGTGGTGTTGATTGGATTAATATTGTTTTTATTGCGCAGTGATTTTAGTCATATCCAACTCTTTGTAACCCCATTTGAGATTTTCTTGGCAAAGTTACTGGAGTGGTTGCCATTTTCTTCTCCAGCTCATTTTACAGATTATAAAATTGATACAATCAGACTTAAGTGACTTGCCCAGGGTCACACAGCTAGTGAGTGTCTGAGGCTAGATTTAAATTCAGGAAGATGAGTCCTTCTGACTCCAGGAGCAGTACTCTCTCCACTATGCCACCTAACTGTCCCTGCGTTCACATTGCTCTTCTCAATATTTAAGTGTGAAACAACTGCATTTTGAAAATAATTACAATTGCCTTGCTTGTGTGAATGACTGGCTTGTGAAATTTGCCTTGGAAAGACTTTGGATTTTTGCATGGACTTTTGATTGGTTGTTCTGTTTTTATTTCAAGGTAGGCAAAATATGTTTTTAAAAGAAGGTGGAAAATCGTTCATCAACATTAGAGGAAAGATGAAAGAAGACTAAAATCAACATCCTAACAAAGTTGATGATTAGCATAATGTTCTTGAACCCCATTCTGAATTTGTTGCTCTCCCTGGCTTCTACTACATGAACCAAGATGCCCCCTCAAGGTTAAGTTTATCACCTGTAATCTCTCACCCTGCTGCTAATGCAAACCTAGATTGATACCACCTCCCCTCCACCTCTTCTCTCCTCTGGAAAAAAAAAAAACAAAAAACTCCTACCAACGCCTTTCTTTATAGAAAGCAAAAAGTGACTTTTTAGCTCACTCCATTCTATATGTGTTACTCTACCTAGTTTTAACTTTATGGAACAATATGTCATACCCCCATGCTCAATAACATTTGATCTCCTCCACTTTTCCTACCGCAGTGTGTGTGTGTGTGTGTGTGTGTGTGTTGTCTCCCTTTATTAGACTGTAAGCTTATTAAACACAAGAACTGTCTTTCTTTTTATTAATTGTATGTCCTTACAACGATGCCTGGATGATAGGTAAGCGCTTAATAATTGTTTAATGTATTGGATTGGAGTGAATCTCCTGCTCTTGGAGAAAAATTGTGCTTATTCTAGGTTATCCCTAAAGGACCAGAAAAGCAAAAATATAGAAAGAAAATGCAAACTAATTTTGGGTGAAAGTATTAGGAGTTGGGAGGGAATCTGGGAAAAGGCTCACATAGCTTAGGTATGAAACAAATTCAGAAATTTTAAGAGACTGATTGGAAGAAGTACATTCCTGGCATGAGAAAGTCAGTGCAAAGGCATGGATACAAGAAATCCAGAATATCTATAACAATGATTTCTGTAGTTTGACTACAATACAGAGTATATAACATAGGATAATTCATACAAAGATTGGAACAAAATTGGTAGCCAGATTATGAAGAAGTTTAAATGTCAAACAGAGGAATTGATATTTATTTCTAAATGCAATTGGGAGATACGGGAGTTTATTGAGCAGATGATTGACATTGTTGGATATATTGTTCAGGAAAATTTCTTTGGTAGGTGAATGGAGAGTGAATGGAAATGGGTACAAATTTGAGGCAGGAAAACCATTTAGAAGGCTATAGTAGTCTATATAACTGATATAAGGCATGAACTAAGGTAATGGTCATTTGAATAGAAAAAGGAGAGAAATACAAGAAGTGCTATGAAAGTAAAATTGACAGAATTTAGTAAGTGATTGTGTAGATAAGGTGAAGGAGACTGAGGAGTGAAGGAATGATTCTAAGTTTTCTGTCTTCCTGTTTTCCATTTCATGTAGCTAGTGCCAGGTGATTAGGATATGCAATTTCTTGGAGAACAATAAAGTCTAGAGTTCAGTTGAGGCAGAACTGCAGAATTACTTCCAATGATTTCTTCTCTTCCAGATGATCTTAGCCCTCAAACCAAAATGTTTCATAGTCATTGTCTTCAATACTTAGAAGGTCCACCTTCTATAAATAATCATTTCAGTGGAGATAGAATATGAGAGCATAAGAGTTGATCTTTAATCCAAAAGGAAACTATAGCAGGATTCAATTCAATTTTAGTAATTGACATTTTCCTCCAGTTCTAGAAGTCTTCTGGATGTATGGTCCAAGACTATACATGAGTAGGCCCACCCTGGGGGAGATACAACTAAGTGCAATTTTCCCTGTTTCATTCTTGAAGTTAGATTTTGATCTTCTGGATGGTATAGGACTGTTCCATTTATGAGAAATTCATTATCATTGAATTTTGAATAGTCTTCTAGTCATGTGCTCCTCTAGATATTAGGCAAATTCTGTGGGCAAAGGCAAAGCATAAAAGAGACAGGACAAGAGTCCACTATAGCCCCCATGATCCCTCACCCAATACATGCATACATACTTAATCTAGTCATAGGATATCATTTCCTAAGATGAACCAATGAGGTATGAACAAAATGCTCAAGAGAACTTTATGAGGTATACCTATCTGAGGCAAAAAAAAAGGAAAATTCAATCCATTATGAAACTTAATTAGCCTTGTAGAAAGGAGATTTACATAGCTAAAATTATGTTCATAGGCTTCCTTACCATAAAGGAAGGAATTGCCCCTGGGAAGCTGAAAATAACATAATTGCAACTTAAAAAGCTGCCCAGAGGGAATTGCAAACTACCATGTTTCCCCAATAATAAGACACTGTCTTATTATTTTTTTTTGGACAGAAAAACACCAGAGTGCTTATTTTCAGGGGAGGGCTTATTTTAATGAACATTGACAGCAATTTTAATAAACAGGTAAATGTGAACAAAAAAATGTACCTTTATTCAATAAGCAAATCACTGGGGAAGAACAGGATGACACGCTCACTGCTACAGCTCTGATTGGATGCAGCTCGGAGTGCTGCGTGCGTTTCACCCGGGGGGAGGGGGGGCGGTGCATACAGAGGGTACCATAATGTAGCGTGTAGCGCAGGGGATCACTTTCACTACAGTAGCAATCTCAATAGGGCTTATTTTCGGGGGAGGGCTTATTTTAGAGGAATCTTACACAGTAAAGGGAGGGCTTATTTTCAGGATAGGTCTTATATCGGGGAAACACGGTAGGAGGGGGGAGGAAGTGCTATTTTTCTATTTCCCCCACCACGGTGCAGCTGCTGCTGATCAGTTGTCTTTCAGTTCTTTTCAACTCTTCATCACAACATTTGGGGTTTTCTGTGCAAAGATACTCATATGCCATTTCCTTCTCCAGTTCGTTTTACAGATGAGGAAATTGAGGCAAGCAGGGTTAAGTGATTTGTCCAGGGTCACACAGATAGTAAGTGTCTGAGGCCAGAATTGCACTCAGGAAGATGACTCTTCCTGACTCAGTACTCTATCTATTGTTCCACCTAGCTACCCTTGCATACATATGTGTATATATGTTTGTACACATCATAACACAGAAGAATTGACATATGAACACCCTACAAATTCTATTTCCCCCAATCTGTTACTCAAAAGAAAATTTAGTGTTGAAATTGTGTGTATACACCCACACTCCTCCCCCCCCCCCATTTACCATTTACTAAAAGAATAAATCACTGTTCAGTTTACCTATATCAAGTCAGCACTGTCCCTTTTGGGATCTAGTAAGGTTAAATGATAGTAAGTGCTAAATAAATAGTTGTGCTTTCCTTTCTATCCAGAGGTAACTAGGTGATGGGTACAGTGAATGAAGAGCTGAGTATGAAGTCAGAAAGATCTGAGTCAAAATCTGACTTCATGTACATCCTAGCTATTTGACCCTGGCAAGTCACTTAACCTTTGTTTGCCTCCGTTTCAACAACTGTAAAATGGGGATAATAAGAATACCTACCTTGTAGGGTTCTAAGGATCCAAGGAGATATTTGTTGTGTGTGTGTTTTTTTTAAGCAATCGGGGTTAAGTAACTTGCTCAAGGTTACACGGCCAGTTATTTCTGGGTGTGGTGCTGAGTGCCTGAGCCCGGGATTCGATCTCCAGGTCGTCCCAGCACTGGAGCTGGTGCTCTTACTCACTGAGCCACCTGGCTGCCCCACCAAGGAGATATTTGTAAAGTGCTTAGTGCTGTACCTGGTGTACAACAGATAATATATAAATACTATTCCCTTCCCATTCCCTTGAGTTTAACCAAATGTTTGATGCCAGCTGAACTTATTTTTCTTTCTCTGGTTGTTTTCAGTGTGTATATTTTACTTGTCACTCTGTTTTTTTCATTTGGTATAATTCAAGGATTTCCATCTTTCTTTGGCTAAAAATGGGGGCATATGAAGTAGATTAGCATTAGCTGAGACTGAAAAGATTTGTTGGAGTTAAGTTGTTGCAGAACTTGAATTCTAGGACAAGAAAAACAAAAACATATTATACTTAGTAGATTATGTTTTTCATTGAATTTTTGAAAAATAAAGTAGCCCAGTCAGGGAAAACCTTTAGAAAACACCTTAAATGCCTGCATAAGATTTACAGGATGGAATTATTGGTGGCAGTGGGTTGATGGAGATTTTCATGTTTGAACTTTAATAATAAAGATATGTTAATGATTGGTCTCATTTGCATTCTTGAAGTAGATGATCAGAATAAGTTTGGGACATTTATTCTCTCTGAGAGATTTCAAAGCACTGTGTGAATTCTGGGACCAAAGTATCCACATTCATAGAGTAAAGAAAGCTGAAGTAACACTTCTAATAGAATCTTCAGGATGAGAAATTTCTTTCAAAGAATGGGGACAAATTATTCAGCCCATCAGAAGTTACAATTCTTCAAATCACACTCAGTAGCCTCACCTGTAGAGACCAAAGAAACATTTGTTAGCTCTTCCAATAAATAGAAGTTCTAAATAGCAATGCACAATTAGCCGGGGGCTTTTTTTAAAAAACAGTTTAAGACATTTTCTTTTCACAGTTTTCAAGATTTCTTAAGATCAAATAGGATATCTGATAATTTCCAAACAGTCTTCTTTGTGTCTAGAGGATCCTTCTCTTCTGTTGAGTTCATTATCATTCTCTTTCTTAGACCCCTACTAAGTCACAGTACAATTTTCCTTTTCTTTGATAAGGTCAGAACTTCTATGTCTGGATTCTCTTCCCCTTCTAATTTAATCATACAGACTCATCTTCCAAAGACATACTTTATATCTTATAATTTTTTTTCTTTTCTAAACTATTCACAATCTTACCCTGAGGGTAGAAGTAGAAGCAATGTATAGAAGTCACAAAGAGTATTTAATTTGTGTTTGATGTAGGGAAAACCTTCCTAAAATTCCGTGCTGTTCCAAGGTGGACAGGGCTATCTTGAGAAGCAGGGGCTCCCCATCCTTTGAAGATCTTCAAGTAAAGGATGAATGACAACTTGTGCACTGTATTGTTGAAAGTTCTTTTTAAAGTATACCCTAAGTTAGATGGTGACTAAGCTCCCTTTAAATTCTGATATGGCATTAACTAAGGTAATATTATTGATAAATTTTATGTTTCTGAAGGAGAAACACAGTGAATAACTGTTCCGAATCTGTTTCATTATTTCTGATTTTCCTTAACAGAGGAACTAGAGGGTGAAGTTAAAAAAAAAAAAGAAACATCCTTAGAGATAATAATAGAAAAGAGGGGAAATGCTGGTCAAAAAATCAAAAAAAAATTCTAAAGATTTAACATTACTTGCCCTGAGACTCTGAAAGGGAAATCTGCTCATAAAGAATGGATTGCTCTCAGGAATGAAATTCTGGGGGTGGCTAGGTGGTGCAATTAATGGAGCACTTGTCCTGGAGTCAGGAGGACCTAAGTTCAAATTTGGTCTCAGACACTTAATATATACTAGCTGTATGACCTTGGGCAAGTCACTTAACCCCAATTGCCCTGCCTTCCCTCCTCCAAAAAAACAAAAAAAAGAGAAAAAAATAAAAAAAGAAGAATGAAATTCTGGAGAAACCAACCTCAGTAACTATTATTACCTTTAAGACCAAATTGGATACGGAGTTAATCAGCCAATTTAAATTTCAAATGGTTATATACAGAGATGGTAACCAGGAAGAGGTTTCGTAGGGCCTTCTTGAACTGCCAAAGCTGATAATTAATTATCATTGTGAGTATTTACACCTCTAAAATAAGCAAATAATAAAAAGGGGTATGGCTTATTCTTTTATTGATTTCCAGACTTAATACAGTGTAATTAACATAGATTAAACTTAAAAATGTATGATGTGCATATTAAATAAATATATTTTCAGAGAGGCAGCTGTTAAACATTAACTAGCACACAGACTCCTTATTGGAGTCTAAATAAATGAGGACCAATACATAGAAGTATTAAGTTTTGTAAGAAAAGATTCATGAAGTAAAAAAAAATGTGTTATATGAGGATTGTGTTAAATATTAATACCAATAGAAGAAAATTCTTATGTATGTTGGGAACATGAGGAAGATCCAGAAAAGGATAGGACATCTGTTTCAGAAAGATGGAAAGATATTAATATTCACATATTCATTATTATTCACATTAATATTCACAATTAATATTCACATAATGTTCACATAGAACATTAATTCATAATTTCCTTCTGCATTTTTTTTGTTCTGTTTCTAAGAAGAATGACTTTTAGATTTGGAAGGATAAAAAAAAAGATGATTAACAGGGTACTGGAACACAAGGTAAAAAAAATAGATAATTAAAATCAACTTTATGTATGGTCCAGATGTATGTAGGGTCCAGAATGAAGATGTAGTCTGCTTTATATATCTCTTGTTAAACCACCTCTTATGCAAAACATTGTTTATTTCTGAGTACACATTTCAGGAAGGACATTAATCAGCTGATATGTGTACAAAAAAGAGCCACCAGGAGTGTAGACTCACAAAAGTTTTTGTCTGTTTTCTTTATAGAGTGTTCCAGAGAGGGAATAAGTAATCAGAAGAGTAGGCATATTTGACAGAACATTTTCCAGGACAGTCTCTTTTAAGAAGACCTTTATCATAAGGAAGTTAGGGAGAAGGTACCTGAAGAATCCTATGATATGCAGCCTTCATCTGTTGCTGTTAACAGAAATTTAGAACTTTGTGGTCAATTTTCTGATCTTGTACATTAACCTTAGTTTTCTTCTCTGTGAAGTGAGGACAACTATAGTAGCTACTCACAGAGTTGTCATACAGATTTAATGTAAAGCACGTTGAAATTCTGAAAATGCTATCTAAATGTGATTTTTGTTATTACTATTAAACATCACAAATGTATTAAAATTATTTTATTACTAATTTGGCAATTAATTATTGTCATCAATTTATCACTATTTATCATCTTTATAATGAATTATGAATGATTACTTTCATCATCATCATCTTAGCATGGCTTGTTCTTTGATTCCTAATAAAGAGTCTATTGTTTTGGTGACAGTACAAACCTTTCTCTTTGGTTGGTCTTGATCCACAATTTAGTCTTTTGGCATAGCTCTTTGTGTAATTAAGAATTGGGTTCTCAAAGAAATTGGAGATTATTTTTCTTCTCTTTTCCCCTATATCTTATTAACATTCTGCAAATTTATTCATTTTGATTCCTCTTTATCTTTTCAAACACTTTCTCTTTATGACTTCCTTCCTCAGTTCTTTCTTCTATCCTAATAAATGGTATTTTTCATCCTTTCTAATAAACTAGAATATAGAATGACTTTTCTCAAATATTTTTCCTTCTTCCCAAGTGGGAAGACCAATTTGCAATTATAGAAAGTTGAATCTGTGAGTGATTCAGGCATGAAGATAAACATAATATGTACTCTTCAGGTCACTGGGACATTTATCAATTTCCATATCTAATATTTTTCAGAGAGCCCAAGTGCCTTGTGGTTCTCCAGGTAAACTACTGTGGCCAGTTGTCTATTTGCTCTATCAGGATATTACCACGTTGTCAGTCTGTGTAAGATCACACTTTCCAGTTTATGTTATCCCTCCAACACATGTTAAAATATAATTGAACTATTCTTTTATCTTGGCATATGATGTTTGCATGGAAGTCCAGAACAAATATTTTAAAAAATAACCATTTCTTTATCAGATGGATTTTGGATTCAGTGAAAAATCCAAATTGCTTACTTTTGAAACAGTATAGTTTACTATATTTATAGTTGGCATTTATAGTTGGAACATTAAGGTTTAATTCTAGGTTATGCCTCTTATAAATATATGCTAGTGGACAACTCATTGAGGTTATCTGAACGTGGGTTTCTTATTCAGTAAAATAGAATACTACTACTATGATCTCATAGGATTGTTATGGAGATAAAATTGGATAATCCATGTGAAGGAATTAATTACAAAGTACTATGCAAATGATTAGCATCACAGTTTTAAATTTTCCCTTTCCCTTCTTGTACTTTAGGTCATGTTTTAATATTCTCTGAGCTTGCACTCTCTATTTGGAAGAGATTGTTACAAACTATAAATTTCTGGTCCTCAATCGATATTCATTTACCTTTTCACTGGCATTATGTCCTGATCAGGTTAGTTCAAAATGGCAACTGAAAATTCCCTAACATGAATTGCTGACATGAGACCTCCTAAAATTTGTGGTCAGGCAATGTCTGCAGTTCTGCTATCAAGTGACATGAATTGGAAAATTTTTCAGCAAATTCATCTCTGTAGGCTGATATTTTTTGCCAATTATCCAGGGTAAACATATTCTCCAAGTAGTGAAGAAAAATACTGCTAGTCTTGAGAAAAGGGCAGAAATGAATGTCCTTGTGTAGAAAGGGAATAATAAAAGAGGATCTCACTATAGAGAGTCTAAGTATTCTCAGATCAAATATATTTTAAAATATACTTACACTTAAAAATCACCATAAAGCAGAGGGATGTTTATTTTTATATGAAAAGACATTGAAAAGATTAAGAAAATCTAAGGGGTGGAGAGGAGAACAGAAAAGCAATACTGTATGATTTCCAGATGACACCATTCATATAAATGTGTCACTGAATGCTTTTTGGACAGTAAGAATTGTGTATTCAGCCATAAGTAAGCTTATGGTTACTGCTATATCAAAAACCTCAATCTGTAGTTATGCCAGCAAGGCAAAAACCCAATTACAAGGGAAATGACAGAGTAGGAAGGAATGAACTAGGTCCAGCAGTAATGATTCCTTACTGTATCCACAAAAATGCAGTTTCACAAGAACAAGGAACCAAGTTGGACCTCAAGATAGGTTTTCAAAAGAATAAATTCATTATGCAGAGACAATACAACTTGGTCTCAAATAGGGGGTAAAATGATTATCTTGAAGTTGTCCTGTATGTTTCAATTCACATTATTTGAAGATACAATTATGTAAAATGTGACTGTTGTTTCCAGAACAATAGACATATGCAGTGTAAATTTGAACAGCATCTTCACTGCTTGGCAGTCATCATAAGCAGCAATAAAAACTTAGTTTTACTTGCCAAAGGATATCAGCAGAGAAAATAAGTTTAGGGGCAATAGAAATCTGATATTTATGACAAATGTATAAATTAAGATTTCTAAATTTAATGCAATCTATGAGATAAAGTTCAATTTGCAACAAACAAAACATATTTTGTGTTTCCCTGACCTCTCCAACAAAAAATAACAAGTTATGAATGGTGGTAGAAAATAATAACTAAAAACAAAATTAAGTAAGATACAAACCAGAAATGACAATCTTAAAATGGTGTCTATTACTTAAGAGTAGTTGCTTTTAACAATACCTACAACTGAGGCAGCAGAGATGGTGACTTCCTGTAGTGTGTATATGCTCTGGTCATGGTACATTTGCAAATATTTTTCACCTTGGTACTGTCGGGTACATTTAATGTGGCAGTAATTATTCCTGTGATAGTAATTATTCCTGAGATAAGCAACAGAAAGGAACGTGAATCACATTGTTATGTACAATATAGAATACTCCGGAGAAAGGAAATCCCAAGTGAGTATTGTTTGAAAAAAGAAATAAAATTTTACCTGTGAGATAAAAAAAAAAAAAGACTACTTGGCTTTGACAAAGACACGTCTTGGTGAATATATAGAATAGATAGGCAAAAGTGGCATGTGCAAACACACACACACACACACACATACACTTTCATAGCTAGCATGGCTTATTTTGAGCCTTAAAAGCAGAAAGACTTGAGTTCAAGCATCACTGCTAGTGCATGCTATCTCTCTAAAGATGGGCAAGTTATGCAGTATCTAATTGCTCTTGGGAAGTGTCTAAGTTTGTAATTTACAAGAAAATAAAACAAAAAAAAACCTGCATTGATAGAGGAAGTGTTTTAATCCAGCAACTTCCTACACTGGTGAAAACAAAAGTCTTATCTCCTCTTCATGCAATTCTGCACATGTGCTCATGTGCTCACACACACATACATACATACATATATGATTTCATTGATGGGACTTCCCAATGACAGATCCATATTTTAATTTTATACCTACCTGCTCTTAATTTGGGTTTTTTTTTGCTTTTATTTAAATAAATAATGTGGAAACTCTCTCTTAATGCAGATCTTCAGCTTAGGTTTTCCTTAGGCAACAAAGATAACTTAGATTTAACTTAGCGTAACTTGAATATTTAACTGGGATCTTGAAAGATTAAGTGACTTGTCCATGGTCACAGAAGCAGAATTTGAACAAAAAGCTTTATCATTGCAGGATTGGCCTTCTGTTCAATACACCACACTGTCATTTAAGATCAACCTGTATCTTATTCTAGTCTGGCAAACATCTGGTAACAATCATACATTGTTAAAATTGAGTATACTTTGGGGTAGGGAGTATTGATAGCAGAGAGAAGGGCACAGGGAGCAGAACAAAAGGAAAGAGAAAAAGATGGAAAACAAGGAGAATTTTAGTAAAATTCTGGAAAATTTTAAAGTTTTGAAAGTAGGAACTAGTTAGATGTTGAGGGAATTGGTGGTAAAGTACAGTGTCAGTGTTAAAGTACATTGCTTGTGTTAATAATCTTCAAGAGGAAAGCTAAGTACTATGTTATTTAAATTTAAAGATGATAGAAAATTAAGTGGTACTTTAAGCTTTTGAAAGGATGAAACAATAACAAAATAAGAGAATTTAGAAACATACAGAACTAATGACAAATTTCAACATGTGAAAGGGCAACCTAATATTTTAGCTTCATAAGTTATATTCATACCCAAAACATACCTTTAATAATGCAACTATTTAACCAAGTCATACTTTGGAGCAAAGATTATCAACTTGTGTTTGCATGTTTGTGTGTATGTATGTGCATGTGTCATGGATAACTTTCATAGTTTGGTGAAAACTGTGAGTCTCTTCTCAGAGTAAAGTTTTCAACCATAAAATATGTAGAATTGCAAAGGAAACCAATTGTATGGAAATAAACAGGTATTTTTTTGTACTAATTTTATGGACATCCAGAAGTGTATCTAAATTAAGATATCCAGGGCAGTGAGTAAGAGCACAGCTCCAGTGTCGGGATGACCTGGATCAAATCTGGGCTCAGATACTCAACACCACACCCAGAAACACCTGGCCATGTAACCTTGAGCAAGTTACTGAACCCCAATTGCTTAGGGGAGGCCAGGTGGCTCAGCAAGTAAGAGTACCAGCTCCAGTGTCGGGATGACCTGCATCAAATCCGGGCTCAGATACTCAGCACCACACCCAGAAATAACTGGCCGTGTAATCTTGAGCAAGTTACTTAACCCTGATTGCTTTAAAAAACAATAAATTAAGATGTCCTGTTTTGGAGGCAGTCATTAGAAATGGACAAGACAGTGTCAGAAATTCTAGCCTTCTGTGCCAACTCTTTTGAGAACAAGATCTTAGGGTGAATCCAAGTGTGCTCCCAGTTTCTTGAAGGTAGAGACTCTGAGTTCCTCTCTCTTTCTTCAGAGCCTAGAGAGTATTTTTAATATAATAGGTACTTACTACTTCAATTTATTAATGATTTTATCAATCAAGTAATTGTTGAAAATTGGTATTAAAACTTATCTGCCAATTCTGTATGGTTAAAGATTGATGTGAGGGTACTGACAAGAGTATCATGGGATAAGATGACTGAATAAAGACATAGCACAAATCATGGTGGAGACTTTCTTCTCAATCTCTTCACATTAGGTAGGTATCAATGGGTTACACAGGATGTCCAAATATTATCTCTCTCATACTTTACAGGTATTCTCTCTTTCATACTTTAAAGGCAACATATCTCTCTGATGACATTGTTGACACTACTTTAATAAATCATTTGAACTGAAACTTTGAAATGAAAGTATTTAAATAAAACCATCATAATGAATAAAATGACCCAACAGGGATACTTAATCTATGCTAAGCTTTGTCATTAGGTTAAACAATTAAGAGCACCAAACTGTGCATAGCTTATTGTATTTCTTTTTTTCTTCATTTTCCTGGTATTGTTGTTATTTTCCTTTTTCATCTATTATCTCCATTACCTTCCTGTAAAATTTTCACATGAAATGATTATAATGAAAAGACATCATAACATTTCAGGATCCTATGATCTTAGAGTGGTGAGGGATAATCTAATACAGTCTCATAATTTTAGAGATAAGGAAACTGATGCCCTCTAAAGGTTAAATAATTTCCATGAGAGTGAAAGGAAGCATTTGTATGACTGACCTGTGAATTGGATCTAGGGACTGAAATTTTATATTGATTTCAAGTCCCTGTAAAATTACATTTTTATGCTTTGAAATGTTTCTTTTTATTAAATTAATTTCTCAAGAACTAGCATCTTTCAGCTACTGGGTTTTCCACCAGAGAAAGAGCATACACGTAAAGCATAGTTCATCCTGAGCATCTAATTTTTCCTTAATCATATAATTTTTAAGGTCAATTTAGGAGAATTTTACTTTGAAATAATCGTAAAGCTCTTAGTCATTCTAATATCTGATTATACTTTGTCTGCTCTCCTTGGTTTCTGAGGAAGAAAGCTACACACACACACACACCCCATGTAACACCTTTGTTTATTAAAAAAAACATTTTAGGGGTGGGGCAAAAGTACCAACTACCACTGTGCATTACAATTATATACTTCTAAATCACCGTGATATTTCTTTTAAAAGATAGGATTGTAATTGATGCTTGAAGAAAACCAAGGAAGGCAAGAAGTAAAGATGAGGAGGGAAAGAGCATTCCAACCATGGGAGACAGACAATGTAAATGTCATCTTTTCATTCTCCATTAAAAAATAAATAATGGAATATTTTTTTTTGTCTTATATCCATGTGTAACTTCTTGTGGCTTAACTAATGTTCTTTATTCCTAAATCCCTAATTTGAATTTAGTTCAAAGGAATAAAGACCAAGTAAGATTTTTTTTAAATAATCCCAATTAATTGTTTCCTATTTCCGGTTTTGGCATACTCATCCTAGTCACCTATATTCCTAATCTCAGAATCATTTTTGGTTCTTCTCTTGTCCTTATTTCCCATACCTAAACAATGAATCCTATATGCTCCATCTCTACAATGTCACTAAGGAATCTTCTTCTCTCTATTCTTATAAACTGTAAAGCCAAACACGAGCACCTTTCTAGAGGAATGCTGCTATGAACAGCTTTCAAGGTTCTAATTACATAGTATAGCGAACTCTCTATTTATTCAATAACAAATCAGAGCACAACATTCACAGAAAATCAAGGTACAGCATTCAAAATGTTACATCTTATCACAGAAAATAAAAACACAGCATTCACCATGTCACAACTCAACAACTTATCACCAAAATGGCCACATAGTTTTCACCAAAGTGGTCACATAGTTTTAAACAAAGTACAATCCTTTACTAACTCAATCATTCAATCATCCTTAAAGAGGCTTGCCTCCCTAAGGGACACAAAGTAAAAAAGTCAAAGTTCTCCACCCATGTGGTGCAATTAAGTTACAAATTCAACAGTCACTTCTCAGTACCCCCTTAAGGGGTAGTAGAAAGTACAAAAACCATCCACCCCTACATCACAAGTAAATTACAATTTCATCAGTCATTACTCAGTATACTATTTCATCAGTCACTAATCAGACAATTTCATCAGTCACTATTCAGTATATTATTTTATCAGTCACTACTCATTGGCCATGGAGAGGTCTTCTCATCTTGACTCAGGGTAGGCTTTCAGCTTCCATGGTTCCTCTTCCATGGTTTCAGTTCCCGCCCAAATCTAACCAACTGCCACCTGAGTACAAAGGTAGGTAGTTCACAGTTCCTTCTTCAGCTTTCCATGCAGTTACTGGTCCACACTAAAGCTCATAGCATCCAGTCCACCCAAAATCCTTCATAGTCTCTATTCCTGTGAAGACAAGGCTTAACAAAGCTGCAATAACATTCATAAACATTAACAAAGTCACACCAATATTTGTACAAAGTACTCACACCACAGTCATGCTTCCTCAGTCTTCGTCAGCTTTAACTGGCCCTTGGAAGTCTTGACATCACAAGTTCAAGTTTTGCCACCACAAGTCCAAGTTCTGTGTCAGTTCTCAGTTCTCATTTCTCTTCTCAGTTCTTCTCAATTTTCAGTTCAGTTCAGCAGTAGCAGCTCAGCCTCCAGATGCTTTATGAGAAAATCTCTCTCTCTCTCTCTCTCTCTCTCTCTCTCTCTCTCTCTCTCTCTTTCTCTCTCTCTCTTTCTCTCTCTGCTCTGCCTCCACGATGTTTACCCTAGGAAATTCTGACTGTCCAGTTTGTGCTTTTCCTTATATATGTGTTAGCTCCTCCCTGTTCAGCCCCTTCTGTTATGTCAGCAACATGGGTTCATAAGTTGTTTCTTTCCAGAGGCTTAATTTGAAGCTAAGTGGTAATTACCCATTATCTTGCCAATGCAAAGGGAGCTTCAAATTTCACTACTATTATATAAACAGCACTAATTCAGACTCTCACAGAATTTTGCCTATTCTAAGAGCCTACTAGTGTAGGTTAGTAGTAGAGCTAACTAGTGTAACCAATTTCTCCCCCAACTATGTAGTCCATCCCCTACATAGTTAACAAAATAATTTTCATAGGGCATGAGTCAAATAATGGCATCATCTAGCTTGAAAAATCTTCAGTGTCTTTTTCTTCTAGGATAAAATATATTAGCTCTCCATCCTCTCATTAAGAGCCATTCATAATCTGAATGTCATGTGACATTCTGATTTTTATTCATATTGTACTTATTGTTCTAAAGTCCATCTAAACTAGGGTATTAACTGTTTTTAAAATTGAGCAGTGAATCTCCTGACTCCATGCATTTTTGTGCAAGCCAATCCTCACTTATAGTCAATGAAATCTTTCCTTTTGGGGAAGAAAAATAACAATATCTACAACAAATTTATTTTGCCTTTGAGGTTCAATTCAGGTGACGAAGATGTACATTATTGTTACTTTTTTATAATGCGTTCTCTCTCTTTAAATTACCCCTCCCAACCCTCCACCCCCAATTGCTTGTTTATGTATATGTTGTATACTAGGGGTAGCAGGCTTTGGCGCTGTAGCAGCAAGCACCCTAACACACCCAGGATGGCTGCTAGCACAGGTTCTTAGATCTGCTTTTCTAAAGGAAAGCAACTCAAAATGGGTTAACAATCTTACTTTAATCAAACATATATCATTTACCTAGTTCAGGGGGAAAAGTCAATACCCTGAACTTCAGAGAATACAGAGTAAAAATAGAAGTTGTAAGCAGAAGTTACAAGGAGACAGAGAAACAGATCAGCAGACAGGGCTTCCAGCTGTCAGACCATCACATCCATACTTGGTTAGTCACAAGAGAGGGAAGCACCAACATCTGGGTTTTCAAAGCCAGGAGACTCAACAGCCGCCCAGAGTCTCCTCTGGCCAAATCACACAACTCTTCCCAAATTGAGCCCCAAAGCAAAACCTCACATCAGGGTATATATATATAGCCTTCTCCTGGGTCAGAGAATGTCACAGCTCTCTTGGACACACTGCCCAATCACAAAGTAACAAGGTGTGGACATTCATGAAAAACAAACCTCCCACAACATGTTCCATGTGACCACATTGAGCCTATTTGGGGGCAGAGTATATTTTCAAATCAAAGAAGGTTCTCAGAGTCACTTAAGCCCATCAAGGAGCCAAGGGGCAGGGGAGATCTTCAGATTCCCATTCCCATAACAGGCACATACCTCTATTTTCTCAGAAACATAATTGAAGAAAATTAATCACAAAATGAGGAAACAAAAGACTCCTAGAAATTCTCTGATCCATCAGATACTGGACCTTTGACTAATGATGAGGCATGACATTCAAGGACAGTACCAGTTTAGAATTAAAATTCATATATAAAATTTTAGTGAAAGTTTGTCAAAGATTTTGTTCTGTAATGAACTCAAAAGAATTAAGGAATAATGAAAAGCAAAAATCATATGAAGTTACATGAAAGAACCAACTAAACTCTTCCTGACAGAATTTAGTAAAGAAACTAGAAATATTAGACCAAACAATTTTTTAAATGAGGAAAATGTAAATTTTCTTATAACACACTATTTTGTCAGCCAGCAAAGTGTCCACAATTGGACTACAGCATACTTATCTCTATTCTGAAATATAATAATTCAGAGATATTAAAAACACTGAGGTAAGAATAGCTGAATCAGATGAAGTCTGTGATGGAAGTGGCACAATTGTGTAGAGATTTCTTCTCAAGATATCTCAAAATGACGACTTGGAATTTTTTTAATGATATTTTATCAATTCTTAAAAAGATGATTGAGATAATATATCTAATAATCCTTATATCTAATTTCCCATCTTTGTAAATATTTTTGAGGGAAATGTACACAGATATCAATGACACTTTTAATTAAGGTATGCAAAAGGAATAGGAAAGTTTCTTCAATAATATTCAACAGCAGAATCCATTTTGCAGTAGCAAAATTGATTGTGGTGGTAGAAAAGTATGAAATATCCCACAATATTTATTATTTAAAAATCATTTGATACAGCAAAATTTTTCTCTAAAGGCTTTCTTACAACAAGATGTCTCCAATACATATTTCAAAATCATATACAAATCTTGGAAAGATTTAACAGAAGCATCAACTTTGGGTGATGATCCTTTGACTACTGACATTAAGGAATGTTTAAAATAGGAGATGCCGCAAAACCCAAAGATATTTTCCTCTCAAGGAAGTTGAGCAATACAGAGATTAAATTAATAAACTGTGCTGTGTTAAAAATACAAATTCAAGCTAGCAAGTTGTCTGTGTCCTCAGGGAGCTTACATTTTATTTGGGGATTAAAACATATAAAGTAGTGCTGAAAAGTGAAGGGAAACAAGAGAGTAGGTAGCAGATATGGGAATGGCCTGGAGTGAAAACTCAAATTTGAATAAGGCCCAAGTTGAGCTATTATATGCTATAGCTGTCCAGTAGGGAGTTCAAGATACTGGTGAGCTGGCAGTAGAAAAGATTTTCTGAGAGGAGATGGTCTGTTGTCAAAATGGACAGGAAGTGTACATATATATTAGACAGATACTATATATGTAGGCTTAATAGAAGGAGAAGAGTTGTGGGTTTTCTTTGGAAAACTATATCATTATATTTTACCCTATGCTTCCCATTGAAATAGAAACAACCTGTATTATTTCAGTTAAATCATGTTCACAAGTCATAGAATGACACTTTATCTAAAGAACTGAAGTTTCTGTTTGTGAAAAGGACAATTGAGATGTCCCTGGCTATTCGTATTTTTCAGTATTGTTCATGAATAGCAAGTTAAAAGATATTGTTAAAAATACCCATGACTAGAAAAAAAAGCAGCTGTTCATACTAGTGAAAGATTAGCAATGCATTCATTGTGCTGCATGTGCTCCATTAATATCAACATCATGTTACAAAATCTGGAATTTATATCAGGTGTATATCTTGTGGCTTAGTTATAGTAGGCCAAGTATAAGAAAAGGTGTTGGATGATTCATACTCAATACACTTGGAGGGAAAAAATTCTCATCAGTGAGATATTAGATTTACCAAAGTATTTTCATATTATGTGATCACATAATCATAGAGTAATATTTCCAGTTTTCTCTGAGGTCATCTAGCTCAGTCTCTCACCATGCTACAATTAGCTCTACAATATATCTAGGTCATATAACCTCCATTTGGAAATTCCTAGTGGTAAAGAATTTATTACCTTACATCAGTCCATTCCATATCTACACAGTTTGAATTCCTAGTGTATTCTTCCATTTAATAATATGAGGCTGTATCCTCCATCCATTGCTCTTGCTTCTAAACTCTGGGACCTCAATGACTAAGTCTAATCACTCTTCCATATATCAATTAATATTTCAATAAAATGAGAATATATTTTTAATATATTTGTTTTTTATTCCTGTCCACACACTAATCTGCTTATTGGCCAGTATCTCTTTTATTATGTGTCATCTAGAACAAAACAAGATTTTAAAAGCATAGGAGTAATAATGATAATAATGTGTGCATGGATGTGTGTGGGGAGAGAGAGAGAAAGAGAGAGAGAGAGAGAGAGAGAGAGAGAGAGAGAGAGAGAGAGAGATATCTGTGTATATGATATGCACTTCATATCTATATAATATAGATATATACCTATACTTTCTCATTCTAGATACTACATATCTATTAGTGAAGCTGAAATATCCGGTTACTTTGTCAATTATTTGATAGATGCTTGTTACTGATCACTAATACTGAGTTTAGAGTTTGCTAAAACCTGATCTTTTGCACATGGACTGCTTTTTGATTATATATCATCCAATCTACACTTTTACAGTTAATTTTTTAGTAAAAGTACTACACTTTTTATACTCACCTCTCTTAAAAAAAAATTTACTGTTTGTGGGCTTTTTTTGTTTGTTTTTGTTATATGTTTGTCCCTCTCCTCTATCCTGTCAAGGTCTTTGAGATTTTTATTCTGTCCTCCCTTGTAAAAGCTAAATTTTCCACCTTCATCTCACCCACATATTTAATAATTATATCTATTGTGTATTAATTCAGATCATACATAAATGATATGAACAGAATTATATTAAAGGCAAAGCTCTATGACATACCACTGGACATTCTTCCTCCAAGATGACATTGATTCATTAATCAAGAAATTTGTGGTTCAGTCATCTATATAGTCATTAACATATGCTACTATGCAGCTCATATTTTCTAGTTTATCCACAATGAAATTAGGATTTTGCAGAATATCTTACTGAAATATATATTGAACATGTATGGCAATTCTAGGATCTACTTTTATTTAACAACATTCAATAATAATAATAATAATAAAACTTACACTGTCATGATCTTTAATGAAGTCTAGTGGTGGTAATAATCATTGATTTTCTTCTAAAGTGCCCCTCAATTTATTAATCTGTTTTAAATTTTATTGCATTAAGTAAAGAAACTAATGTAAATTTTCTAGTGTTTGTTCACATTTTCTTCCCTTTAAAAAGAGAAATTTTCTTTTCCCCAGCTCTTTGGTACCTTTCCTATTAACTACCAATTTTGAATGATAACAAATAATGTTTGACCAATCACAAAAATATATTCTTTGAGTACCTTTGGATGTAATTTCACTGAACTAATTTAAAATAAGTAGAGATTTATTTTTGTTTTTACTATTTCCTCATCCATTTTTCTACTTAGCCAGGATTTAAAATCATTTATCCTTAATAGGCAACACATATGAAAAAAAAAGAGAGTTGAGTATTTCTTTCTATTTTTTCATGTGTTAAAAATCACATCAAATGTTCCAAATGCTGAACCTAATTTTTATCCTATTCTCGAAAATGTAGACCTTAGAATTTTTCATAGGACTCAGATAATTCTTGATTTAGTCTTTGTACTATTAGTTGTATAGATTCTTACTACTCTTTGTATTCACCCATAATAATCTACTCCTAATATTGCTTCATACCTTTTTTAAGTGAATGCATGAAGGATTTGTTCTAATTTTCCCTGGGAGCTTTTAGTGTGAGAACACCTACCTTCAATACACATTATATAATCTATCTATGGATTGGCAGATGAATTCTAAAGAGTTCACTGAATAAAATGAGTTTGGGTGATTTTTCTGGGCAGGGGTTGAGAGGAACTTGTGTAAATCAGAATTAATATTTGAACCCATGCAATCTGGTTACTAAACCCAGTAAGCTCTCACCTATGCTGTATTGATTCCATGTGTTTTTTAATTCTGGGATTCTTATAAATCTTACTGACTAGCCACATTCAATTATCTAGATAATTTCTCCATTTTTGCCTTCATGGGAATGAATTATTGGTTGTATGAATGCAATTTTGTGTTTTAGATACTGGTAACCCTCTGAAACCATAATTTCATTTTGAGAATCTCGTCTTAAGATAATAAACATTTCATCTGAACTTTAAAAAAAATCTGTTTTCTAAAAGTGTACTATGTAACTACTGGTGGCTAAAGGTCCTTTTCATTACCACTGCTATTTATATTCCATAGTGTTATAGAACTATAAGTTCACAGATGTAGAGATGGAAATGATCTTTGAAGTTCTCAAATCTCATTCCCCAATTTACAGAAAGGGAAACAGCTTTTTTTATTGATATGATTAATTATACCATTTTTTTTCTAATAGTAACTATCCTTATATTCCTGGTATAATCTGCCTTAACCTAATGAATGCTTTTGTACACATTGCTATATTTTACTTGTAAATACTTATTTAAGTGCATCAATTATTGTGATGGCTAATGAATTCATTTCCCCATACTCAGCATACTGTTCATGAATCCCTCTATATTTAAATAGGCTAGTTACATTCAAACTGTAGCTAGAACTATACTTAAAGCCTTTCCAGTTTGGTAGTATCTTATTAAGTTGGTATCCTATGGTGAATTCTTTATGATTGAATGACATTGGAACAGGATTTCCAATACTTATAAATAATATTATTCTGTAAATTTCTTTCTCAATTCTATCCTGGAAAATTTTGAGTTTAACAAGAATGGTCCTAGAAACAGTCTTTTAGAAGAAATGGGAATTAGGGCAGTCTTTATAAAAAATGGTGTAGTCTTTAAGCAAAAATAAATAAACACAGTGATGATATTATAAAGGGAAATTATTTTAGGTGTGTCTTCAAGTAAATGTGGGATACCTTTTAATTTTAAAATTGTATAATTTTGTGGGTGTTTGATATAATGGAAATAGTTACATCTCACTCATGTGTATGTGTGTTTTTATTTTAACAGGAAGTGAAGAATCAGCATTTCATTTTGCCAATATCCTTCCTTAAATTGAGTGGAGAGAACACTTTTCCATAACGTTTTACTCCTGCTAGATCTCAGACACTCTTCTGCAAGAGGAGAAAAATCATAATATCTAGCACTACAAAACTTCTTCACTTCCAAAGAAAAAGAGAGGACATGGAGCCAAGATAGTAGAGTAAGAGCAGGGATTTGTCTGAGCTCTTCTCCCCCAAAAAACTTTAAAATAAAGACTCAAAATGAATTCTGGAGAGGCAGAACAAACAAAAAGGTGAGCTGAAATAATTCTCCAGACTGTCTAGAAGGTCACCAGAAAGGGTCTCTCTCACTGGGGTGCATCACAATCCAATGGAGGCTATGTCCTGGAAAGATAGTAGCAGGCCTTGCAAGCAGCAGCAGAGACTTCTAGAACTCTCAGCCTACAGATGGTAAAAGGATCAGACAGCTGGTCAGATAATCACAGAAGACACTTTGCTGCTTTTCAGTGAAGGACTCTGTTGCATTATATTGGCAGTAAAGGAAAAAAAATATTGTCATTTACAGATTTGAGCACAAGTCAGGAGAACAGTGACCACACTTCTCCTTAGATAATAACAACTTGGAAAAACTGAAAACTTACAGAACCCCATATCTACTTCTGAAAATAACAGCATGAAAAACCTAAAGCTTTGGACAGTGTTTCCTTTACTCCAATAGTACTTTTAACAGAGAGTTAAAGTTGAGAAAGCTAGGAAAATAACCAAAAAATAACAACAGCAACAACAACAAGAACAAAAAGAACCTGATTGTAGAAAACTACTATGGTGACAAAGGTGATTAAAATACAAAGTGAAAAGAAGACAGCAAAGTCAAAACAGCTACTTCCAAAATCTCAAAGAAAAATGTAAATTGATAGTGGACCTAAAAAGAATTCCTAGAAGAAATCAGAAAAAATTTTAAAAACCAAATAAGAGAGGTAGTTGAAAATTGGGAAGGGAAATAAGAATGATGCATTACAATCATAAAAAAAGAGTCAACAACTTAGTAAAGGAGGCACAAGATATATTGAAGAAAATAGCATCTTATATTTAAAAAATAAAATAGTCCAGATGGTAAAAGGAGGAAAAAAAATTCACTGAGGAGAATTCCTTAAAAAGCAAAATTTGCCAAATGGAAAAGAAATAAAAATATTCACTTAAAAAACTCATTACTAAGTAGAAGAGACCAAACGAAGGCCAGGGGGAGGGGGGGAAGGGATTGTAGGAAGAGATAGAAGTGGTTAGTGAAGGAAATAATTCTTTAAAAATTAGAATTAGGCAAATGGTAATTAACTAATTACTGCATGAGACATCAAGAAACAATAAAATTAAATTAAAATATTGAAAAAGTTGAAGAAAATGTGAAATATCTCATTGGAAAAACAACTGACCTGGAAAATATATTGAGAGATAAATTATGAATCATTGTTATAACTGAAAGACATGATCACAAAAGAGCCTAGAAGTCATCTTTCAGGAAATTATCACAGAAACATCCCTGATATCCTAGAACCAGAGAGTAAAATAGAAATTGAACAAATCCACTGGTCAGCCCCGAAAAAGATTCCAAAATGAAAACTTTCAGGAATATTATAACCAAATTCTAAACCTCAAAGGTCTAGGAGAAAATATTGCAAGAAGCCAGAAAGAAACAATTTAAATATTGTGTAGCCAAAGTCAGAATAACGCAAAGATTTTTGTTTTTACTTTTTTGGAGGGGGGAAGGTAGGGCAGTTGGGGTTAAGTGACTTGCCCAAGGTCACACAGCTAGTTTTGTGTTAAGTGTCTGAGGCTGGATTTGAACTCAGGTCCACCTGACTCCAGAGCCAGTGCTCCATTCACTGTGCCACTTAGCTGCCCCAATAATGCAAGATTTAACAGCTTCTATATTAAACAATCAGAGCGTTTGGCATATAATATTCTGAAGAGGAAAGGATCCAGGATTGATAACAAGAACCATCTACTCTGCAAAACTGAATATAATCTTTCAGGAAAAAAATTGAATATTTAATGAAATTGAGGACTTTCAAGCATTCCTAATAAAAAGATCAGAGGTGAATTAAAAAAAAATATGTCTTCCAAATATAAGACTCAAAGAAGCATAAAATAGTAAACAGGAAAATAAAATCATAAAGGATTAAATAGAGTTAAAATGTTAACAAGCCTATATGGGAAGATAATACTTCTTACTCCTAAGAACTTAATAATTATTTGGACAGGCGGCACAGGTCCTACTTGACTATGATGGGATGATGGCCCCCAAAAAAATAAAATTAGGGGATGAGAAAGAAAGATACAATAGGAGAAAGGGAAAGGGAGAGGTAGAATAGGGTAAATTATCTCACATAAATGTGGGGCAAAAGAGCTTTTACAGTGAAGGTGGAAGAGGGGGGTGATGGGCAATACTTGCACTTTATTTTCATTGGAATGGGTTCAGAGGGAATCAGTTGGGTATAGAAATGTATCTTATCAAACAGAGAAATAGGAAGGAAAGGGGATAAGAAAAAGGGGAGAACTGATAAAAGCAGGGCAAATTGGGGGTGGCTGTGGTCAGAAGCAAAAAAAAAAAAAATGGAGAAAGGCTATCTATTTCCAGCCTGATATCCTGTCTTGGCACAAGGGCAGGAATATTATTTTTTCAGGTGCAAGCCCTTGTCCCTTCAACTGAACTAACCAAGCCTTGAATCAATTCTACTCTGAAGCCAAAACCCTATGAAAAATAAAAATTGTTCATAATGATTGTTAAATTAGATCCTGTCATACATTCCTTATCTCACTATATCACCAATTGATACCCACAGCGGCTGCTATGAATATACAAGTGTATTTCCAGGTTTGAATTGCAAAATATAACAGACTCTCTTCTTTGAAGACAAGCCTAAGATATTTATTCATATACCAGAAAGCCAAATCTACCATGGGAATAAAGAAATTGGCACACATTACCATTGAAGTAAGACCTGCCATCCCCAAGGCTTCCTTCCATCAAGCTTCCCCACAAACAAGCTCCCTTAGGCAATATGCCCTTCTCTCATCCAGACTAGTTGCTGTGCCTCTCTAAGCCTCTCTCTCTCTCTCAACTCCACCTCACTCTTCCACTTCTTGCTCCCTATGTACTTGCTCCACCCATTCAGCAAACTCCTCCCACCAAAGGTTCCATATGGCTCAGGCTCATGTGACTCAGGCTCACACCAGACCACATAGGCCTATTAATGGGCAAGAAAGTTCTCCCCACCTTCACTTACCATGTACTACCCAAAATCCTCCCCCACCCCATCCTACCCATTCACTGTGCTCTTTGTAATTCCTGCTCAATTGGTAAAACCTTGATTTTTTTTCTTAAATCATTTCTTTTCACTCTCCATTCATCTCCTGGTTCTCACTAGCTCCTTCCTGGAGCCAGGCCTTCCTCTCCAGTGCTGGCTGCACTTTCACTCATTCCCCTCAACTTTCTGATCAAGGTGGGGAAATTAGAAAATTTCTCACTTCCCATTGTCACTTTATGGTTCTTCCTTTACTATAATGACTCTGAGGAATATCATCTTTGCACTAACTACATTCTTGTCTTTCTGTCATCTTGATCTATTGGTGAACCATTTCAACTCTATCCTGTCCTTTTTTTTCTGATTCCATTACTACTCATATAACAAATATTGCCCTTATACATATCATTTCAAAGTATGCATATCATCACAAGTTTTGTCCTACCCAAGTTTCAGCAACCTTGGATTACTCCCACCATCTTCTCTTTTTTAACCTACACATAGACTACTAAATGAACATGGGGAAAATCATGAAACCATACTGACTGGATTCACTACAAATTGCTTTCTGTTACATAACTTTGACTTGGACTTCACTGCAACAACACAATCTTTTTACACCTCCTTAATTAACTCAGTATCCCACTCAGACCGTATGTCTCCCAAACTGTTTCATCCTCCTCAAACTCCCCTTCCCTCAAACTTCTCAGCTAAGAATCTTGCTTCATATTCCAATGAAATAGCTAAGACCATTTACTGAGGGCTCCCTCTTGTCACCTTCCCTTCATCTAACATTGTCCAGATGACTTTTTCCACTATTTCCTCATCACTGTCTCATGTGAAGAGTTAACCCTATTCTTTACAAGAAACCTTAGTACACACTGAAGTAATTCTATTTCATACAATCTTCTCCAGGATATCGTCCCCTCTATTATTCCCATTTTCTCATTTATTTTCAGTTTTTCCCTAATTACTTGCTGCTTCCATATTGCCTACAAACCTGCCTATATCTCAAAAAAAGGAAAGGAAGGAAGGAAGGAAGGAAGGAAGGAAGGAAGGAAGGAAGGAAGGAAGGAAGGAAGGAAGGAAGGAAGGAAGGAAGGAAGGAAGGAAAGAAGGAAGGAAGGATTCCCATTCTTCAAAAGAATTTCTTCTGGATAATTCATTCCATATCTCTCCTGCTTTGGGGTTTTATAGTTCCTAAAAAGTTTTTTAAATCCTTTCACTCTCTACAATCTGGCTACTGACCACATCATTCAAACAAAGCTATTCTCTCCAAAGTTAGTAACAATCTCTGTATGTACAAATCGAATGTTTTTTTTTTTTAATGCATCCTTATCCTTCTTTACGTCTTTGGGGCATTTAATATTGTTGATCATATTCTTCTCCTTGCTATTCTCTTTTTTCTAGGTTTTTGGGACATTATTCTCTGGTGATTCTCCTTCTATCTATTAGACCATTCTGATTCTTTTCCTAGGTCTTCATCCAGGTCATTCCTGTTTACCATGGATATTCCACAATGCTCTCTCCTGGGTCCTCTTATCTCTCTATGCTATTTATTTCATTTCGTGATTTCTTCAACACTCATGAATTCAATTATTATTTCCATGGTAATGATTCTCAATATCATTTTCTTATTGAGCCCTAATTCTCCCACTGATACACAGTCTTGCATTTCCCACTCACTATTAGGCATACTGAAAATAAAATTGGTATCAATATCTTAAATTCAAAATGTCTAAAAACCAAATTTAACTCCCACCATAAATGTCCCCTTTCAAACTGACACCAGCTCCCAACCCCCTAGTTTCACAATATAGTCATCATTCTTAAATTTCCATTGTCTCTCAATCCCATAGTAAATCTTTTACCAAGGTCTATTACTGTAACCTTCATGACATCACTTCTCTCCTCTGACAATGCCTCCACCCTGGTTCAGGCCCTTATCATTTTATACCTGGATGATTGGAATAACTGCTTGCTCTACCTGCTTTAAGTCTTTCTCTACTCGAGGGCATCCGCCAATTCAATTGTCAAGATGATCTCCCTTAGTTGCAGTCCTATCCACATCAAGCCCTACTTAATAAACTCAAGTTACTCCCTGTCACCTTCAGGATCAAATATAAAATCCACTCCTTCATTTTCAAAACTCTCCTATTACCTGTATAGTATTCCAACACCTTACACAGACCGAAACACTCTGTAATACAGTGCTATTATATTGCTTATTGATATTTTCTTTTTGAGGCAATCAGGGTTAAGTGACTTGTCCAGGGTCACACAGCTTGTAAGTGTCTGAGGCCAGATTTGAATTCAGGTTCTTCTGACTCCAAAGCCAGTGCTCTGTGCACTGTACCACTTATCTGCCCCTTGCTTACTGTTTCTCATGCTGGACACTCCACCTACAGTTTCTAGTCATTTTCACAGCCTGCCTCTCATGCATGGACTACTCTTCTTCCTTATTTCTGCCTCCTGTCTTCCCTGGCTTCCTTCAGAGTTCATCTAAAATCCCATCTGTTACAGAGAACTTTTCCCAATATTTAAATTCTAATGGCTTCTGATGATTATTTTCCATTTATCCTATATTTATCTTGGTTGTACATAATGCTTTGGATATTATCTCTCTCATTAGACTTTGAGATCCTTGAGAGCAGGGACTGCCTTTTATCTCTCTTTATTTCTCTAGTGCTAAGCACAGTATTTGTCTTACAATCAAGATTTTTATGTTTTGTTTAATGTGGGAGAACTACTTTCTGCTTTGTCTATTTCATACAGTTAGAAATAAGGCATCTTATAGGGTATGAAAAGAATTTTTATTTTGCAAGTGTTCATGTTTCTTTTATAGTCTTAATTTTGTTTTCATATTGATATTTGTAGCAATTTCTTATACTTTTCTCTTTTAGTATTTTTGCTTCCATTGTGTTTTCTTTTTCATGCCTATGTTTGGCAATTTTATTTGGTTTAATCTTTGCATAAAATGAGATAATGACTCACCAATTTTATCAGTCTTTTAGTTCTTTCTTTTATTTACCCATATACTTTTATCTTCATTTCATTGACTTATTCTTTAGTTTTATGATTCTGTGCTTTGTGCTTCTATTTTATACATTGTCATTGATTTTCTATGTTTTTTTTAAAAGATAATACTATTAATATTCATTTTTTCTAGCTGGTAGCTCAAGAAAGCAGGGATAACTTTTTGCCTTTGAATGTTGCTTTGGCTTTTTTTTAAAGTTATTTTTTCTATAATTCGTGCTTTAAAAATTTAACTATTTTTTAAAAATCTAGTTGTCTTTAACATATTAGAGGTATAAAACACTAAACATTTCTACTCTTGAATTTTTGTTCTAGAATCTCCTTTCCCATCTGTCCATGCAAATTTCGTTAATACAGATGAATATAGATATAACAGAAACCATAAGAACAGGCAATATCTGAAGGGGGAAATAAGTAAAGATAAAGAGGCAATGGGAGAACCTGAAATGCCCATTGTAAGGAAGACAATGAAAGACACTAAGAGAGACAGAGATCCTTCAATGTCTATTTTTGCTCATCTAATTCAGTGAGCATAGAAGCAGTATACATGTTTTTCCAGCTTTCCACAAAGTTTTGAATGATTTATGACAAAATATGACATTAAAATCAGAAAAAACTATGACCAATAATTCTTTTAAAAATGAAACTAATATTGATTTTAATTTATCTAATACAGATCCCCCCAAAATTATCGGTAATGCCTTTTTGTTCCAAAATTGGGTATCTCATTTCTACATCAGCAAATCATTTTCTTTTCTTCTTTATAGAATAAAGTTAAAAAATGTTGTCTGCCCTCCCAGGTAATATTTGTCTTGGTATATTATGTAGTGGTTCAAGATATCAATAAAAACATATAGTTACAAAGGTACTGTTTTTGTTTTAATATCATAAAACCACATTAAGAGATTTTGGGCATGCTATATTAACTCATCTCATTCTCATAGCAATCAAGGAGGTAGAGAGAGGGAACAAGTAATTTTATTTCTATTTCTGCATGTTGACAGATGGGTATATTGCTAATGTTAAAAAATTCAGTTGTTATCAAAACATTACTTCCATTTTCATAATCTAGTGTCATACAATGTAGTATGAACTGATTATACAGAGCAGTGAATTATCTGACATTTGCAAAATTGCATTAAAATGAAGCATGTAACATTCTTAACAAAGTGCAGCTTCTTTGCAAGTAGGGTTATGTACCTTATTAAAGTTTCTACATATGTCCTCTAAGGTATGTAATAGTTATTTTTCAAAATATTGTTTTTAGTAGTTTCATAGTCATAAACATCATCGTTGTCATCAATTTCTTTCTTATTGAAGTAGAATTAAATTATTCATTTGAGAAACCAAAATATATTCCTTGTATTTGATGCCATTTCAGATTCTGTGGCTTTCATTTCTCTGTCTTTTTTGAATAATAGGAATGATGGTGTAGGGCAGTGATGTCAACCTAAAGTAGAAACTAGTATGTGTCCACCACTTATTGACTTAGAAAAACACAAATTAACATTATAGATAATGTAGGAATCGCATAGATTCTTACCATGTTGGAGATAAATACCAGACTTTTGAATGAGAAAAAAACTGAATTCCAATGCTGCCTTTGACATGGATTGATTTTATGAACTTAGGCAAGTCACTTAAATTCTAGTCATTCCAGGCACCTATCAAAGCCTAAGTCACAGATGGCTTCTGGTTGTTCTTATCTCACTTTATTTAAGTTCATATGGTTTCTGTAATCTTGTCAATTATTCCTATTCATTATCTTATAATAAAAATTATCATCTTACATTAATATACCACAGTGTGTTTAGCTATTTTATTGGTTATTTATGTTACTAGTTCTTTGCTATTGCACACACACACAATTTCTATTTATATTTTGGTATATATACCAAAATTATATTTTGGTCTTTACATGAACATTTTGGCAGCTTTACCTACTAAAAGTTCTTTGTGTCAAAGACTGGGTCATTTTTCTCTTTTAAAGTTAATACCAATTTTTTTCCCAGAAAAGTTAGATCATTTTAAATTTCTACCAAAATATGCATAGTGAGCCCTTGTTTTCTCAGCTCTCCCATTATTAGTCATTTACAATTTCCATTTTTTAAATGTTTACCAATTAGCTGCATATAATGTAAAAGTTGTGATTTTTGTTTATTTTTGCAATGATTTTCTTAGTGATTTGTAATGATATTTCAGCTGGATAAATGTGTTTAATTGCTATTCATGATTTGAGATGGTCCTTTGAATAACCAACTTTTAATGAGAAAGGACCAAATTGATACATTTCAACTCATGGCAACCTCCCATCCTACTCACAAAAGTAACTGGGAAAAATAGACTTGTTTTAAATAAATTGTGTCCCTATATCAACAATGTTTAGTTGTCAAGATAGATTTAAAACTAGTCGGTACCTTCTTTCAGGGAAGATAGAGGTTAGTCTGAACGACATTTTTAGGTTTTCATAAAGGCAGAAATTACCATTGACAGAAGGTGGGCAAGGTTCCTCTGATGAATAGAGACAAATATACATACATGCATGTACATGCACATATACATGGGTGCATATGTATGTATGTGTATACATGCATATGGTTGCTGGTTGTCCTTTGTGTTAGAAGAGGGCCAAATTGATTTCACTGTCAGTTTATGTGACTATGGTTGATCAGAACATTATGAGCTTGGAAGGCTGTACAGCAGGTCAGTCACAAATAGTCCACATGAACATTTGTGGTAGACATGTCTCTAAATTTGTGCTTCTCATATTTCTTTTGCATTACTCCAATTCTGTTTTGCTCAAAGAACACAACACTTTCTTTGATGTGGGCATGGCAGACAGGGTATTCCTGTGCCAGTATCTCCCATGTCGCATAATCTATTCCAAATTTCCTCAGAGAGACTTTAAAGGTATCCTTGTGTTGCTTCTTCTTATCTCCCTGTGAGTACTTGCCTTGTATGAGTTCTTTGTTAAAAAGTCTTTTAGGCAAATTATGTGACCAGCCCATCTGAGTTGTCTTCTCTGTAGTAGAATTTGAATTCTTGGCTATTATTCTTGAGAAGGGACTTCAGGCTCTCCTACTTGATCTCACCATGTGAACTTCAGAATCTTCCTAAGACAATTCAAATGGAAGTGATTAAGTTTCTTGGTATGGAACTGGCATATTGTCCAGATTTCACAGGTATATAACAATGAGCTCAGCACAATGACTCTGTAGCTCTTCACTTTAGTAGACAACCTAATACTTCTTCTTTTCACAATTTCAGAGTTTTCCAAACACTGAGCTAGCTCCAGAAATGTATGTATCAATCTCATCATCTATGTGTACGTCACTAGAAATGTGTTGCCAAGGTAAGTGAACTTATACACAACATTTAAAATTTCTCCATTTACTGTGACCAGTAGTTTCATGTATGGATGGTGCAGTGCTGGTTTGTGGAGAACCTCTGTTTTCACGGTGTTATCAGGACAAAATTAACATAAGCAGCAGAAAATAGGTCCATACTATGTTGCATTTCAGCCTCAGAGTTTGCACTGAGTCCACAATGATCTGTGAACAAAAAGTTTCATACCAGCTCTCCTTCCCCTTTTATCTTAGCTTGTAGCTTTTTGCCGTCAGTATGGTAGCTGACTTTGAAGCCATTTTCATCCTCATTGGAGGCCTCTGACTGCATCACTGAAAATATGTTGAAAAGCATGGGAGCGGAGGTTAGGTGGTATAATGAATAGAGTACTGGCCCTGGAGTCTGGAGGACCTGAGTTCAAATTCTGTCACAGATGATTAACAAACACACACACACACACACACAAACACCTAGCCATGTGACCTTGGGAAAGTCACTTAACCTCGATTGCCCTACTGATGAGGGATGGCTCACAATAGGTTCAGCAGGAACTCTGATCTTTATCTTAGACTAGAAAGCCTGCGATTCAGTCTGGAAAGAATTCAGCCCAAGCAAACTTGGAGTCAGAGTTGTAAAAGTTTATTGTATACTTTACAGTGGGCAAGGGTCCTTAGGGGACCTGCAAGTTTATTGTTAGGCTGTACAGTGGGCAAAAGTCCTTTAACGGAACTGCAACCTTAAAGGGGTAGAATTAAGGTTTTTATAGAATAATCCATAGTAGAACCCCTGCCAATTATGCTAACTAGGTGATTAAGGGTGGGATTAGGGAGGAGTTAAGGTGGGGCCAGTGTTTAAAGGGACATGTGCCTTTAATGTAACTGCTCAGGCATATTACACATAATTCACTGGGAAAAAGCCCAAGGTGGTGGTGGGGGGGGCTACCTGGAGGTGTGGTTTTAGGCTTGAAATGTCACTTAGACAGCTAGAGGTCAAGGGCTGACTGAGAAGTACCCAGTCTGCCACCCATCAGTGTCATGTTTGACAAGATTGATGTCTGGGAACCAAGGCTAACTGAGGCTCAGTGTATGGATAATAGGATAAGGAGTTAACTGAGAGATAGGGTCCTGAAGGATTCATGAGGGCAGTGGGACACTATACAAGGGAGAGATAATAGTTGCCTAAGCTGGAATATTTATAGATACTTTTGTGAAAGATTCACAGGTGTAACTTGTCACTGTTCCAAGCAGAGATAAACAATTCATGAGTTGTTGCTGGTCAGAGTTAATGCTCGGAGACTGGGGGAGAGGGGGACTGTGATTTTACAAACTGGTTTTACAAATTGATGTTACAAACATAGATCCCAAGCAACCCATCATTACTGATGTTACAAATTGGTATTACAAATTGATGTTACAAATATAGATTTTACAAACATAGATCCCAAGCACCCCATCACTACCTTCTCCCTCCAAAAAGCAAAAAGAGTAGAGGAGAGGGCAGGGGAGGGGAGGGAAAAGGAGGGAAGGGGAGAGGACAGGAGAGGAGGAAAAAGAAAAGAAAAGAGAAAAGCAAAGCATGGGAGCAAGGATATCTCTTTTGCTCCACTATTGACTGGGAAAGCATGAGAGCATAGTTGATTATCTAGAACCCAGGAAAGCATGTCATCATAAAACTGAGCTACAATACAGGCAAATTTCTTTGAGCAGCCAGATTTTGCCATGATCTTCCGCAAGCCCTCACTACTAACAGTATCAAAAGCTTTGATCAGATCAAGGAATATTGCATATAGACCTTTGTTCTGTTCCTGGCATCCTGGCATTTCTTCTAGAACGACAAACACCATATCCACTGTTCGTCAGCCCTTTCTGAAGCTACACTAGGTCCCAAACAGATGATCACATTCCAGGTGAAGGATCAGCCAATTAAGGAGGATTCTGGTAAGAATCTCGCCATCAATAACTAAAAGAAACACCCCTCTGTGATTATCACATGACAATCTATTTCCTTTTCCTTTATAAAGATGGACAATGGAGGCATCTTTTCATTTCTGAAGGATAGCCTCATCTTGCCATATAACCCAGAATATTTCAGTCACTCATATAAAATCCTTCTAATTCTCAGTTGTAAAGAAAACAGCACTAGGCCCTTTGCCACATGAGAGGAGTATTCAAAACCTTTTCTTCAGTAGGAATTTCAGCTAGAGAGGAACTGACTTCAACCTTAGTTAAATAGTAAATGACTTCAGCATCAGTTGATGACAGTCTGTTGAAAATGCTATGGAAGTATTCAGTTCATCTTTCCAGTATCATGTCTTTATCACTAAACAATGTGGCTTCATCAGTACTAAGTAGTTGAGATGCTCCATAGGTCTTTGGCATATAAATAGCCTTAAGCACATCAGAAAAGTACTTTGTTGCCATCAGTGTAAAACTGAATTTCATCTGCCTTCTTGCTGAGCCAAGAATCCTGCATCTCTCTAAGCTTTGCTTGCACTTTACTTTTGATGGAGTTAAAAGCTGCCTTCTTAGAAACAGATGAACTATCCTGCTGGTAAAGCCTATGAATTTCTCATTTTTCATTTAGCAGCTTCTAAATTTTTCCATCGTTTTTGTCAAAACAATCTTGATTTTTGCAAGTATTCTGGCCCAAGTGAGTAATTGTGGTGCTATACACCAAATTTCTGAAAGCTGCCCACTCCTTTTCTGCAACACTGTTGCCAAGAGTATGTTGGCTCAGCTTTCTGTCTAAGTTAGCAACAAAATGTTCCCATAAGTAGAAGCTTCTAATCTATTTACATTTAGTCTTCTGTCAGCCATCTTGCCTTGGTACTGCCATTTTTGTTGTTGTGAATCCTAGTTTAGAGAGAATAAGTCTATGATTGGTCCAGCCCGCTGTGTCATATATTGCCTTCATCACTCTCACATCTTATCCTTCTCTTTTCCTTATATGACTTAAGTCTTCAGTAGTAAGTGAAAATTACTACAGTTTCTGACTCTATTCCTTCTAAAGACTCTTTGCCATTTCTAATAGTCTGTACCTATTCTGGTGCTAAAGTCTCCCAGAATTACACACTTGTGCTCTTTTGGCACATTTATGATGAGGGTTTCCAGGTCTTCATAAAATTTTCTTTGACCTCATAAAAGTTCGTCATGGTAGAAGCATATGCACCGATGATGTTGGCAGGACACTTTCCTACTAGTGTCAGTTGCATTTTCGAGTCTGTTGTGTCTCCTTTGAGGAGGCCTGCCAGCTTGTTGATTAGATTAGTTTCAATTGTGAAACCTACAGCAGATTCATGGTGCTCATCATCATTAAAGCCACTATAAAAACAAAACAAAACAAATGAACAACAAAAATGTGTATCCAGCTATGACTTTGGTAAGCTGGCTTTCTTTTGTTAGTGCTGATTGACTCAAGGCAGATATCTGGATGTGATACCTGCTGAGTTCTTTCACTACAAAATCTGCATGTCTTCCAATTCTATTGGATTTCTGTGCACATCCCATGTACCAATACTGAGTGGAATCATCTTCTCAAAAGCTTTTGTACTTTTCTGTGTTTTGACCCCAGGCTGGGATTCTTACCTGCCATGGTAAGTAGGGCATGGTTGGGTAAAACAGACAGTTTTTAGGGTACCTTTTCTAGTCTTTTCCTCTTGTCAGGAGCTGAAAAGTGTAATTTTAAAAAGGCTGCTCAGATACTTAGGAGGCTTCCAAATTCCACTGCTGACTCAGTCCAGTGAGAAGTTAACCCTATGACCTGGATTGCCTTGTGTGCAGGACTGTGGTTGCAGCTCCCAGTGCATCCACACCTGCTGCTTCTTCACAGGACTTTGAGGTAGATAAAAATGGTAAAATGGAATGGGTAGTGTGTTTTGACACATGCATAAATTATATTTCATTTAACAAGGCAGAATTGTGTGATGTCATTGGTCCCGTGAACTCTGCCAAAGTCATTGGATTCCAATGTCAAGACTAAAGTCATTATGATTGGTAATGGTGTGGGTTGTTCTTGTCTGTTCAGTAGCCATTCCTGCCAGATAGATGAAGGAGAAATTCTCTTCTTTTTTTATCTTCCCTAAACATCCAAAGAGGAGGTGTTATTGACTATGTTCCAAAAAATGGGACTGCTTCAAAAGGGGTAGAGCAGAGGCAAGATTTTATCTGTTAAAGACTGTTGAGTGAGTAGCTCCTCTGGGCTCAGTGACCAATCTCCTTTAACATAATCTATAGATACAGGTAAAAATAAAGGATTTCTGTGTGTGCAAGTGCTCCAGACAAGTGCTAGAACAGATTTCTCATGCTGAAAGGGGCAGAGGGAGTTTGATTGGAGTATTTCCTTTAGAGGCTGCAAAAGTATCAAATTCCGTACTATACCATGCATTCAAACAGCTACATAAATATTTATTTCAATTATTTATACAATAATAATGATATAAACATAAAAAGGTGTGCTATTAGGCTCCCTTTCCTTTTGTTTTGAAGGCCAAGACACAAGTCAAATTATGTTATTTTAGGGGATACACTGAGTAGGAGTAATATAAATCTGTGTAAAATATGTGTGAACCATCCTCAATTTTGAATCCCCATCATGTAACATAAGAATTCAGTTCTGAACTACAGGTTACATGAATATGCACATATGTCTGGGTTATAGGAATTGGAAGTGAACAGGCTACAAGTTGGATGTCCTTTTTAAAAACAACATGAAAACATTCTTTTTAATTCAAATTTTATAAAAATCCCTCTCTCCTTCCAAAGTATTTCTCAGCATTCATCAGTGACAAAATTAATCCCTGTCTGTTCAATCCCAATCTCCAGGAAAACAACTAGAAGAGGAGGGAGGAAAGACTGAATTCTAGATGAACATACTAGTCTGATTCATATTGGCTAATTAAAGAAATTATTTGTCAGGGTCTCAAATTTCATAATCTGACTGAGTTGTAATATCAATAATTAAGAGACTACAGAATAAGTAACTGTCCTCTCTTTGAAGACTCTGTTTGATTGGCTTGATTTCATTATTTGATTTTCTTTCTCTATGAGGCAAAGGAAAAAAAAAAGTGTCACTACATAGTATCATGCATTAGGAGTGCTCTTTCTCCAGAAAATACACAAAGTGGTCATTTGAGCCCATCACTTACATTGGACGTGTTTATTGACCTTTCTGTTTCACTTAATGTAACAGGTTTATGCCATTTGATTTTCCCTCATTTAAATATCATTTCAGGTGGACAGTGACACAATTCATATATTGTTACACTTCTGTAAAAATCTTAATTTTTTTTTGATAATCATCAAAGTGAGAAGAGGAGAAATAGGTTGTTTATATTCCATGAAGGAAATTGATCGACACTTTTCTTAGATGCAAGTGATGAAGTTCACAACAATGATAGAAATGGAAGAGCATTTCAAGGAGACAGGGATTACTTTGTTTTATTATGCCCAATGAAACCTCAAATCCCTTATTATAGAGATCCTTTTTCTTCCAGCAACTAAAGGGCAATAGCATTCTAAGCATTCCTTATTCATAGAGAGAGAACAGTTCATTGATATGTGAAAAAATGGGTAAATGGTGCCATAGTAATTAAATTGAATGAATAATTATTAATATTATTTAATGTAACTTAGTGACACTGATATTTATCATACATTAAAACATGAAATTTTATATAAATTTTACAAATTATGTAATTTATCTCATATAAAAATACAGGTCTGAAATTTTCAGTAGAATTACTTCCTTCCCAAATACTTACCAAAAAAATATTGTTTTGTGAAATTTGAAGACTCAATTTCTGTTTTATTTTTCCTTTCTTTTGATTTCATTATGTCACACATTTTATCATCAGCATATCTAAAGTATACTAATGAGAATCATCTATACATTTTTTTCATATAACCTAATGCTAACTCCCTAAATAAAAGAGTCATATTCTATGCTTCTTTTAATACTTCATAATGCATAGGAAGATATTAGATCCAGCAGGTCATAAAATCATAATATTTTAGAGTTGTAAAGGATATTAGGGGATAATTAGTTAAATCATAACTAGAAAAGAATTTTACATTTATAAAACCAGGATAGTAATAATATATGTTTTGTTATATTATTGTGAAGGTCAAGTAAGATAATATATTTAAAATATTTCAAATTTTCATATAGTAACTAAATAAATATCTTACCCCATAAGCTGGCATTTGAACTTTCTATTAAGATGCTCAGCAAATATTCTTCTTTTAAGTAACAGTGTAGCTCTAATTGTTAGGCTTTATTTTATCTTTTCATAAAGCCAAAATTGTCATTTTGAAAGTTCCATTGTTTCTATTTCTGAAATCTTTAGGGACAAAGGAGAGCAAGTCTAATCTTTCCTTCACATACTAATTCATCAGAAATTAAGATTTACCTTTTCCATTCCATTATCTTCCTTTTTCACATGATAACTCAAATTCCTTTAACTAATCTTCCAATGACATGATTTGTATACCTGTCTCCATCATTCTTCATTTTATCTCCTATGTACACTCTGCATGGTAGCTCTGACTATGCCCTAAGATGTATCTGTTCTCACCAAGATGAGGATTCTTAGTCATGAAACTTTAGCTGAAATGACTAGAAGATTGCCTTAGAGAGAGGAGACCCCAAAGGTAACAATAGGTATCAATTTTCAACAAGGAACCAATAGTCAGAGATGTGCTTTAGGAAAATCACTTTGATGACTAAATAGTGGATGAGATAGAGTGGGGAGAGACTTGAGCGGACCAATACCCCAGCAGACTCTTTCAATAATTCAAGTGTGAGATGATGAGGATTTGTACCATGACAGTGGTAGTATCATAGAAGAGAAGAGAGAATGTTAGAGAGATGTAGCAAAAATAAAATTTACAGGCTTTGGAAAAATAATGGCTCCATGGAATGATGTAATGAGAGAAAGTGAGGTGTTCAGCATGACACCTATATTGTGAGTCTCGGAGACTAGGAAGTTTGTGGTTACTTTGACAATGAATTCGGTTTTAGGCATGTTAAGTTTAAGATATCTACTGTACATGTAGTTGAATTGTCTGAAAGTTAGCTGTATATGTGATACAGGAAGCTAGTAAAGACATGAAGGCAGCATAAGCAGATTTGAAAATAATGAGTAAATAGACAGTTGATAATTAAATACATGAGATAAGATGAGAACACAAAATCATGCTGTATAGAAAGCAAAAAGGGTGGGGAGCACAGGCAGATCCCAGAGAGACAAATGATTAGAGGATGTTAGCTAGATGAGAATCCAGCAAAGGAGACTGGAAAGAAGTAGTCAAATAGGTAGGAGGAAAACCAGGAGAAAGGGGTCGAACAAAAAAAAATGCAGAGATAAGAAAGTCAAGAAGAGAGTAATCAACAGAATCAAAGGCTGCAGAGAGTTCAAAAAAGAATGAAGATTGGGAAAAGGGCATTGGATTTTTTAATTCAAAGATTAATGGTAACTTTGGAGTTATCAAATTATGGTGGAATGATGAAATCAGAAGGTGGATTGTAAGAAGTTAAGAAGAAAATGAGAGAAGAGAAAGTAAAGACACTTATTGTCTGTAGCCTTCTCAAGGAGTTTAGCACAAAGAGCAAAATAGTATACAGGAAAATATTTAGTAGGGATTGAAAGATCAAGTGAAGGCTTTTTGAGGATGAGGAAGACATGGGAATATTTGTAAGCAGTATGGAATGAGCAAGTAGACAGGGACATATTGAACATAAGTCACAGTAGGGATGACAGAAATGACCATTTGTTGGAGGAGAAGAGATCGAATGGGATTATTTGTGAAGGTAGAAATGTGTGATTCAGCAAAAAGTAGGTCTCTTTTTTGTGTACATGAGAGTGAAGGAGGAGATACAAAAGGGTAAAGAGGGGATCCATGGCAAATGGTTTCAGTTGTTTTTCAGTAAAACATGAAGCAAGACTCTCTGACAAGAACTGGGGAAGAAGGGGCGGCCAGGTGGCTCAGGGCGTAAGAGCACTGGCTCCAGTGTCGGGATGACCTGAATCAAATCCAGGCTCAGATACTCAGCACCACACCCAGAAATAATAACTGGCCGTGTAACCTTGAGCAAGTTACTTGACCCCAATTGCTTTAAAAAAAAAAAAAAGAAGTGGGGAAGAGCGGAAGCCATGGAAGGTTTGAGGAAAACCTTTCATGAGGAAATGTTGAAAAAAATGTGGAAGGGCCACTGTGGAGAGAAGGATAGTGAGAATATAAGGGAGGTGTAGAAAAAATTGTCTAGCAACTGTGAAGGCCCAGGTGAAGGTGCATGAAATAAATTTGTAGTGGATCTAGTCAGAGAGATTGTGTGTTTTTTCTCCACCTTCATTCAGCAGCATGTGTGTGGGAGTGAAGGCAGAGGATGATGGGAGTGATCCAAGATTGAGGTTTAGCAGGAAGCAATTAATAAAGGAAGGAGATACAAGAAATTGGTGTTGTAGTATCAGAGGGCATGCTTAAAACAAAAACAGATTCCAAAGGAAGAAGGTCATAAGACTATGATGAAATATCAGAATATTTTCTCCATACTTGTGGAAGAGTATATCTTTTTTTTTTCCCCTTTGACAATCCAAATTAAATGACTTGTCCAGAGCTACACATTTAGCAAATATGTGAGGCAAGATTTGACTGTAGATCTTCCTGACCCCAGAGCTGGTGCTCTCTCCACTGTGCCACCTAGCCACCCCTAAGAGTATATCTTGTTAAAGCTCTTGTCCTTTACTGTGTATTGCACTGGAATCTCTGAGTGGCTTACTTCTCTTGCCACTCATTCTCACTGCTTTTTATTTTCTTTAAGTTTGTCCTTATATACCTTAATATGAGAGTTTCTAAATGTTCTAATGCTTATCTTCCTTTCCATTCTCTGAAGAATCTCATATATACGTGCTTCAAATTTAACAGCTACACAGGTAACTCAAAACTGTATTTCCAAACCCAAATCCTCTCAATTTTTAATCATTCAGTTTTAATTTCTTATTAAATATGTAAAATATGGAATTAAATTCATCCTCTGACTCATTGCCTGTATAACCTTGCAGTCATTTAACTTTCTAATCTTCCTTTTTTTTTTTTATGGTGAGGGATTTTAATAGCTGACCTCAGATCTATTCCACCTTAAGGTCTATGATTCTATGTAAATCTATGTGTAGCACAACTCCAATGTCACCTTTTGTCAAATATAATTTCTCCTCACTTCTTTATTTCTGAGGATTTCTCCTAGTTCTTCCATCAACTTAACTTACTTAAAACTTTAAAGTTGTTTTGGTTTTTTCTTAGGCTTCATATCTTTGTCACTATTTCCTGCTAGTTGTTTCACAATTCCTGTTTATAATTATTTTCTTCTTTTTGGTTATCATGGACCTACTTCAAGCACCGATATTTTTTACCCTTGGTCTACTGCACTAGTAACTAATCTCTTAACTGCACTAGTAACTAATCTCTTAACTTATTTCATTGACTTCAGTATCTCTTTACTTTCCAATCAAGCCTAAACACTTAAACCTGATTAGATTTCTTCTGATACTGCTTTGATTATGTAATTCTTCTACTCAAAATGACCGGTATTCTTTATTGCCCACAGAATAAATTCCAAAAACTTCAATTAAGCATTTAGAGTTTTCCAAAATCTGCTTACCTTTTGAAATTTATCTCTTACTAGCCATCTGCATATGTCCTAAATTCCACTTAATCTGGAGTTTTAAATGAGCCTTTTAGTATTCTCAGCTTTCTATGTGATAATAAAGCATTTCAAGGTTTATTTTTTTCATTTTATAGATAGATAGATATAGATATGTACACAATCATATATACATATATGTATGTGTATATGTAGGCATGGATGTATATGAATATAAGTGTATAGATGTGTGTGTATGTGTATATATACACATGCATCTATATATACACACATGAGTGTATCTGCATTCATTTATCTGGACCTTGGCTAGATAAATATTATTAGAAGGCAGGAATTAGAGACACTGAATTCGCTAACCCTGTGGCAAAAACTCTTGTGAATCTTTCCCCTGCGACACAAAGCATGTATATACCTCAGTCATCTGGTGAGTATGACAAAACAAAGATGAAATCACCAGGGGAACATTCACAGGAAATGGCAATACACAGAGAGAGACATCCAGAAACACTCAGACTCTTAAGTCACTTGTTTGTGATAGGATGAGTCTCCTTTTGCCTAGATTCAGAAGTAGAATTTTGTTTTCACCTAGGACAAAACATTTGAGTGAGAGTGGGGAGGGGAGAAATAGTCTAAATTATGGAGTGCAGGGAGTACTAACACTGCAGAAGACAATCTGACAAAGGATGAAAACATGTGGAAAGAGAAGGTGGCCCAGCCCTCAGAAAATCAATGCCAGATGAATGTAATCAGATATACGGTGAAATTAGATGCCTTGAAGAGGAAGTATACTCACTGGGATGTCATCATCCTGGGGAAAATTCTCTTTGACCATATCTTTCTATGTCTTTTTCTCTCTGTAAGTACTGCATATATATGAGAAAGTAGTGTTCTGAAAGTTTATTTTCCAAGTATAAACTGTGAAAGCACCCCTCCGTGCTTAAATATGTAGACTAGTCACAGCTCCAGCATGGGTTGGAGGCAGGTGCAATCCCTGGAGCTAATGGATGTGACTTGTTCCTTCCAGATATCATAGCCCAGCTGCAGTGTCTTTCCTGCTGTGCTAACATAGGCAGTGCCCATTTTTTTCATCATACTATCATTGAGGAAATGACATCACAATTTGGATCATTTTAAAGTGGATTATAATTTCTAATATAAGTTATATTAATATTGTGCCTGAACTTCTAACAAAGAAGTTGAAATAAAATACTATAGATATTTAGTAAAATGGCATGACCTACATTGAATCTAATGATTTAATTTCTGTATTCATTTAAGACTTTGATATTACAATTCAAGACATAAAAGTTTGATGTTAGGAAGGAACTTACTGTTAGTTCATCTTCCTCATTTTATTAGCAGGAAAAAAATTCAGCTCAGCAAATTCTATGTCCCCAATTTCTCATAATCTCTCTCTCTCTCTCTCTCTCTCTCTCTCTCTCTCTCTCTCTCTCTGTCTCTCTATCGGTCTCTCTCTCTCTGTCTCTCTTTCTGTCTATTATATATAGATATGGATATGATATAGATTTACACACAATGTCTCGGTTAATATACCATGAGAAACATTGAACAAAAAGTTTTTTTTTTTCCAGAAAGGTGTTGATGTCACTTACTTGAATACCTGTGATTGTGAAGCAAGTGGGAGATGATGAAGTGGAGGCAATGGGTATAGTGGACATTTTCTAGGAGTTTAACTTTGGAAGGGAGAAAAAATTTAAAGATTGTTTCTTGTTTCGATACCTACCTTTGTTCATATCTCTTTTTCCATTTTGAAATGACCTTACTTCCAAGTTTCTGTCTCCTGAAATCCCAATCAAATTCTCAATTCAAATGCTACCTCCAAATGAGAAACCTTCCCAGATTTCACCTGCCAGAAGCTCTTTCTCTTCCATTTAACTGCACAACACTTTGCAACACTCATGACAAGGCAGGTATTATATACTACTTGGCAGTATTGGTTTTTCTGAATATATCTTCTTTCTTCCTGGTAGATTGGCATCTCTTGGCAGGCAGATACAATGACTTTTCCATCTTTATAATCCACAAAGCACTGAGCAGAGTGAATTTCATTGAGTGGGTACTAATATATTTTTGGAATGAATAATTGAATTTCTTATTGTTAATTTAGGGCATACTGTTGAATTTGTACTTGTGAGCTCCCTTAAGGCTACTAATGAGGGCCCATTTGAACTCAGATATTCTTGGCTCCAGACGTTATCTCTTTATGGTTCAGCTTCCTTATATGTAAAATGGGAATGACAAAAGTACCTAACATTATAAATGTTATATGGTATTCATATATACATATGGGTATATATACACATGTATATTGAGGCAATTATTTTTGACAATGATGATGATGATGATGCAGTAGAAGAATCATATAAATTTTATTTGATCTTGTAGAATGCAAGAATATCTTTAAAATGTTATTCATAGTATTACAGTTTTCAGGTTAGATTTTAAAAAGCATATAGCATAATAACATCCCAATGTGCTCTACCTATTTTGATCAGTTGTACTCTGATAGCAGGATCTGAAGCATTGTGCTCCCTCCTGTGCACCACACTTTAGAAAGGACACTGATCAGCTGAAAATTGTGTAGAGGAGGGTGACTAAAAAGGGAAAGGGTTCCAAGTTCATGTTATACTATGACTAGTTGAAGGATGTGAGGATATTTAGACTGTAGAATAGAAAATTCTATGGGAATATTATAATTATCTTCAAGTATTTGGACGCTATCATACAGAAAAGTTTATTAGACCTTTTCTGTTTGAGCCAAGAGATTTAAATTTGGATCAATGGTGGAAGATTTAGGCTTTATACCTGGAAAAAGAAATAAAAAAACAGAAGGAAAATAGCATATTTTTCTAACAGAGCTATACAAACTTGGAACGAGTTGCTCATAGAATGAGATGGTAATAGAGTCACCATCATCAGAGGTCTTTAAACAAACTTTGGTTGGTTACTTGTCTAATATATCATAGAAATCATGATAAAGCATGTTTCCCATCTCCTGGGAGGGAAGAGATAGACTGAGGGTACAGTTTGTGACATATATTTTATTATACACAGGTAATGTAGGAATGCTTGTACAACCATTGTTTATTAGTTGACTATATATTTGTTAAAATGATTTTGGTTTCCCTTCTTTTTCATTGGGAGGCCACAGGTGGGAAGGATAGTAAGTGGATTTACATTATTTTAAAAAAATGTAATTTACAAAGCAATATATAATAGATAGGATTCTTGTTGAGATAAAGATTCCTTCAAATTTTGAGACTGTATTATTCTGAAATAACATCCCCTGCCTTATTTAAACCTCAAAACAATCATCTGAAATAGTGTGCATAATCCCTTTTTTACAGTTGAAGGAACCAAGATGCATAGAGGTTAAGGGACTTGCCTGAGAACAAAGGACAAATAAATTGCAGAGGTAAGGACTGAATTGAGGTTTTATGATTCTGTCCCCAGGCTCTCTCAACTATGTCATAATGTATACCTGTAGCAGGACAGTTTTTTTTTCTCTTCCCATTGCCTTGGACAATTGTGTACCCTGTTATTTCTAGTAAGTCTTGTATGTATACAACATAATGTTTCATAACATGTTACCATTTAAATAAAACAGGTTGGATAGTTGCCATCACCAGTGATTTCAAATGACTAATCAATGTGTTTTTTTCACTTTTCCTAAATTATTTTCTAATTGTTTCCCCTTCCTAAGTGGGTTCTTTTATAATTATATACATCATCTCCATAATCAAATAATACAAAAATTCTAAGAAGAAAATCTATGAAACTCTGACCTACAACCTTTTGGGTTCAATAAAATTTGGTGTCTTACGCCTACTGAGGGAATCTAAATTTAAATTAATTATTCATAGAATCAATACCCTTTACCTCTCCCCCTTCCCCACATACTCACACTTTATACCTCCTAACACTTTCTAAACAGGAAGCTTGGGCATTACTTGAGAGCCTATCTTTTCTTGCACAGGCATTCTTGGCCAAAATCCTGTGTTAAAATGGGAATCAGAGATGCTGAGGTTCAAGCCCTGGCTCTGGCCCACAGCCTGCCTTTTGGAGTGACCCTGGAGAAAGCCAATTCGACCTTCTGTCCCAATGTTTGTTTTCTATAAAACTGACAGTGTAGCAACTGACCTGCTATTATAGGGTTACAAGAAGCAATAGCAAAAAGAACCCCTGAGAAAATCAAGCCACTGCAGTGTTGTAACCTCAATGCCAAGCAGATTGAGGAGGGGGAAATGATGACCTCCCTGACTGAGTTGAGTGGGAAATGCATTGAAGCAAGGTGGCATTGGGAGGCCATGGCTGCTGCTGGTTAGTAAGCAGAAGTGGAGCAATAAAAAGTAGCGTAGGATAGGGAAGGGAAAGCAATGATTTTAGAACATATCTTCCAGATCCATGCTGGGGAGGGGCCAGGGTAGGGTTCCTGGGCAATGGCAATGACACAATGTATCATCCAGGAGTTTCTGGAAGCAAAACTTTTGACACTGTGATGTGGGTGGCAACTGCTGGAAAACAGCAGTGAAGGATAGGCCATTGCTGTGTGTGACCATGTGGAAGGGAATGACTTTGTCAGAAAAATTTCCTTGTCCATTGTAAGAGTAAGGGACAAAATCAGAAACTTTTCCAGGCTCTGTAAACAGAGGCTACAGCCCCAAAGGATATGGTGGTTGTTCCATCTAGATGAGGTTGGAAGGGCCAAGGAGGGTTACTGCAGCCCAACCTACAAACCCCATCCACAAGTTATGATTTCTGTCTGCAGTATGACCTGTGACTATCTTTTGCCTTAGTATCAGAGACCAGATGGTTTCCACAGAGATAGAACTACTATCCTCCTGTATTTCCAGTAATGACTGTTAGTATTGAGAAAGTTTGTGTAAAATGGGGTTTTGGATCAATACTGAACAATACCACCTAAGGATTTTAGAGGAGAAAACAATAATTTAAAATGTATTCAATCTTGTGTTTCAAAAAAAAAAAAGGAAAATTTATCCCATTTTAAAATATAAAGGCAGATACATAAAACTTTTTTCTTTTTTTCAATTTTGTTTTCTACTGGTTAGAATTCCCAGGGCTTCTTGATAGAATTGTTGTAAGAAAATGGGTTCTTAAGATCATAGATCTAGAACTGGAAGAGTCTTAGGAGCTACCTCTCACAATGCTCTCATTTTACACATAAAAGAACTGAGTCAAAAAAGTTGTTTTCCTTAAGTTATATAGGAAATGAGTTCCAGAGCTGGGATTTTAACCTAAGTCCTCTGACCCAAGAACAATTGGACTACACTAATTCCATAATTATCTGTCTAATCTTCCTAGACTCATAGAGGAATGAATAAAATCCACACCGGGCCTGTTTAATAGAAAAGAAATCGGTGGAAAAAATAAATGGAAATCAAGGTCTGCTAAGTGGTACAGTATATAGAGTACCTAACCTGGAGTTAGGAAGACTCATCTTCCTGAGTTTAAATCTGACCTCAGATATTGGCTGTGACACTGGTAAAATCACTTGATTCGGTTTATTTTTTTAAGCAGTTTCCTTATATGTGAAATGAGATAGAGAAGGGAATCACAAACAATTCCAGTATCTTTGCCAAGAAAATCACAAATGGGGTCACAAAGAGTTTGACGAGACTGAAAAACAACTAAACAACAAATCAACGGACTTGTAAATGCAGTGTTTAATCTTAGACAATGGCTTTTAGCATAAAAAGATATTTTCCCAGGTTTCAAAATTCTCCTAAGATGCCATGTGTTATAGAAGAGTAATTTTGTGCTGTGAATTTGTGCTAATCTCTTACAAGATTGCAAAAAAATTATGTTGCTATGAAGTTCTTTTTCTTTTTAATTTCTTCAAAGTCTATACATTTTAATAACCAACTCTTTTTCTTTTTATTCTTCTACCTTGTTTTTCTTATATCTGTTTTATTCAGTATATCTAGTTCATGGGCACACCCCTTTGCACTAAGGACAGTAAGTGAGCTAAATTTGAAGAGATTGGAACAGCCCTTAGTAAAGAACTTCTATATTGTGTTTCTGTGATGATCTATGGCTTAGAAATGTGTGTACCCCAAAACTGTGTGCAAAAGAGAACCTTACCCAAATAATACTCAGGGGTTTCAAAAGGTAGGAAGCCAAAAAGAATGGTTTATTACGATCTCAAGAAAGGCCACCCTCCTGACAAATGGTCAGGGAGGAGAAGCAACTTACAAAAGGAAATGGTGAAGTTATAAAGCCCTAACATGGAATTCTCCCCCACTCCCCTTCTGACATTTTTCTCCCATTGATTAGAAGTCAGATACACAATCTAAGTGCAGCAATATACCCCAAATACTAGAACAAGGAAACAGTAGACCACCCAATATACATTTGAGAAAGCACTTCTGTCCTTATTTAGTATATCTTATGCTGAAGTGTCACTGAGGAGAGAGGTGACTCCCTCCTGCTGTGAGTTTTGAGTCCTTATGAATCATGTGATTTCTGGTGAAGGGGAACTTAGGCCTACTTCCCACTAAAAACCTTACTAGATTTTAGAGTACAGTCTGAGAAGTTTTCACTTCTTTCACTAAGAAAAAAGTTACAATAACATTGAAAATATTGTTGTATATGACATAAATCATAATAACATTTAAATATGCCTTTATATCATTTAATTCAACAATAATTTAGTAAGTACCAGCTATATCTAAGATACTGTGTTCGGTGATGGGAACACAAAGAAAAAACAAAATTTATCTTACTCTCAATAAATTGGCTTTAGGTGAGGAGTATACAAATACATAAGTAAATACAAAATAATTAGAAGAGGGAACAAATACTGACAAATGGGGATGACAAATTTGTCAGCAAATACTGACAAATCTGGCATGATAGACAGACCATTGTATTCAGATCAAGAGTCCTTAGTTCTTACCCATGTCCAGCTATTGAGTTAGCTGTGAGAACTTTGGAGAACAAACATTTAAAATCCTTGGCCTCAGTTTCCTTATCTGTAAAATGAAGAGTGTACAAACACATGCTATCTCTCCAATGGATTGAAGATCCTTGAGTAAGGAATTTCTTGATGGTTTTATTGTTATTTTTATCTTCTCAGTGCTTAACCCAGAGGCTGCAGCACTGCTGGTGCTGAATAATTCCTTGATGGATTGATTGATGGTCTAACTAGATGAGTTTTCACTGTTTGTATTCTATGGAACTATGAAATCTCAGCAAAGTGACACCATTGGCCTTAATGTTTCTGCATATAAATTTTTCAGTCAAATACATTTTCCTATATTATATAAGCAGATACCAAAAAAAGATCATCTTTTTATGTTTTTTTTAACCAGAATGACTAATCTACTGGTTTCATATGCATACATCTTAACTTTCATTTCATCCCAAGAAAGAAAACTTGTGAAAAATTCCTAGTTGCTTTCAGAGAACAAAAGATTTACTTGCCTTTTCCTTCAAAAGTAGAATATGCATATTCTTTCTTGGAAGATGCTTGTCTCTTGTGTTCAGTGAACATGCTGGGATATCTATATGCATATAGAGCTATTTAGGAAGATGTCATGAGTGTAATTAGTTTTGATATGATCCCTACTTCTAGATTTTGCCACCAGTAATGGTCATCATCTCAGACACATAGCTTCAGTTTCTAAGATGATTTAATGATAAAGAACACATTGTTCAGTGTTAGAGTATGCAGATAGATAGTAAATTAGCACTCAAAAGCACATGATTTTCAGATGGCAGATCAACAAAGGTTATAATTGGAAAAATCAACTTTCCTGCCTTCTGAAAGAAGTAACTTAATTTTCAAATGAGTGATTCCACATGTGATACATAGTTTCCCGAATAACCATTCTCCAATCCTTACAATGATATACACAACTTTAAAAGTCCAGTGCAAAATCTATAGGAATTGCAGGAACTCTCAGAAACTGGATTAATATGTTCAAATAACTTATAAAATGGAATTAATATCTATCATTTTATGATATAAATCAAGTAGAAATATATCCTACATATTCTTAATAATGGAATAGAAGGAAGATTGCTGATAACACTGAAGGTATTATAATTTGCATTACTCTGCTTATAGGAAACTCTCTAACCTCCAGGCCTAAAAGGTCATCATAAATTTAAGTACTTGATGGGGGAAACTTGATATGGTCCATCTACTAACATCAGTTTCACATTAAGGGACTTAATGCTACTTAATAATCTGGCCTTCATATAAAATATTAAACTAAATTGTGTCTACTTTGTAGGCATTATGGATAAAATAGTATATCTAAAATGGGAATGATAATGATTATAAAGCCCCAAAGGCTTCGGAGCTGCTACTTACCAATGATAAATAATTAGAGTAGTTCATAAAAATTTGAGCATCAAAGTTTCTTTTTTCTTTTTCTTTTCTTTTTTTTTGTGCTGGTTAAATTCTAATAAGCATTTTTTTCCTTTTCAGGAATATACATTTGGCTTAAATTATGATGGCAAATTGACTCTACTTGAAACCTACAATAATGGGAAGAATTAAAAGCAATAACAATTTGTAGAACTGAATGAAATAACACCAAATTTGACTCATTTGCTGCCCAGATGATCCCACTATTGATTCTTGTTACCATTTTTTTCCATCCTTGCTAAACTTAGTTTGAAAGCAAAATGATATATGCAAGTTTCAAGGAACATCAGCTTAAAAAAGGAAATAATAGTTCTGAAAGTGATTGGGGAAATATAAATTTGTTTGTAAAGTTTATTAGTTGTTGCTAAAGACATTTTTATTTGAAATTTAGAACAATAGCAGAGCCAAGATGGGGGTGTAGAAGCAGGAAAACTCCATGAGCTCCCCACATAACCACCTCAAATATCTGTAAAATATGACTCTAAATAAATTTTACAGCTACAGAACCGACGAAGTGACAGAAGGAAGCAAATCTCCCGCTGAAGGCAGCCCGACAGGCCAGCAGAAAGGGTCCATTGCAGCGCTGGGAGCTGAGCCCAGCCCCACATGTGCCTGCAGTTTTAAACCCAGGGTGGCCTGAGCAGCAGAGGCTGGAGTGGACCTCCAGAGAGTAGATCACTAGCAGCTGTGGTGGTTTCCAGAAATATCAACCCATAATTGCCAAAGACAAAGTTAAAGGTTAGTATAGAACTCTGTTTGAACTTGGGGGTGGGGGGGGGAGAGAGTTGTGGTCTGGCCTCTGCCCCCAGAGCAAGAAGTAGGGGAGACACAGCAGCTGCCTACATGTGGCTGCTCCAGAGTTCCTGGCCTGCAGATTGTAGGGGGACCAGGCAAACATTCAGAGGGTAATCACTCTTGCTTTAACTTGCCTGGATCTGGATTGCATTCTTGGATGGTGGTCCTGAGGTGTGTGACCAGTGAGCCAGAGCATGTCGGGGCTGAAGAGGTAGTGCCCTCCTAACAGCTCTGGCAGCTGCGAAAACCCAGTGATTTGCCCCAAAGCTTTCCTCTCTGGAAACAAAGTTCTACTGTGGCAAAAACCTCAAAAGTCAAGTAATTGAGTCACAACATGAGCAAGCAAGAAATCAAAGCAAGCACAGCAAACCAACTTTAGATTCCTGTTTTGGGGGAAAAAAAAAGAATAAAAGCACAGAATGGGAGGAAGACAACGAAGTCAGAACTCCTGCACCAAAAGCTTCTAAGAAAAATATGAATTGGTTACAGGCCATGGAGGAGCTCAAGAAGGATTTTAAAAATCAAGTAAGAGAAGTGGAGGAAAAATTGGGAAGAGAAATGGGAATAATAAAAGAAAATCATGAAAAGAGAGTCATCAGCCTATTTAATAAAATAACACCTTAAAAAGCTAGACTAACTCAAATGGCAAAAGAGGCTCAAAAAGCAATGAGGATAACAATGACTTAAAAAGCCAAATTTGCCAGATGGAAAAAAGAATCTCAAAAGCTCACTGAAGAGAATAATTCCTTCAGAATTAGATTGGAGCAAATGGAAGCTAACGACTTTATGAGGAATCAAGATACTATTAAACAGACCCAAACAAATGAAAAAAAAAAATAGAAGGCAATGTGAAATATCTCATTGGAAAAACCACTGACCTGGAAAATAGATCCAGAAGAGATAATTTAAAAATTATTGGACTGCCTGAAAGCCATTATCAAAAATGAACCTAGAAATCATCCTTCAAGAAATTCTCAAAGAAAATTGCCCTGATATTTTAGAACCAGAGGTCAAAATAGAAAATGAAAGAATTCACTGATCACCTCTTCAAAAAGATCCCAAAAAGTAAAACTCCTAGGAATAATATATCCAGGTTTCAGAAAGGAGAAAATATTACAATCAGTCAAAAAGAAACAATTCAAATACTGTGGAAACACAATCAGGGTAATACAGGATCTGGCAGCTTCTACATTAAGGGATCAAAGGGATTGGAATATTATGTTGCTGAGATCAAAGGAGCTGGAAATAAAACCAAGAAGCACCTACTCAGCAAAACTGAGTATAATGTTTCAGGGGAAAATATGGTTATTCAATAAAATAGAGGACTTTCAAGCATTCTTGATGAAAAAAACAGCGCTGAATAGAAAATTTGACACTCAGATACAAGAAGCAAGAGAAGCATGAGAAGGTAAACAGGGAAAAGAAATCATAAGTAACTTATCAAAGTTGAACTATTTACATGTTTACATGGAAAAATAATAATTGTAACATGAAACTTTTCTCAGTATGAGGATAGTTGAAGGAAACATATATATATATATATATATGTATACATATATATGTGTCTATACAGGAAGGTATATGTGTGTATGAATACATATGTGAGTGTGTGTATATATGTGTAAAGGTATGCATAGACAGCAGGCACAGGATCAATTGAATAGGAAGAAATGATATTTAAAAAATAAAATTAAGAGATGAGAGGGGAATATAATGAGAGGAGATGGTGAGAGACAGAATAGGGTAAATTATCTTGTATAAAAGAGGCAAGGGAAAATTGTTACAATAGAGGGGAAGAACAGGAAGGCAAAAGGGAATAGGTCAACCTTATTCTCATTTAATGTGGCTTAAAGAGGGAATAATATACACACTAAATTTGGTATCTTACCCTACAGGAAAGTAGGGGGGAAGGGGATGAGAGGAGGGATGATAAAGGGGAGGGCAGATTAGGGGGAGGGTAGTTAGAAGCACATACTTTTGAAAAGGAACAGGGTCAAAGTAGAAAATAGAACACGTAGGGGGCGGGATAGGATGGAGTAAAATATAGTCAGTTTTTCACAATATATACAATATGGAAATGTTTTGCGTGCACACATGTACAACCTATATGGAATTGTTTATCTTCCCAGTAAGGGTGGGTGATGAGGGAGGAAGGGAATGAATTTTGAATTCAAAGTTTTAAAATCAAATTTAAAAATATTATTATTATTATTTACAAGGAACTGGGAAATAAGATATACAGGCACTGACGAATGGACCCATTTTGCCCTACTAGAAAGTTGAAGGGGGCATGGTGGAGGATATAGGAGAGAGCAGATTTGGGGAGAGGTACAGAGTGGGTTCGCTCTTTTTGTGGGTAGGGGAAAGACAGGGAGAAAATTTGTAACTCAAATATTGTGGAAATGATTGATATAAACTAAAAATAAACATAAAATTTAATTAAAAAAAAGAATTTTAGCATAAAATTGTCAATTGTTGTTTTTGCTCTTTAGTGTAACTAAAGGGGACCAATAGTGGCCTTGCATATGTTAATATCAAACTAATGCCTGAACCTTTCGATGATATCTAACTCTCTTGATCATAGATATTATATCATCATCATCACCATCATCAATGTCATCCATCACAATAACAACAAAAACATCTAGTATTTATATCTCTCTTTAATGTTTGTAAACACTTTAAAAAATATTATCTCATTCCATTCACTCAGCAATCTAAGAAGGTGGATATTGTTATCCCCATTGTGCAGATGAGTGTACAGTGTTAAGAGGTAAAATAAGTTGCACAAGGACACATAACTAGTGTGTCAGACAATATTTGAATTCAGAAATTACTCACTCAACACTCCAACTCTCTGTCTGATATAGCACCTAGCTGATTTTTATTTTTGTCTCAATCTTCATTTGCTATTGACTTTGCATGTCTACTGCCCTCTTACAGTTTATATGTGCCCAGGAAACTGTATTTTGAGATGCTTCTTTGTTATTACTCTGGGTAATTACTCCAGAATGTGCCTTCTTATTGAAGTTCAATACATGTTTATGACCTTTAAGTCTTCTGGGTAACCCATCTATAACCCTGAATTAATAGTGAATCTAGGGGCAGCTAGGTGGCACGGTGGATAGGCATGGGCTCTGGGGTCAGGAGAACCCAAGTTCAAATCCAACCTCAGTGCTTAACACTTACTAGTCATGTGACTTTGGGCAAGTCAACCCGAATTGCCCCACCTTCCCCCCTCCAAAAGGCAAACACAAACAAATAAACAAACAATAATGAGTCTAAATATCAAGACCTTTTTCTTGGGTGGCTTTATCTGTTGTATTATCTACCTAAATATTTGTTAATCTCTAACATTATTCTTCTCTCTCATAAATTATTCAATTGAAAGAGTGTATGAAAGCACCTCAAATGTAACCATACTTTATAGATCTTAATTGAACCTGTCCTCTCTCTTAAATATGGGTCTTTGAATTATACAAATATAAATGCTTATATATGGACCCACAAATGTGTACTTTGTTTTGTCCTGGTGTACTTGGCACCAGGGAAATTAAAAGACATTTTTAGTTTTGCAAAAATCCATTGTTTTATTCCACTATGCCATCTCATAAGACCAGATGTCAGACACTAAACCTTCCCTATTTTGCTTTGTTATTTTTGAGACATCAGTTTATCCAACTTCTTCTTGAACCCATTGTCCAGTTTGCCCTTTAAGTATTCAGAAGGTAACTCTAGTTCTACTGCTTTGAAATATGGATTTTATGACCTCTAAAACTTTATGCTTGAATATTTTTACATTGTGGCAATTGTCAGTCTCTTTCCCGATGAATGTCATTCTTTTTTAGACTGCACCTCCATTTCTTTCACCATGTTGCCTGATTAAGACTCCTATTTGTCTTTTTTGAAATGTGGGATCAGAATAGCTCCTGGTATTTCAGTTGCTTACATATGAATAGGATCACGTGCTCAGTCATTTCCCTCTAATGCTTTTATATGTTTTATAAGGTAAATACTATTTGATTCATTTTATCTTTCATGGCTGTTGTTCTTACCATCCAAACCTAGAAATCTTTATTCTTGCAGTTTGTTTTGGGATATAAGGTACATCAGTGACAACAAATTATCTTCTACTCAGTAATGGTTTTATATCCTCATGTGAAGGTTCTTACTTGCAGCTGTATTATCTCTACCACAAGGGAGTTGCCATAAGATCATTGCAAGGTACTTTTTTGCGCCTTTCTTTACTGTAGAAGCTTCCTCTGCCTAATTCTTTGACATCCTGGGATACAGAAGCTGCCATCAAAGGTAAAAGTCTTTCCTTTATAAGTTATGATGGTTCACATTGATCTGTGATATATTCCTATTAGTAAGATCTAGAAATTCGCATTTCCTTTTTGAAAAAAAATGGATAGAATAGCAGACCTGGAATCAGAAAGAGTCATCCCGGGATCATATCTGACCTCAGCTATTTACTAGACCAAGTCATCTAACCCTGTTTACCTCAGTTTCCTCATCTGTAAAATGAGCTGAAAAGAAATTTTCAAATCGGGTCACTAAGAGTAGGACACCCCTAAAATAATAGAACAACTGAGCTCCCTAACTATCCTGTACCAGAAATGCAGCAGAAGCTTCCCAATACTTATCAGTAGGGAAGCTTGATCCTGATCCATTTGTGTTGGCAACTTGGCCTAGCTGGACCCTTCTTAGGCAACCTGGTGATTCTATGTTCCTTGGGGCTCATCATATTACTGGCAGATGGATATGGACATCTGCTCTAGATTAGCTATACTGAAGTTCAGAATTCCCAAATTGAAGGGATCCACCTGCCTCAGCCTCCCTAGGAAGGAATATAGGTGCATGCCAGTCCACCTGCTCCTCATTATTAAAAGTAAGTAATAATGTGAATGCCATTTAGATACAACAGAAGAATGTCAGAGAACCCTAGTTACTACCAACACCAATTTATAAGACATTAAAAATCCAATGCAGCTTTTTCTGCCCATGTAGGACATGCTGAGTTTATTCAGAAGTGGGTTTTGGGAAGTTTATTATTGATAAAGGAGACAGAGCACTCAGCCATAACCAGGAAATGAAAATTGTCCCAAACCTTGGTTAAATGACATTCTGTATACCTCATTATCAAAAGAACCCTAGGAAACTAGATTGCTAATGGGATCTCTAAAAGCCCAGCTTCGATCCACCTGTACTCAAATTATGACTTATTGAAATGTAGGAAATAAAATAATGAAGAAAAATAACATTTTAAAATTATTGTTAAAAATCAAAAGTGGTTTGCCTAAAGAGGTGATTGAAAGCTCTTTTAGCTTTTACTTTATCTTAACTGGCTCTATTCCTCTGCTGACAATTTCTTTGAAAATGGAAGTTTTAGCTCCAGGCCACTGTAGTCTGTCCAAACATACAAGATGTAAAGGTACATTGAGTTGTTCAATCAGAACAGTTGTTCAAGTGTATTAGTTGGAGGTTATTTTATTTGTTTTGTTTTTTAGTAAAAATCAAGTAGAAATATTATTTGATGTTCTCTTCAAGTCTTTTTATTCTGTATTAATGTGCTGCATTCTTTTCTATACCTTATTTATTTCAGTGTTCATTTGCATAATAATAATTTCCTTTAGGGTGACAATGTTTTACCAATGTACAAAATATTAAGTATTTCCCCCCAAAACAATTACTAGAGCCATTGGATCTTAAATTATAATAAAATGGGTCCAGATCCACAGTTAATATATACAATAGCATCTCTGATTATTATAAAATAAATAAATTTTTGCACTTACAGGCAAGATTTAGTAAATGATGTGAATTCTCCGCATACAAATGTGTTTGAGGAGAAAAAATTTTACAACAGCCATTAAAGGCATTCTTGGCACAAATGTTCCTCTATCTCCTGAGGTCTGTAAATTAGACTATAAACAAAAGATATTAGAGTCAGCAAGGCAGTAACAAAAAGACTGTATGATGGTCTGACAGCTATTCTGTATAGAATGATTAGGAGCTAAAATGAGACAATGAGGTAAGGAAAATTTTTGCTCTGGTGTCATATTTACATTTATCTTTCATGGTATTAGGGAGAGTCTAGGATCAAAATTTGGTTTGATATTTTTTTTGTACTTGAGCAAAATGAACAAAATAAATAGGAAGAATAGTAGAAATCAGGTGCTCAGGAGTATCAGTTCTTTTATGGTTAGAATTTCCACCCAAAATTCTGTTTCTACGATCATTCATACTTTTTTCTTCCCTGAAGGAAACAGTTGGAAAATTCAACTGCATATATACCACTTATACCATCTTCTATCATACCCAAGTCATGGATGGTTTACAGATATACAACTTGTCAAGCCCATTTGTCAGCCCAGGTTAAACAAAAACAAAGTGACCATTTTGTGCTTTGATTTTTTTTGAGGGTGTCCTTCCCTAGACTCCTGCTCTCCCCAGTTTTCAGAAGCCAGAGCTGACAAAGCCCAGGTCCTGCTGTTAGGTTGAATACTATGATATGACAGAAGTGCACACCTTAAGCTTTTACGACTTCTCAATGTTCTTTCTTTCACCAAATTACCATATATGTACTATCTATGCAAGTATTATATCTTCATTGGAATGTAAACTCCTAGTTGGTATATGATACACTGGATATGAGATCATTGGTTAATTGGATGGTATATGTAGAACTAGAGGAAATTTTAGAGGCTGTCTTGTCCTCTTTTCTCATTTCACAGATGAGTAAACTGAGGTATAGAGAAGTCGTGACTTATGTAGTTTCATAACATGGATTCCTGTCTTCTTCTCTTGGCTACACATATACATTTTTTGTATCCCTTGTGCTTAGCTCAACTTTTGACACTTTTTAAAGAACAAACCTGTGATTCCATTAATGTAGAAACTTGTTCTGTTGATGCAGATCAACAATTTATGTGTAAATTTCTGCCTTAGAGAGTTGACCTGACCCATTAATAGGTTAAGTGACTTACCAGTGATTCCTCGGATAGCCCTCTGTGAAATGAAAGATTTTAACCCAGGAACTCTTGATCACACTCCAGGCATCAATCTGCAATACAATGTATGGCTCATAATAGGCACTTATTGAATTAAATTGAAAAGTTGAGAGGTTTGCTATATTATCAACGTGTGTGCTTGTGTGTGCACATATGTATGCATGTATTTTTATTCTGAAGCAAATTAAAAGCCAATTAAAATGAGCATTTCTTTATCCATAGTAGAATAGGAAAAAAAATGTTGTACATGAACTGTGAAGTTCTATTATGTACAGCTTACTTTTCTTTTTCAGTATGCACCAAATCCAACATGTAATTTTCAAAGTTGTCTTTGCCTATGATTCCTTCTGGCCTCCCTTATGTTCTCCTCTACACATTAAGATGTTTCAATAAATCATTTTTCATTTTTTTTCTTTTTAGATAGAAGGAAGCTACATTATGCCTCACTCCCACCTTTTGTTTCCCCTATCCTCCAATTTAAATTACAAAAAAAAATCTTGTAACAAATATGCATATTTAATGAAAACAATTCTCACATTGGCCATGTCAGGGAAAAAAAAAGTTTTATTTTCTCATTTAAGTCCATCACTTCTTTGTCATTATAGTTGAGGTTTGAGGCAGATCTAATCATCATTTCCAATTCATAAAGGTTAATGGTGAAGCCACTGGCTAACTGTGTTCTTGTGGAGCTTTCATAGAGAAATGGGGAATGAGTCCCTGAAGAAACTCAAAGCCTTAGGTGGATGAGAAGGTGACCCTGAGTAGAAATCTCCTCATGACTTTCCCATGATACTGCTAGAGTCCAGATCTAGGAACAGAATCTTCAGAGAACAGGGCTATAACTGACCTGTCAGAGTAATGCCTTAGAAACATTCTGAGGTAGCCTCAGAAACTACCTCCTTAAGGCCTCAAGATGTTACATGGAAGGGCCCTTGGTCTTGTACTCCAAAGAACAGGTTGCAAACCCTAGATCTGACAAAGACTGTGTCTGCATGACAAGATACATAAATCAATAACATAGCTTAAGCTGACCACTTAAAAGAGGAAATAAAATGGGTGTGTGGGGCAGAGGGTGTTTAAGAGGAGGAGATAAGGGTAAGCGGAAAGGGAAAAAGTTAATGAATATAGATTACATGGTCTAGAAAAGTCTTAATTGTTGCAGAAACCAAAATGGCACATCCTCATTTTCCTCCAATGTAAAATAGTTGTAATAAAATTAATAATAATAATACATCATAATGTGTGTGTGTGAAGAAATTGCTTTTCAGAGATAAAAGAGCTAAACAAATGGGAGTTAATTTTACTCTTGCTGCCCACTTCTTCCTCCTTGGTAGATTGTTCTGAGTGCTTAGGTGATAAGCAGTTGTGCTCTTCCCTTTTTTATGAAAAGCATGTCCTATGTATGTCTTCAGGAAGAGCTGGTTCCTTCGTTTTGTTTTTTTTTTCTTTCATTTGTTTTCTTTTCTTTAGAAAGGCAATGACATGGTAGAAAGAGTGCTTTGTTCAAAACCAGAAAAAACAAAATTGAACTATGGCTTTGTTATCAAAACTTATGGATGGCCTTGGGCAAGACATGTAAACTCTTTGTGCCTCTCTTTCCTCATCTGACAATGAAAAGGTAGGACTTGATAACTTCTAAAGACCCTTTTGGTTGTATGTTAATCTATGATCCCAGTCTTTCATTTTCCTGTATTTACAGGGCTAGAAGAAACTGACTCCCTCCTTTTCCCTACTGCCACTTCTAGATGCTTATTTTGTCACCATCTCTGTTTCCTTTTTTAAAACTCATCTCTTCTGTTACCATAACGATCTCCTTGGCATTTTTATTTACTTTGAGAATATGCTTTTATTTCTCAAAAAATATAGCACTTGGCTTTGTCTTCAACCCAATCCTTCCCATCATCCCTTCTGACTTCAATATGCACACTTGTGACCTTTTTACCACTCCTGTTTTATTAACCTCCTCAGTTCTTATGACTATTATCTCCATCTCACCTCAGCTACCCATAAAGGTAGTAACACTCTAGGTCTCACAGTCACCACATCTTACTCTGACTCTAAAATGCTGCAGTCTTCAATTACCGTGTTTCCCCGATAATAAGACACTGTCTTATTATTTTTTTTTTTTGGACAGAAAAACACCAAAGGGCTTATTTTCAGGGGAGGGCTTATTTTAATGAACATTGACAGCAATTTTAATAAACAGGTAAATGTGAACAAAAAAATGTACCAGCAAGCAAATCACTGGGGAAGAACAGGATGACGTGCTCACTGCTGTAGCTCTGATTGGATGCAGCTCGGAGCGCGGCGTGCGTTTCACGGGGAGGGGGGGGGAAACGGTGCATACAGAGGGTACCGTAATGTAGCGTGTAGCGCAGGGGGATCACCTTCACTACAGTAGCAATCTCAATAGGGCTTATTTTCGGGGGAGGGCTTATTTTAGAGGAATCTTACACAGTAAGAGGAGGGCTTATTTTCGGGATAGGTCTTATTATCGGAGAAACACGGTATTTTCTCATATCAAAATCTTCTATCTTACCTGTTCACAGACTGCCTTTCCACCATCTTCTTTATCCACTCCTACTCCTGGTGGAAGTCATGTATAGTTTCACTGTTAACCCATAACATCTCATTAGATGAAGAGCTGGTAGCAACCTCAGAGTGCTTTTTCTTCTATATCATTCTATCTTCTCAAACTCAACAGTACCCTCAATAATATACAGCAATCATCCTATTCATCATTGTATTTCTCCATTACTCCCTAGAAAGTCTGCTAAGTAGGATATTAAGCTAACTCTTCCCCATCCAGTCCTATGCCATTTTTGCCTTCAATTTACCTTTCTATCCACTGACTGTAGCTTCCGATTTTATCAATTGAAGCTTTATTCTAACTTTAGCTTCAGGTTTTGTTCCTTGAGGGGGGGAAATACACTTGCTCTAAGGAAACTAATACTTCAGAAACCTAAAGAAAGCTATCATGTCTCTACTAAATTTCTTTCTCAGGATACATATCCCTAGTACTTGAAACATCTTATTAAAAGCCCTTGAAATCTTTTAATCTCCTGGTTGCCCTCCTCTATTTTTTTTCTTTCTGTTTCTATTTAATTTTTTCTTTTTTTTGAATTAAAAATTTGTTATTTTTAGTTTAGATTATTCATATCCACAATATTTTGAGTTACAAATTTTCTCCCCATTTTTCCCCTAAGCACCACCCCAAAACAGCCATCCCACTGAGTGGCCCCTCCCCCAATCTGCTCTCTCCCATATCTTCCTCCATCTCCCCTCCAACTTTCCAGTAGGGCACTATGGATCTCTATGCACCAGTGCCTGTATATCTTATTTCCTAGTTACATATAAAATAATAATAATTACATACATATATATTTAAACATTTGATTTTAAAACTTTGAATTCCAGATTCTTTCCCTTCATCCCTCATCAGCCACACTTACTGGGAAGATAAACCATTCAATATAGGTTGTACATGTGTAGCTATGTAAAACATTTACATAGTGGATATATTGTGATAGACTAACTATATTTCCCTACATCCTATCCCACCCCCCACTTGTTCTATTTTCTACTTTGATCCCATCCCTTTTCAAAAGTAGGTGCTTCCAATTTCCCTCCCCCCCCAGACTGCCCTCCCTTCCATCATCCCCTCTCTCATCCCCTTCCCCTCTACTCTCCTGTAGGGTGAGGTACCCTATTTAGTGTGTATGTCATTCCCTCCCTAAACCAAATTCAATGAAAATAAGGTTGACTCATTCCCTTTTGCCTTCCTGTTCTTCCCCTCCATTGAAACAGTGTTCCCTTGTCTCTTCTTTATATGAGATAATTTACTCCATTCTGTCTCTCCCTATCTCCTCTCATTATATTCCTCTTGTACCTCTTAATTTCACCATTTAATCATCATCCCTCCCTATTCAATTGGTCCTGTACCCTCTGTCTATGTATACCTGTACACATATATGCACACACTCACATGTGTGTTCATACAGCCATATATGCTCCTATATAGACATATATGTGTATGTATACATGTGTGTATGTACATACACACATTTCTATTCCCTTCAACTATTCTCATACTGAGAAAAGTTTCCTAAGTTACAATTATCATTTTTCCATGTAGGAATGTAAATTGTTTGACTTTGATAAGTTCCTTATGATTTCTTTTCCCTGTTTACCTTCTCATGCTTCTCTTGCTTCTTGTATCTGAATGTCCAATTTTCTATTCAACTCTGATTTTTTCTTCATGAATTCTTGAAAGTCATCTATTAATTTTAATAACCATATTTCCCCCCAAAACATGATACTCTGTTTTGCTGAGTAGGTGATTCTTGGTTTTTATCCCAGCTTCTTTGACCTCTGGAATATTATATTTCAAGCCCTTCAGTCCCTCAGTGTAGAAGCTGCCAGATCCTGTGTTATCCTGATTGTGTTTCCACAATATTCAAATTGTTTCTTCCTTGCTGCTTGTAATATTTTCTCTTTGATCTGGGAACTCTAGAACCTGGCTATAATATTACTAGGAGTTTTCTTTTTGGGATCTTTTTCAGGAGGTAATTGGCAGATTGTTTCAACCTCTATTTTGCCCCCGGTTCTAAAACATCAGGGCAATATATTCCTTGAGAATTTCTTGAAGGATGATTTCTAAGTTCTTTTTTTGGTCATGGCTTTCAGGTACTTTAATAACTTTTAAATGATCTCTCCTGGATCTTTTTTCCCGGTCAGTATTTTTTCCAATGAGATATTTCACATTTCCTTCTATTTTTCATTTGTGTGGATCTGTTTAATAGTATCTTGATTTCTAATAAAGTCATTGACTTCCATTCCCTCCAATCTAATTTTGAAGGATTGATTCTCTTCAATGAACTTTTGATATTCTTTTTCCATCTGGCAGATTTGGCTTTTTAAGGCATTCTTTTCCTCTTTGGCTTTTTGAGCCTCTTTTGCCATCTGGGTTAGTCTATTTTTTAAGGTGTTATTTTCTTCAGCCAGCTTTTTGACTCTCATTTCACATTTTTCTTGCATCATTCTCATTTCTCTTCCCAATTTTCCTCCACTTCTTTTATTTGGTTTTCAAAATCCTTGTTAAGCTCCCCTATAGCCTGTAATCAGTTCATATTTTTCTTGGAAGCTTTGGTGCAGGAGTTCTGACTTTGCTGTCTTCCCTTGTTTAATGCTTTGATCCTTTTTGTCCCCAAAATAGAAGTGTGAAATCATATTGCTGAGCTTGCTTTCCTTCCTTTGCTTGCTCATGTTGCCACTCAATTACTTGACTTTTCAGCTTTTTGCCACAGTAGTACTCTGCTACCTGAGAGAGGAGCTTTGTCCCAAATCACTGGGGTTTTCTCAGCTGCCATAGTTATTAGTTGGCTGCCCATTCTGAAGGTTCCACACAGTCTGGCAAACTGGTCATGCACCCCTGGATCTCCACCCTAAACAGCAATCCAGATCCAAGCAGGTTAAAGCAATAGCTATTACCCTTCAAACTGGTCCCTTTGTCCCCCTACAATATTCAGGCTAGGATCACTGAAGCATCCATGTGGTGACAGCTGCATGGCCACCTTGTCTCATCCACTTCTCCCTCCAGAGGGTAAAGGCCAGATCGCACTCCCCAACTCCCTGTTCCCAAAGTCCACATTGCACTGACTTCTCACTTTGTCCTTAGCTTCTGTAGGTTGATAATTCTGGGAACTGCCACAGCTGCTGGTGATCTGAAGTTCCTCCACCTGGTGACTGCTTGTGGCCTCCCTGAGGCTAAAACCTCTGGCTCATGCAGGACTGGGTTCAACTCCCAGAGCACTGTGCTGGCCCCTTCCTGCTGGTCTACTGGGCTGTCTTCAGTGGGAGGTTAGCTTCTCTCTGTCTTTTTGTGGGTTCTGTAACTCCAAAGTTGTTTAGAGTCATATTTTTTTTTACATAAATTGGAGGAGGTGGAAGTGGGAGCCACGTGGAATCCTGATTCTACCCCGCCATCTTGGCTCTGCCCCCCTGCTCTCCTCTAATAGACTCTTCTACTTATCTACTTCCTTTCTAGAATGTGATACACAGAACTCAACACAGCACTAAAGGTGAAGCATGAAAAGTAATTATGAAAACCATTATTCCTACTCTCTTAACATTCCCCATTGTTATGTGGGGTTTTTTTGGGCCATCATATTATATTATTGCTCAGTATTGATCTTGCAATGCATTAAAATCCCATGATCTTTTATTTGTAGATTAATATCTTCCACTCTGTTTTGTATTGATGATCTCTAAGATCTCATCTAGCTCTAAATCTATGACCCACAACTTCCAATTGTCATGTATATGAGAGAACTTAGATTTGCTTTGAGTCAATGGACTATACTGTTTTACTGCACTGATTCCCTCAAATGAAAATGATTATTCCATCATTTTGTTGTCTTTATTCTTAGATGAAGGCAGTCTCACCTTAAATATACTATGCATTATATTTTAAAGCAAGGTAAAATTTCTTCCTTTCATACTTTTTACTTACTTAGGACATAGCTGCAACATTTAAGACAGTTTAGAGCAGCCCAATTAGGAGAGGAAGGAATTTAAAATGTCATTAAGGGAAAAGTGAAAACAATTGCAAGGTCACAAGAGTGTCAGTTTTAAGAATTCATTTCTTACCAGCTATGTGATCTTGGGTACCACATTTTACCCCATTGAGCCCATCTTTCTCATCTACAAAATCTTTAGTATTCTATATCTCTAGGATCTCTCACCTATTGATCCAAGAAGATGCATAGTGACCAAACCCTGGTAAAATTGTTTCAGCAAGGGGTGGCCAGGTAGCACAGCGAGTAAGAGCACCGGCTCCAGTGTCAGGATGACCTGGGGATCGAATCCGGGCTCCGACACTTACCACCCACCCAGAAACACCTGGCCGTGTAACCTTGAGCAAGTTACTTAACCCCGATTGCTTAAAAAAAATTGTTTCAGCAGATGGGCTAAATCAGGTTGAAGGTAACCGACAGTTCACAAACCCATCAATGAATTAGGGGAATGTCTACCTCAAGCATGTGTAGATTTCCCCAGGTGGAATTAGCAGATGAGAACAATTTATTCCAATAGCCATGAAAGCAGATAAAGTAGGTATTGTGGAATGCTTAAAGTTTGGTCGGATGTCAGAGACGCCAAGGTCAACCTCTACATCCCTGTTAAATTTATATCACATGCAAGTTAAGACATTGCCCAGTGATATCATTGGTTCTCTTTGAAAACAAAAGATGAGCAATAACAACAGTATCTTATGAAGCAATGATTCTATGAAGTGTGGATACTTAGCTTATATGAGTAGGTTAAGATATGTGATAATATCAAGTATTTGAAGGTTTATTATATGAAAGAGATCTTCAACTTGTTCTAATTCTCTAGAGGGAACAATTAAAGCCAAAAGGTGGGAGGAAGAAAATTGCATTTCAGTATAAGGAAAGTCTTGGGCTGCTCCCTCAGGTAGTGAGTACCCTGTCACTGAGGGAATATCACATCATCTGTGAGTTTAGAGTACATAGTCATTTCATAGACATTCTGTAAAGGAGTGTAATATTTAACTAATTTTTGACTAGATTTACCCTGAGGTTTTTATCAACTTTGAAATTATATCATACTATAAAAATTAAAAATAAAAAAAAAAGATTTGGTCACTCATTTTTTTCCCCTCTGTCTATGTATTATTATTTTTAGCATGTATTTTCAACAAGCTTAAAGACAACCAATTTTCAAAACTAATATTTTGAAGTTGTAACTTAATTTCCTGAATATCAGTCTGGTGTTTACATAGGTTCTGAGTCTCTTGACTTACAATACCAAAACTCATAAATCTTAAGGTATTGAGACAAAGATGATGAATGGAGTCACATTGCAGAATCTGCATCAAGATGTCCTATTTTAAGAATTTATATTTCTGAAGCACTTCAAGTTTTTATAAATCACTTTCCTTACTAATAATACTTTGGACTCATTAGCGCAATTATAACCATTATCTTAATTGCAAAAATGAGCAACCTGAGGTCCAGATAGTTTATTTAAATTCCCAAAGGTCACAAACTTAATAAATGACAAAGTTAACATTTTTATTCTTTTCTTTCTTTTTTTGGAGGGGGAAGGTAGGGCAATTGGGTTTAAGTGACTTGCTCAAGGTCACACAACTAGTTTTGTGTGTGTGTGTGTGTGTGTGTGTGTGTGTGTTAAGTGTCTGAGGTCACATTTGAACTCAGGTCCTCCTGACTCCAGGGCCGGTACTCTCTTGCCTGCATCACCTAGCAACCCCAAACATTATTCTTCTTAATCTTCTGCTTCCATCTCCTGTGCTTTTCACATAATATCAAAAAAATTCCAGCTTTAATTCTCTGATATATGCTTTTTTTTCCTTTTCTATAACATGAGGAACTTGCACTAGATGATGTCTAAGTCATTTACAATTTAAAAATTATTTTAGAACTAAAAAAGATGCAAAAGCATGATACTCTTTTATGTGTATGATTAAAATTCTGTTACATAGGTTTGTGAAGTGGGTGATGTCACCCCTGGGGGTTTCTGGAACAAACGAGAGGGGTGATACAAGCCTCAGGTGCAATTGGGCAGTGTTAATAAAAATAAGGGGGAGGGAGCTCAAGGAAAGAAGAGAAGATAAGAAAATTTTGAAAAAAACATTTGCATGTGCTCATCTGTTATGTAACAGAGTTAAATTTGAAGCAATTAGGTTATTTTCCAAATAAACACAAAAAATGCAAGTTACAACCCATCAGTGGTCAAGTCTACCAACAGGTTTTAATAAGCAAGTATTGGCAGGAGAGCATGTGGTCATTGTTTGAAAATTCAGTACCTATGGGCAGGAATATATGCATATAATGACTTGATTACAGTAAGATACTATATGGTTACATGATGCAATATTGCATCACGAAAATTTTAATGCAGAAAAACCCCACAAATCTACAATAAATTATTAAATTTAAGATGCATCATTTGATAGGTAGATCGATAGATAGATAGATAGATAGATAGATAGATAGATAGATAGATAGATAGATGATAGATAGATTTGAGAATGATACAAATTTTTAAAAAGTTAAAAGGTTAAAGAAAGTAGATTTCCATGGAGGTGTTGATTTTTTAAAGGGGTCAGTAGGTCAAATAAGTTTAGGAAACTACATATTAGAATAATGTAATACAAAGACTCCTTTAACCGACAACCATTGATTGAATAGTTAATCTATTTTGTATTAACAATGTTCAAAACAAAATCAATAATAGATTGATACAATTGGTTACATATCTGGTGTCAACTAATAAAAGGCAATGGGAAAAGGATATCAATATTTAAACTTAATACAACCTCTAGGAAGAATCATGATTGGGCAACAAGGTGACACACTGGACAGAGTGTTGAACCTGAAGTCAAGACTCATTTACTTCAGTTCAAGTACAGCCTCAGACAGTCCCTAACTGTACGACCCTGGGCAAATCACTTAACCTTCTTTATCTCAGTTCCTTGACTATAAAATGATCTGGAGAAGGAAAAGGCAAATCATTCTAGTATCTTTGGCAAGAAAACCCCAAATACAGTCACAGAAAGTTGGACACAATGGAAAATGACTAAACATGATCATTATGTCCCTTGCAAGTGCCTAGAATAGCATTCTACACATAGTTGTAACTCAATAGGTCTATAGAGAATAATATCTCAATGTATACATGTTTGATGAATCTAGAGCAAAGAAAGCAATTTTATTTTGCATTGGGCTTATGTAATTAGTATATTCATATTCTTAAATAACAATCTTCCATGTTCAAAGATAATTCTCTAACTAATTATTGTTTTTTGCCACTGAAAAAGCAATTAGAATAAAAACATCTCTGTAAAACCATAACAGTGTTTGTTGAATGTGTGTGAACATACACACACATACATATATATATGTGTTTTTATATATGTATATATGTGTATGTATGTATGTAGCAACCAAAATATATGTATGAAGAGACCATTAAATATGGTATCCAGCTATTTTCAGCTCATTTGAACTTGTAATAGAACTAGTGGCAGGAATAGTGGTTTAGAGTCAGAGAACCATAGCCTAACTGTAGGAACTTGTAGTAGAAGTCACTTAGTCCAACCCTGTGGGCTGGTACTAATTGATGAACCTATGGTTCTGACTCACTTCTCTTCATGTCTCATTTAAAGTTATATTCATAGCTACTAATTCAGTGCTAGAAGTGAAAGTGAGTTTTTTCTAATCATAACCTTCCCCCTACCCCCTTAAGGGTTGCAAATCTAACCAGGAAGAATTATGAATAAGCATTCAGACTGAGGGAAATATTAAGGATCCCGGAAAGTTAGCTGCAGGTTGGTTTTATAGGCAAACCTCTAAATGTAGTAATTAGTATTGGAAAATAAGATGATCTAGCAGAAGCAAACTAGGACTAGGTTGCTAATTCTAAACAGAATACATGAAAGAACCTTTTTTTCTGGTTTTTTTTTTTTTGATCCTTCAAAAAAGAGTATAAAAACAAAACAATGTAAAGGCATAGCATTATGCAAATTAGGTCTGTCAGAACAAGTCAAATAGAGTTCTTGCTCTTTCACTGGTTCACAATTCAAGACATATAATACTTATGCAGAGAAACATCTAGAGTGCATATAGACAGAAAACAAGTCTAAAAAATACAGAGAATAAAACCATGAAAATTAAATATTTATTTAATATGTGACCAAAGATTAAAAGCCTTAGTGAGGCAGTCAATGTGGGAAAGTCATAGGAATTCTATTTTTTATACTAACTGAAAATGGGTCAAGTTACCCCATTTCTTTGATTACTTAAGTTATTTTTCATGGGCGTTGTCAGCTTCCAAGAGAAAGAAAAATGTCTCACCTTCATTTAGGAACACAAAGTGGTACCATTTGGGAAATGATTGGGATCATTAAGGGAAGGGGAAATGGAGCAGATTAGCCAAAAAATAGTTTGCCTAAAGGAGCATATTGGGAAGCAAGAAAAATGAAAAAAAACAGGAATCTAAAGCAAACTGGTAAAGGTTTTGATTGAGAGATTAAAGTTGCTGGACTTAAGTCAAAGGGCAAGAAGAATGTGTGGTGGAATCTTAAAATCACTGGGCAGAATAATCAAACATCAGATGCAGAAGACAAATTTGAAGTCAGAAGAAAAGAAACATACTATAGTCAGCACCAGAACTAAATTAAAGCAGCTGTAATTATTTTTGTTTGTTTGTTTGTTTGTTTTTTTCTAAGAATGGTGACAACAGCTAATAACAGAACTTTAATGGGAGCCACATAATTCAGTGTCTACTAAGACTAAGGAGGATTTCCTGTAACTAAATCCTTTCACTGGGGGGAGGGGGAGCACAGGGGGGGGGGGGGTAGGGGGGGGGGGGGGGGAAGGAAGGGAGTTACCATATGATCATCTTATTCCAAAGAGCATTCCACTTAGGTCCGTAGTTCAAAGGAATTTGTTCAGTGCAGGAGATGTAAGCAGGCTCTTCTGAAAGCTAGTTTGATCATTTAATAAGGAATGCCTTTTCTGAATAGGAGATTTCTTTTTAAATAGTAAACCAGTTAACAATAAAAAGAAAGACAATTCACACAAAAAAATTTGCATTTCTTGAAGATAAACTTATTAAAAGATATTTAGAGTCAGAAATGACTGTCCCAGTTAAATCATTGCTAAAAATATGACTGTTGGCTCTCATTACTTCTCTGTGAAAGAGGGACCCTCATCTTTCGTATTAGGTTCTCGATTCCTGTATCATCTGGTAATTAGACCCTATGAAATAAAATGTGTTGGCCCAGCTCATACTCTCAAAGAAAAAAATAAAATAAAATAAAAAGCTTTGAAAGCTTCCCCGCTATTAGAGTTAATACACATATATGTATTTACATATTTATACATCCTTATGGATGTAATACATGTGAAATCTCTACATAGCTATTTCTATCTATATTACACAAATGTGCATGTGAGCACACACACAAACATACACACACCAATGCCTATCCCTAATATATGGTGCAATGTCATTCATCTTTCCTGTTTCCAAATCAATGTATTGTGGAACTTAATATTTAGACAACAATGTTCACTTCAGAGTCCAAGATATATATTTGTGAGAACAAAAGAGTTGTGAATATTTAAGAGAAATTAATAATTAAAGCCACCTAATGTAAGCAGTTTCTAATGCTAGATAAAATATTTCTATGCAAAATCTCTCCACATTTCTCACCTGGCTGCTTTGGGAGTTCTCCAACTGACTTCAGAAATGTGTCCAAGAAAACTCATTATTAGGATAATCTCATTATGTTTTAAGATCTGATCAGCCTTGGTTCTCCACTTCATCACTGCTCACTGAAGGTGGGTCAATGAACTCTAAAAAGACATTTAAGCTGAGACTGCAGTTCCTTTATCTGCACAATAATGGGGCTTCTTTGACTAACTTAACTTTTACAAAGGAAAGACTTTTTCCCCCACTCCCATCTTGCCATATTTGTATCCCCAGGGCTAAGTGACTTGCATGTAATAGGTACTCAGCCAATGCTTATTTAGTATGTTTGTGTGTGTATATGTGATGAGTTAAAGGCTATGGGAATCCCCCTTGAACTCTGATTAAATCATCCCATTTGATGAGGCATTTGCATGAGTACATAAGCTTTATATTTTGTCTGGGCCCAGACATCCTACTAGCCTAGCTCTCCATTGTCCATCTGCTTCCCACCCTTGGGCCTATCAAAATATCAATCCACCCTTAAACTGGCCTAACCCATCATTTGGGATTTCCATGACTTTACCATGGTTAACCTCCAGCTAACCTCCAGCTCCAGGTAACCTCCAGCAACTTCCCACCCTTAATCATTCATTGACCTCATCTGACTTCTCCTGAAGACTCTCCCCAAACTCCTCCTCTAGACCACCCCTAGATTCCTCACACAACTTTCTGTATGTAAGATCCCATCTTCCCTCCATGTGGAGTGAGAGTGCCATAGAATTTTCTAGCACAGACTTACTCTGTGTCTAATACAAGCAGACTTTTAATAAACTTTACTTTTCTTTGGCTAAGAAGACATGAGTTGAATTCAATTGGCAGGACCTGGCATGTTGGTATTTTGGGGTCTCCAGGGCAACCCTAACCCTCTTAATGGGTAACCTACATATATATATATATATATATATATATACATACATATATATACACTCACACATATATATATGCACACTTATATTTTATAAGTAAAGAAGATGTCATTCTAGATGCACCATATCATTTTTTAAAAGGAATTGAAAAGATTGTTGAGGGGAGGGAGAGTTCTTTTATTTCTTTTGTATACCTCTACTCCTTTCAATCATCCCCCCCTCCATTTTTCCTTTCTCTGTTAAGCAGGTATCTTCAAAGAATTTCTCACAGAGTGAGAGAAGAAATTAATGAAGGCTTTTCCTGTTACTAAAAATACACACACACACACACACACACACAAAATAAAGGTGGCTACTTGGAAAAGGAGAATATGTAGCTATATATTAACTGGCAATGATCCCTCTCATTTCCTTTTTAAGTAGTAAATAAAACAATATTTGAAGGTCAACTATCTTGAATTCTATTTATACAAGGTAACAGTTTCAGAAGCAAAGGCTTCCTACAAATATGGAAAAACACTAGACATTTTACGAGATATTTCTGTAGTATTTTTAAGGAAAAAACAGTCTTACTACATTGTAAAGAGAAAACATTCATTTTACTTAATAACAGGAAGAGGCCATATACACCCTTATGTAAGCATATATTATATAGTTGTATATACTCATATAATAAATTAATTATTAGAACTTTGGACAGAAACAATGTATTAAAGTTCTACAATGTAAGCAGTTTCTAAATGCATGCCCATTTACATATTATGTAACAACATTATGTATGTTTATATTTTATGTTATATAATATATGTTAAAATTTAAGATAAATACAGACATACTAACTGCTGAAATAAGATTTAAAGTAAAGTTGCCTACTGAATAACAAAGCTCATTTAACACTTTCTTGATCATCATACTTGCCTTTTTTTCTCCTAAATTAATTTACAAACTTTGATACATGAAACAAGTATTCACTACTGGAAGGTGTAATTTTTTACTTCAAAGCACCTTGGATTTTTGAAATTGATCAAGCAGAAATATTACAAAAATATAAACATACACACATATGTACGTATACATATGTGTGTATACACACAGAGAGCTATATGTGTCTATCTATCTATATGTATGTATGCATATATGCATGCATGTATGTATATGATATCTATAAAATATGCCCTCCAGTAAGTGGTCAAGATTCCCATTATATTTATCCCAGAAATTAATTTATCTTTGTTTGTAAAAAAAGTAAAATTCATTGGTAAAGTAGGTATTCCACCCATTGCTTCCTCCACCTTTTAAACAGTGAATTTATGATTATTGTAAGTCAAGCAATCTGTGGTCAACAAACTGCTATTCCTGTATTTTAAGCCTGATGACTAAGCCTTATTCTTGGACACTCTAAGTTTCTGTTTATTTCAAAATGTTCCTTTCTCTACTGGACTTCTTGACCTCAATCAGCTTTAATGATAACAAGGGACCCTCTGTGCTCTCCAGTCCCACATGGATGATTGGCTTGTCTTGGTGCAGGGACTTGGGTAGCTCAATAAAATTATGAGATATGATGTGAAAGATTACCCAAGATATACAGGCATAGTGGAGAGTTTTGGGGGAAAAAATAGGTGATCCACTGGAGAAGAAAATGACAAACCACTCTAGTATATTGTCAAGAAAACCATATGGATAGTTAAAATGAAAATGAAAAAAAAATATGATACCCAATGATGACCACTTCAGATTAGATGGTGTCCACTACATTACCAGAGAAGAACAAAGAACAACTACAAATAGCACCATAAAGAAAGAAGTGTCTGGGCCTAAGTTAAAAAGAAATGTTCAGATGTGTCTAGTGATGAAAGGAAAATCTGACACTGTAAAAATCAATATTGCACAGTAATCTTGAATGTAAGATCTATGAATCAAGATAAACTAGATGAGGTCCAAGAGGAATTGGAAAGATTACGCATTAATATCTTGGGTGTCAGTGGGCTTAAATCAATGGGAATGGATGAATCTTCTTCTGATGATCATTGCATCTGATACTTCCATTAGGTTCCTACCATTTTTTTTTCTTTTAAGGTGCCTATTTCTACACAAAAAATTCCCTTGATAATTCTACTTTTCTTAAACAAATATCTTGTCCTTCCCATTCTATTATTTTCTTCTATTTCTTTTAATTGCTCATTTAATAAAACCTTTTTATCCTTCTTTCTTCCTAAATGATGATTTTGTTAAAGCACTGCCCTCGGTATATTAGCAAATTTGGAAAACTCAACCATGGCCACTGTATTAGAAAAAAATTAGTTTACGTCTCATTCCTAAGGAATGGCAATGCTAAAGAATGACCAAATTGTTGAATGATTGTATTCATTTGACATACCAGCAACATTATCCTTAAGATTCTGCAAGGTAGATTTTAGCAATATGTGAACTAAGAATTACTAGAATTGCAGGATGGTTTTCAAAGAGGAAGAGGAACTTGAGACCAAATTGTCAACATTCACTGGATTATGGAGAAAGCAAGGGAGTTCCGGAAAAAAAAAAAATGAATCTATTTCTGCTTCATTGAGAACATGGAAGCCTTTGGATAACAACCAAAAGTCCTCAAAGAGATGGGAGTACCAGATCATCTTAACCTGTCTCCTGAGGAAACTGTATACAAGTAAAGAAGCAACATGTAGAACCAAACATGGAACAACTGTTTAGTGTGAGATTGTAAATGTAGTAAGACAAGGTATGCCTCTATGAAGGGAGATACCACTCTGAAGGGAGAAAGTAAAGAAGAATTAAGAAGCCTCTTGATGTAAGTGAAAGAAGAGAATATAAAAAAATATCTTGAAGTTTAACATTAAAAAAAATATATCATGGGGGTGCCCAGGTGGCACAGCGAGTAAGAGCACTGGATCCAGTTTTGGGATGACCTGGAGATCAAACCTGGGCTCAGACATTTAGCATCCACCCAGAAACACCTGGCCATGTAACCTTGAGCAAGTTACTTAACCCCAATTGCATAAAAAAAATATATCATGGCAATTTGTCCCATTACTTCTTGGCAAATAGAGGGAGAAGAAATGGAAGCTGTCAGATTTTATATTTTTGGACCCAAAGATCACTGCAGATGGACTGAATCCATGAAATTAAAAGAAACTTGTTCCTTGGAAGGAAAGCTGTGATAGATCTTGACAGCATACTAAAAAGCACAAATATCCTCTTGCCAAACAAAGGTTCATATAGTGAAAACAATATTTGTTTCAGAAGTAATATGCGGATGTGAGAGTTATCATGATAATATATAATGATAGCTGAGTGCCACAGAATCAAAACTGTTGAATTGTGTGCTGGAGAAAACTTCTGAGAGTACTTGGACAGAAAGGAAAAAAAATCAGTCAATACTTAAATAAATTCAAATGATTCATCGGAATTACAAATATTTGATATAACTGAAAACCAGGGAGACATAATTTCTCAGTAATTAATAATAAATTTATTAATTAGTCAACAAAATAATCAGTGAACTGATGGCCAGTAGTGTCTCTTAATAATGAAAAACAAAAGCATGGACATCACTGAAGGCTTAAATACCTTTGGAAAAGAGGTTGTCTGTGACAAATCAACCCTGATTAAAGATTAATAAGTGGGTGGACCTTTTTAATGAGAGGGTGGGCTAAAAGCACTCAGTCCTTCCTTCTGAATACTTGACTTTATCATAGGTTTCAACTGCCTCCAGCACTCTGGACAAAAAAATCAATTTCCATCCAGACCACTACCACCCTGTGTGCATGTGTATGTGTGTGTATGTGTGTGTTGGGAGGGTGGTGTTCAAAGTTGTGAACCTAATATTTTAGGACTTGAATTTGCCTGGATTAGATTCAATTTTGATTTTAATCAGAGGTAAGCTCTTCTAGTTAGTTAGAATCCTGCCCAAGAGAGGGGAGAATGTTCCTGGAGGACTGGACCTTGTCATCATCTTCCTTGTCTTTCAGAGACTGACTGACTTACAAAGATTGGTCCCTGTATGAGGAAATAAGGGGGAAAATCTCCATATTAATTTGATTATTAATGTAATAAAAATATAATTATTTCTCTCATGCTGAAACTTAAATAATTGGACCATATAATGAGGAGACATGACTCATTAGAAAACACCCAGATATTAGGAAAAATTGAAGGCAGTAGGAGAAGGGGATGGCAGAAGATGAGATGGATAGTGTCACAGAAGCAACGAAAAGGAGCATCAGCAGACTTTAAGAGACAGTGAAGAACAGAAAAGCTTGGTGTGCTGTGATCCATGTGGTCATGAAGAGTCAGACATGACTGAACAAATGAACAGCAATAAATACTCTCCAATGTCTTTAGTTTTTTGTCAAACCTCCCTTAATTTTTAGAGATGATTTTTACAACTTCTTTTTTCTAACACAAAGTATGACCATAAAAATCACCAGAAGTGGACAGTAGGAAATCAATTTGATGGGTCTGGAGCAGTGTTTTATTTACATCTTGAATGTATGCCCCAGGATGACAGTAGGGAGTTCTCTTTTGTGATTATTGGGACTACAAATACCTGTCCCAGTACCTTTGGGCAGGAAGACAACTGACCATCACTACTTGTCTCTTTTTCCTCCCTTTTCAGTCCTTACTGAATGATTTCTTCTCTGACTATACCTACAGATTCACAAAATCATTTCTTAGAAGAAAAGCAGCTGAGCAGCTGATTCCTTTGAGGAACATATAGGTCCCTTTGTTTCACGAATAGTCTCATATAAACTTTACTGAATGTATTCAGTTATACTCTTTATTGTGTCACTATATTTCACAATCTTTTCACTCCAACATTTACAAGTCAGGTTTCTTTTCTGACTCTTCATATCGTTTTTCTTCTTTGTTTATGTATCAAAATTCTTCTTCCATTTTAAGGGGAAATATTTTTTTAACACCAAGTGTGGCAAGACATCCCTTCAGCCTTTTTTTTCATCATTTTTAAGAAGCTAGATCAGTCTTTACTGTGAGATCATGTTAGATATGCAAAATGTTAAACATAATATCCAAGTCACTACAACATTCCCTCTACTCTCCATGCTTGTTGGAGATAATTATTCAGCCCTTTGCCATTCTTTCTACTTATCTCCCTTGAGAATTGTGGGGCTCTTTATTTGGGGGAATGTTAACTTCCTCAACTTATTACTCTTCACCTTGCTAAAACCCTGACTGCTATAAGCTGTTCCATGTCTCTTGCATTACTGTTTTTATTTTTTCTTATACTAATTTTACTAAATTTTTCTTTAAAATTATCTTCCCCCTAAATATACTTCCTTCTATGTATGCTCATCATCTACCATATTCAGTACTTTTTTTAAAAGTTGAATCCTTTTTATTCTCCTTCCCTTGCTTCAATTTTCCCTCAATAACTTTTAATTTTCACAACCCCACTACCACCAAATTCAATCTTGAGCATTCTTCACAACTTCAACGTTCTCCAAATTCTCTACACACTGCTATTCTCTTTCATCTGCTAAGTGTTTTTCCTATTTCTTCTCCCAAATATTTTTTTTAACTAAAGCAGAATTGAAACCAAAACATCTAGGCTTGAAGAAGAGATTTTGTTAGTGTTTTTATTCTTTACTACTTTCCATCATATTATTCATCTCTCCTCCACCACCCCATAGATATACATACAGATACTGACATGTAGGAAAATTCCCCCAAATTTAGATTTTCTGCTTTAGCAACTGGGAGCGCTAGCTCAAACACAGAATTGGTTCAAGAGTTAGAATATTTGGTTGACATTCTCTTTGACTACTTGCTATGTGATGTTGAAAAAGAAAATTCAAATTTCCTTGGTCTCAGTATCCTGATTTGCAATATATGGAGGATAAATTAAATTATGTCTCAAGTAATTTTCTACTCTAACATTATTTAAGTTTGCAGATTTATAAAGATGGCATTGGATATTTTGCTTAGGTAGATGCAATTTTATCTGATGGAAACTAACATATTTCTATTACACATAAGATATGGTAGGAGAAGTCGATACTTCATGTATTCTTTCTCCCTCACTCTAGACAGCCTCAGCATCTAAATCCTAATGTTCTTTTTACATTAATCAACTAAGATTACATAAGTTCTTCATTTAAGTTCCTTATTCATAGCCTGAATTTTTTTTAATCAACAGAGATTTTAGACTCACCCCCCTCCACCTTCCTTCAAATCCTATCATTTTTGACACTGTGTGTGATCTTGAGAAATCACTTATCCTTACTAGGATGCAATTTCCTCCTATATATAATTAAGGGGTTGTATTTTGATATGTATTTTGGCTTATGAGGTCTATACTAGCTCATTTCCATCAACTTTTGGCATTATGTGGGCTGTATCCCAGCTTTACCATGTTTTAGCTATATAACTTAAGATTATATATAATATTATCACTAATAATATTATATATAAAATATTGATAATATATATTATATTATATTATAATATTACATAATATTATTATATTGTAATGTATTGTATTATGTCATGTTATATTATGTTATGTTATATATTATATAATATATATTTATATATATAAGATAAATCACTTAATATTAATTTCTGTTCCTCTGTTCCCTTATCTACAAAAATAGGGTTAATAATATTTGTTCTAACTTCTTCATATGGTGGTTTTTGGGCTTAAATAAGTTAATATAAATCATGTTAAACAATATAGCACTATATAAACTCTCATCAGAATTCAAACTAGTTACTTTTTACCTCAAGCAAGTGGCACCAGTTGCTTTCAAAACAAGTGACACAAAACACAAATCAGTTGGAGTGTGTATGGTGGAGGTAAGGAAAACATGGATAGGAGAGAGATGTTTTGGAAAAAAAACAACACTTTTTGAGGACCCTGATGGGGAAATCATTTGGAGGAAGGGAGGAAAGGGAATAAGAACTTACATAGTGTCAGTCATAGTGCTAAAGTCTTTTATTTTTAAATTGTAACAAATAATATGTCATTTGATGCTCAAAAAAAAAACCTGGAATGAAGATGCTATTATTATACTCATTTTACAGATGAGAAAGCTGAGGCCAACGAATGGGAAATGACTTTCCCAACTAAGTACCTAAGTCCATATTTGAATTAATTCCAGGCCCAACACTCTACCCACTGTACCACTTCTGTCTCTATAAGGGGAGGAGATCACATGGGAAGTGACTGTGGAAAAGATTAATTTAATAACTTCCTACTTAAACTAATCATTCTTCCTAACTACTCTAGGTACTAAATTCAATTGTACACTAAGTCATTTAGGGATTGCAGACTCTGTTTCCAAAATGTAGTTGTCTGTGCTCTTGACCAAAAACAGCACCACAACCCATTTATGGTTTCACCCATTATTATTATTAGGTTGCAAACCTTGAAGAGGTTTTCTATTTTGTTATTGTTTTTTTAAGATTAGCTGTGATAAATGAAGGAGAATTTTGTGCAATTGACCTTGAGATATTTGTTAAAGGAATGGCTAATATATGTTTAATATATCCATGATATATGCATTTTGCTTAGAACAATTGACAATGCCAAAGCCTTTACCTAGAACCTAGTATTTCAGACTAAAGGATGCAGAGAATTTTCAGGCAACAGAATTATAAATTTTGAGCTAATTTCATACTCACACACATTTTATATATATGTATATATACATACACACATATGTATACACACATACATACATATATATATGAACATATAATTTTACAAGTATTTATTTTCTGTCTCTTCCATTTATTGGCCAATTAGAAAAGAAAAGAAAACCCTCACCAAATCATTCATACACAAACAAAACAAGTTGTCACATTGATCATTTCCAATAATGTATGCCTCATTCTATGGTTTAAGTCTGGCATCTCGCTGGCAAGAAGTGGGTAGAATTTCTCTTCTTGAGTCATCTCCACTTCTGGCATATCATTTTACTGATAAGAGTTCTGAAGTTTTTCAAAGTTATTTTTTTTCCTATAATTTGATCATTGTATATTTTTCTTCAAGTATTTCATGCTATATTAAATCATAGATATCTTTCAAATTTCATCTGAAACTGCCCATTCCATTCTTTTTATACTGCAATAATATTATATTACATTCATGTGACATAATTTGTTTAGCCTCTCTTTATAAGTGGATCATCCCTTTACACTGTGAAGCTATTATGAATAAAGATAAACTATTTTTTTTGCCAGAATCATTGTCTTCCTTACATTTAACTTAGGGAGGTGGCAAACATATAAATTGGTGTATGTAAAACACATCCAGAATGGATGGAAGTTCACCTTAGAGAGGAAGACATATAAACTGTTATGAAAGTATAGCATACCATTTTGCTTGCTTATTTCTTTCAATAAATCCTATATATAACATTTAGCTAATGCACTGGACATCTTCCACTCTGTATTTTTTAATAATAAAATTGTTAAAACATCACCTCTCAGTCTGCTTTGATATACCTGTGTGTACTTTTTCAGTTCCACAAGGAACATGGTTGATCATTGAACAAAGGTCTCAGACAGATATCTGTCCAACCGTAGAATAATGTAAAATTTCAGGATGTGAGTGGGAGATACCTTGCCTAGGGAGATACTTCAAGTTAACTTTATTCAAATGAGTAAAATGCTCCTTCAAAAAACAGCAGAAAGAAAGAGATCTTTAAAAGGAATGTTACATTTAATAAGAACAAATTATCAATCATAGAACTTTAGATTTGGAAGGGACCACAGATTGCCTGATCCATGAAAAAGAATACTAATTATAACTACTCATGATCACCCATGCTTAGAAATAACCAGGGAAAAGGCATTCATTTCCTCCTATTCCAGTTTTGGATAACTCTAATTCTTAGTAAGTCTTTACTCAAATAATAAATCCTCATCTGATTCTTTACAATTTCAAATAACTGCTTCTGCTTTTACCCTTACCTCCAAGCTGGCTTTTTTCTCAATGGAAGAAGTTGGTGTGACTGGATGTGAAATCCAGAGGCCCTGGGTTGCTGGTTGTGAAACTTAACAAACTGTGGGAAAGTTTACTCTCTGTCTTAATTCCCTTGCTTTTAAAATGTGAACATTAGAGAAGAGGGTTTCTAAAGACCCTTCCAGTTGTAAATATAACAAAAGACCACTTGGACCTCCTGCTCCCCCTCACAAGATGAGGAAAAACTCCCTTGAAACTGAATTATTTTTTTAAAGGGCAATTGGGGTTACGTGAATTGCCCAAGCCCACATGGCTAGTAAGTGTTTAGTGTCACAGTGTGGTTCACCCATCTTCCTCCTCTGAATTCTTCAAATACATAAAGAAAGTAATGGTAGTCTCTTTTAAGCCTTCTCTTTTCTAGACTATACATGCAAAGGCTAAATATTCCTAGCCCCTTCAACCTATCCTCATGTGGAAAAGACTGTATTCCCTTAATATTTGTCATCCTCTAGGCCAGCGGTGGCAAACAAATAAAAATGGATCTCTGCATTTGAAATATTGACTAAGAAAACCACAAATTAATATTATCTTTCCTGGAATTAATTTTAATTTTTTGATTTCCCAATTATGTTTTAATCTCTTTCTAGTAGCACTCAGAAGTTTTGCAGGCCACTTGTTTCCTGCAGTCTGCAGTTGTGAAACCTTGGCTCTAGACATTCTTATTCTTATCAATGTATTTCTAGGCTATCCATACCTTAACAGAGTCTTCTAGATGTGAACTGAAAGGGACAGAGAACAGTAGGACTGTTATCTCCTTATACCCAGGAGATATGTCTCTCTGTTTGCTACCCAAGGTCCCATTAGCATTTTCAATGGCGCACTATACTGGTGACTTATATAAAGCTTGCAGTTACTTGAGTTCCAAAAATGGAATTCACTAGTTCAAGCTGAGAAAGGTATGGTTAGACAATGCAGTTTAACTGAAAGAAACAAATAAAATCTATAGGGTCTTTGATGACTTGTCCTATCTTACCCCAGAGGTCAATAATTGAAAGTAACAAAGAATTAAATACATAAGTAATTATTGGAAATATTTCCTAACATCTAGGATCACAGATTTAGTTCCTCTCCTAATTTGGGCATACATATGTTTTCTTGATAATACCTGTCATACTTCTTGTGCTCTAGTCATGACTGGATATATGCTATAATGAAACCAAATATGCTAAATACTAATCTGTCACCTTATGAACAAAATTGTTTTATGTTTTGGAGATCAGTGTATCCCAATATTTGTACCCATATAGCATTCACTGAAAAAAACATTGGTGTCAAAAATGAGATTTTGTGTTATGAAGGATTTGGGGAGCTTTGTCTTTGTGGTGTCTTTTTTTTAATGATGTCATTGTTTATTTTTTTCTTCTGGCTCTGCTTTGTTCACTCTACATCTCTTCACATGAGTGTTCCATGTTTCTCTGTCTCTCTGTTTCTTTCTGTCTTCTCTGTCTCTTTGTGTCTGTCTTTCTCTCTATGTATATTGTATATGTTATATAAAGATAGATAAACACATATATCAGAAGGAGGAAAAGAAAGAAAGACAAAAAGAAAATGTGTTGATTAGAGTTACTGTCATTCAAAGTTGATTATCAGTACAATATTGTTTATTAAATAATGGGGTGAGGTTAATAATTGAAATGAATGGGATTCAGCAGTTGGTTTGTAGTTTTCTAAGTCAATATTGGATTATTGCTTACATTGTTTTCCTGGTTGTGCTCACTTTACTTTTCATCACTTCATACAAGTCTTCCTAGGTTTTTCTGAAACTATACACTTCATTATTTATTACAGCACAATATTATTAATTTATTCATATATTGCCATTTTTTCAGTTATTCCCCAATTGTTGGGCATATCCACAGCTTCCAATTCCTTGACACCATAAAAAAGAGTTACTATAAATATTTTTGTATATATAGATTACTTTTACTTAGCATTTATTTTCTTTGGGGTAAGACCTAATCATTTAATTGCTGAGTCAAAGGGTATGCACAGTTTTATAATATTTTCTTCTTAGTTAAAAATTATTTTCCTAAATTATAATGCTAACTTACAGTTCTGACAGCAATGCGACAGTGCACCTGTTTTCCCATAAAATTTTGAACATTTGTCATTTTCCTTTTTTGTCCTCTTAATCAATTTGATAGTATGGGGTGGAATCTCAGAGTTGTTTTAATTTGCATCATTAATTATTTATTTATTATTGTTATTATTATATAATTGTATATTAATATTAATAATACATCATTATCTAATGAACCATAATTTAGAAAATTTCGTATATAGCTATTGATAATTAAATTTCTACTTCTATATATGAATTCTTTGTATCTTTTGATCATTTATCAATTGGAAAATGGCTCTATTTCTCTTAAATTTGACTCTGTTATACACACATATACATATGAATATAGGAATACATATATATGTATATAATCAAATCCTTGTCAGTGAAACTTCTTGAAAGATTTACCCTTAAAATTCCTTGGTTTTTCTAATTTTATTGCATAGTTTTTGTTTGCACCAATGCATTTGTATGCAATGAAAACTATCCATTTTGAATTACTTAGAAACTATATCATATTTGATCATGAATGCTTTTCCTATTTATAGATGTCAAATTATCTTCTGTGTTCTGCTAATTTGTTTATGATGAAACTATTCCTAAATCATGTATATGTTGGTATAACACAGGCAGTATTGTTCTTTATCTAGTTTGTGCCTGATTACATTCCAGTTTTTTCAATAGCTTTTGTTAAATAGTGAATTCTTGGCCAATACCTAAGCTCCTTACTTCTGTATATTAGGTGCCTGTTCTCTTCCACTAATCAATCTCCCTATCTCTTAACCAATACCAAATTATTTTGATGATTATAAAACACAATTATAATCATCATATATATCATCAATCATATATATATTTTGGGATGGGGAAGGAAGGGCAATTGGGGTTAAGTGACTTGCCCAATGTCACATGGTTAGTAAGTGTTATGTATCTGAGGCCAGATTTGAACTCAGGTCCTCCTGATTCCAGGGTGGGCACTCTATTCACTGTGCCACCTAGCTATCCCCCCACTTTTTGTGTAATATATTTTGATATTATACTGCGAGGCTCTAGTTATTTTATTTTTTTCATTGATTCTCTTTATATGTTTGACCTTTTGTTCTTCCAGGTGAAGTTTGTTATTATTTTTCCTAGTTCTTTTTTCAAGTTATGTGAAAGTTCTTCATGAGTTTCATATGAAACTAAATGAACAAATTAATTTAGGTATTATTTTATTTTTATTATATTGACTCAAATCACACATGAACAATTTATAGTTCCCCAGTTATTTAGGTCTGTCTTTATTAATCTACAGAAATTTTGTTGTTGTTGTTGTTATTGTTTTTTTAATTGTGTTAAAATAGCTCCTGTGTATGCCTTGGCAGGTAGACTTCAAAGTATTTTATATTATTTGTAGGTATTTTAAATAAAATTTTTCTTTCTAACATTTCCTATTGGATTTTTTGGGGTAAAATACAGAAATATTCAAGATTTGTGTTTACTTTATCTCCTGAAATTTTTCTGATTAAAAAAAATATTTTGATTAGTTTTCTTATCATAAAAATTCTCAAAGTAAATCATATCATCTGCAAAAAAATGAAAGTTTTGTTTCCTCTTTGCCTGTGTTTATTCTTTCCATTTATTTTTCTTTTTATATTGTGACAGTTATCAATGAAATTACTTCTTTGAATAGTAATGATGATAATGTACTTTCTTGCTTCACCACTGATCCTTTGGAAAAGCTTCTCGCTTATTTCCCTTGCAGATAAGGCTTTCTCTTGATATAAAAGAGACACTTTTTAAATTTTATTTTTAGAAAAGTTCCATTTATTCCAATACTTTATAACATTTTTGACTGAAATGTGTTGTATTTAAAGATCTCATAGTCCAATGAGGAAGAGCACATTAAAACAAACTTGTACAGACAAGATATTTCTAGCAGAGGTTCTTGAGGTTTGGTCTGGGTCCCCCTGGTGATTTCTGATACCATTTCAGAATGTCTACAAGGTCAGTATTATTTTCATAATAACAGTAGGACATTTTAATTTCTAATAGAATAAATTTTGATGTGCATCACATTAACAAAAGTTTCCTTGGGGAAAATTCTCAGTCATTTTAAGAGTGTAAAAGAGTCCTAAGGGAGGAAATTTTTTAAAAAGTGTGACAACAGCTGAATTATTACAGGATAAAATAGAGATAATGTCAGGGAGAAGGCACTAAGATTGAGGACAAGGCAAGACTACTTGCAGAAGATTGAAGAAGCCAACACTGCCGCTGTTGCTACTACCACTGCTGAATCCCATTCATTTCGATTATTAACCTCACACCATTATTTAAGTTGGGAATGCTCTCCCCCATCTTTATCTCTAGAAAGACCCATCAGAAATGCAAATGCCCCAAGAAAGTCATCATTTCCATTTCCTAAATTAGGAATTATCTAAAACTTTACTTGGTATTTTGTGCTTATCTTGTATTTTGGTTCTATTTATTGACTAGAAAAGATGGGCCACATAGGAGGGAATAAACACCACTTAAATTCAAGGAATATTATAATATCTGCTCCTAAGGTGGTGGATTGTATTCTGGTTTCAGTTATTTATTCATTTTTTCCTTCTTTCATCTTAGTACAGTGCTTAGGACTTAAAATACTGAGCTTTTAATATATGCTTATAGATTTACTGACTGACAGATATATAAGTTTGCATCATAGCTCTGCCACACGCCACTTGTATACAAGGGTAGCATGGGATCGAGTGTTACACTTGAGGCTAGGAAAATCTAGTTAATATCTCTATGTACTTCTGGTAACTCACCAGAATTGATCTTTCCTATTAGAATGTAAGGTCTTTGAGGGTAAGTACTAGTTCATGTTTTATTTGTATCCTCATGGATTATCATAAAGCCTTCCACATTTTTGTTGCTGCTGCTGCTGTTCAGTCCTACTCTGAAACAACTCTATGATCACATTTGGGGTTTTCTTGGAAAAGATACTAGACTGGTTTGTCATTTCCTTTTCCTGCTCACTTTACAGATGAGGAAACTGAGGCAAACAGAATAAAATGTGTTGCTTAGAGTACAAAGCTAGTGAGTACCTGGAGTCTGATTTGAGTTCAGGTCTTCCTGACTCTATTCCCTTCATTCTATCGACTGTGTCACCTACCTATCCTGCCTTGCACATAGTATCCCTTTCAAATACTTATTAATTGAAAGATTGATTGATTCATACATACATTTCAGTTCATCACTATAAGGTTGTGCTCAGCATAAGTGGCAAGAATTTTCATATAGGGATTTCCCATATTGATCTAATTGTAGATCCTTTAAGAATTTGTATTCCTCTTGTGAATTTATGTGAAACTTCTAACTTCTGTGAGACTTGGTTCCTTCATGACTAATTCAAGGGTTTATAATAGATAATCTCTATAATTATCCCTTCTCTCTGTTTATTATCTTTTGATTCTACAATACTACTATATGTCTTTGAATATGTCCTGTTATTGATTTATATATCAATTTCTATGAAGGTAGAGGCTAATCAGTAGGGATCTTTATAGCTCTGTTCAACAGATAGCATGGTGCTTCCCATGGAACATGTGATTAATAATGACTGGTGAGTGACTGACAACTAACTATTGAAAGGATAAATGAATCTTTCTAATAGAGAACTGTGCTTGAATTTAGAATTAATGGAGGATTTAAAATGGGTTGTGATGTTCAGTCTCCCCCAATTCTCCCAGCAGCTCTTGAAAAATCAAGATATTCATAAGACCTGCAATGTTCCAAGAATAGAAAATATACATTGCTGAATCTCAAAGGAAATAAAATTAAAAAGGAGCAGCTTACAGAGATATTTGTATGATCTCACCTGGTTCAGAGATGAAAAGCTGTTGTAATGATACAATTTCAAAAGCACTGGGGGCATGTTCTGGGAAGCAAGATGCCAATTAGTTTAACATTCTGTTATGGTCAAAGTCTTGGCAACTATTTTAAGTACTCAACTTGGGAAATATTTGGAAAGGCATGATTTGAATTAAACTAGTGTTCGTTGCTTCAAATTTTACAAAATGGACTGACCTTATTAAATTAAAAAACATTTTTAAAGCTCTGATGGCCACAAAATTTTGAAACTATTATTTTCCTAGAAAATGGGAAGTGATGTCTTTCAGAGACAACTTTTAAGGTGAGAAGATGGGGGAAAATGTGTGTATGTGTGCACGTGTGAAAATGTACATGTATTAGGTGTGTGGGAAGGGAATAAGAATTTACATAGTACATCCTACATTCCAGGCACTGTGCTATTTTTTTCTTGTTTTTGTTTTGTTTCATTTTTTAAAAATATCAACTCATAAGATCCTCACAACATCCCTGCAAGTTACATGATATTATTATCCCCAATTTACAATTGAGAAAATTGAAGTAAAAAGAGGTTCATTGATTTGCCCAGGGTCAAACAGCTTATAACTTGGCAGAGATCTAATTTGAGGGACAGCTAGGTGGTACCATGCATAGAACACCGGCCCTGGAAGGGGAGGTGAGTTCAAATCCAGCCTCAGACACTTAACACAAAACTAGCCATGTGACCCTGGGCAAGTCACTTAACCCCAATTGCCCTGCATTCCCCCCTCCAAAACGCAAAAACAAAATAAAGCAAAAAAGGAGAGATGTAGTTTGAACTCAGGTCTTCTTGACTCCATGTCCAATGTTCACTCCACCCATGACACTACCTGCTTCTATGTACAATTTGATATTGTAAAATTATATGCTTTTAAAAGTTTGCTTTCTCTTCTGATATCTTTAAAAATATATTAACTGCAATAAAATATAATTTCTTGATTCTTTCTCATTCCCTTATTTTTTCATCATACACAATTATTACATATATAAATATTTGAATGTATATAATAAAGGTTTTTTTGTAAAAATGAGAAACTATGAGGTATATGCAGTAGTATGACTTGTTATTTTTTTTCCAGTCATTCAGTACTCTGTTTTAATTGGTGACAAACCATTACCATAGCAAGAAGGCTAAAAGTGATCAGAAACTTCTTTAGCTCAGTAATCACTGGATAGTTTTGCCAGGTAGATAAAAACAATAGCCAACAATAAGATTCATTTAGAATATATTTATTGTTTTTAAGGAATTTTCAGTCATACCTGACCCTTTGTGACCACATCTGGGGTTTTCTTGGAAAAGATAGTGGAGTAGATTACCATTTTCTTTTCCAGATCATTTTATAGATAAAGAAATGAAGGCAAACTGTGGTAAAAGACTTGGCCAGGTGGGTGGCTAGGTGGTGCAGTGAGTAAAGCACTGGCCCCAAAGCAGGAGGTCCTGAGTTCGGTTCCACCTTCAGACACTTAACAGCCATGCAAAAAAAAAAAAAAAACTAGCCGTGTAACCTTGCGTGAGTTATTTAACCCCAATTTTCCCCCAAAAGCAAAAAAAAAAAAAAAAAGACTTGCTCAGGGTTACATAGCTAGTAAGTGTCTGAGGTCAGATTTGAATCCAGGAAGACTCATCTTTCTGACTCCAGGCTTGGAATTCTATCCAGTCTACCACCAAGCTACCCTGGGAGGAATATAATAAAGGTAAAATAGAAATGACATACCAGCATTTCTCTAATCAATTTTTAAATCCATTAATATCATGGAGATACATTTAAAAAGTAATATTGTGGTCCCTAATTTCTTCCATGAATAAACAGAAACATAGGAATGACACTGCTGAAAGAATATGTGGAATAAACAGCTCCAATAAATAAGATCCATACTGGAAGGAGGGAACAAAGTTCAGTTACTTTATGGTCGTCAGATAAGTTTTCAAATTGTGACCAAAATAAAACTATAATAGACTCTTCTTCTCATATTAATCTTCTCCTTTGATCAGGCTAACCAAAACATTCAATGACTCAGATTAAGTACCTACCTTAATCATTTTAATAGGATATTTATTAGCTTTCTCTTACTTTGCCTTTGTAAACAAAATCACTGTGACTATCTTTCTCATCCATCTCATATTTACAAAAAATTTATTTTTCTTTGATCACATTTATGTTTTATCTGCATCACAGGTGACAATCAATTGGTTAGGTTATTCATTGAGACAGGATGGCCTTCCAGTTGTTAGTGGGAAAATCTCTTCTTGGGACTACATTGGTTGTTTGAAAAATTTTAGTGAGTTAGGAGTTGGGCTGGAGAAATTGGGTCAGAAGTGACATTATCCAAATTTGTATGTTTTCAAAGGATAAGATTAAATTGAACATGCTGCTATACCTCTATTTGCTAGGTATTCTTGGTTACAGATAATTGTTGCTTGGTGCATCCAAGCCTAATCTCTCTCCCAAACTCTAGTCTTACATTATTGTATACTGAACATGCCTATCTGGACATCCTGTAGACATTTCAAGTCAACAAATACAAAGATCTGTATTGTATTTTCTCCCAGGCCCATCCTTCCCCTCAAAAACATAGACTCCTTTTAAAGACAGAAAAGTTAAATGAGTAATTTGTTGCTCTTGTTGTTTGGCATTTAAGTGGTGTCTAACTCTTCATGACCCCATTTAGGGATTCCTTGGCAGAGAAACTGAAATGGTTCATCATCTACTTCTCCAGTTCATTTTATAAATGAGCAAACTAAGTCAAGCAGGGTTAAATGATTTGTCCAGGGTCACATAGCTAAGAGGCTGAGACTAGATTTTAACTCTGGAGGACATTCACTTCACTATCTAGCTGCCTTAAATCAAGGAAATTAAATGTCAAATTTTGGAGACATCCTTGACTCTTATCTCCCCCTTAAACATAATCTCTAATCATTTTTTCTCATAATAATTTATCGTTTTATCTTATCTTTACAATATCTATTGCATATATCACCTTTACTTGCATATACTCTACACCAATTTAGACAATCATAATTTCTTATGCTAACTACTAAAATATCTTCTTAATTGATCTCTCAAGATCTAGTCTTTCCTATTGAACCAGATTACATATGGATAACAAATTGATATTCCTTCACCTGACCATGTCACTTGCCTGGTGGAAAATATTTAATTGCTTGTTGTTGCCTCTAGAATAAAACATAAACTCCATACCCCATCATTTAAAAGCTTCCACAATCTCAGTCCCTCCTTCCTTTCTAATCTTATTTCAAATTATGTCTCTCCATACACTCTCCGTTCTAGTCAAGTATGTATGTTAGCCTCTTTCAGTACATGAAACCATCTCATAATATATGCAAGTTATCCATCATGTCAGAAATATATTAGTTCTTCCTAGCTCTTTCTTGTAGAATCCTTAGCTTTATTCAAGTTACAAGTCAAGCACCACTTCCTACATAGAACCTTTTTAGGTCTCTTGACTTATTAGCACTCTTTCTATCTTGGAATGATAGTATAATTGTTTATTTCCTACTTGGCCTATAAATAGCTTTTTGTAAATAGTTGTTTCCATGTTATCTTTACCATTAGATTGTAAGAGTCTTGGGGGCAAGAATATTCTTTTATATCTTCTCCAGAACTTAGCACAATGCCTGGATTATAGTAGGTGCTCACGAAATGCTGATTGACTGACTGACCCATGTGAACTAGGAGAATCTATAATCAAAATTCTTATAATGATGAGTTAGAGTAACAGAGATTAGATACATCTACCCATGGAAAGCACAAAGCAAATGGTTCACTCACTCCATCACCAACTGAAACCTCTGCCAGTGTACTTGCCCCAGTATTGTCAGATAAGAAGGTTTTGTCAGTCAGGCTTAAGTAGCTTTTATAAAGGGATAATTACTAAAGTAGAACAGTAGATACTGTTGGTACAAGACAACCCTCCGAAAGTCTATTGTATACTTTCTCACAAGTACATATGGAGTCCTGAGTGAAGTGAGCTCAAGCTTAGAGAACAAATGTAACAAAATGGTAACTCATGGTTCCTGGTTTTAGGAAGGGGTGTGTGTGTGTGTGTGTGTGTGTGTGTGTGAGAGAGAGAGAGAGAGAGAGAGAGAGAGAGAGAGAGAGAGAGAGAGAGTGTTTCCTCACATTTCTGACTTGCTCAAGAATTTCCCCTTAAGCATGGTTAAACCATCTGTGCTTGTGTCTCAGTTTAGACTCCACCATCTATTCATTGATCTAAAACATAGAAGTGAAGATGGGAAATCCAAAATCCTAAGATCTTTAAAAACTTTCAAGGTTAAAGAGTCAGTCTCTCAGCTCCATTCACTGGCCTTAGTATGAATATTCATCTTTATGTAATGAAATGAGGCAAGCTTTTTAGGATGGACACAAATTGTCACAATATCCTAACTGACAACCCCTTTCTCTGCCCAGTATACTCCACCTAACTTTATTCACCTTCTGAAGGTTGACTTCATTATGTATTTGATTAAGTCACTCTGTATAAGTAAGACAGAATTCAAAGTTTAAGTGAAAATTAAAAATAATACTTGTAATATGTTAATGCTGTAATTTACTTTTTCTATACAAATCTCTTTTCAATTAGATTATGGTCAAAATCTTGGTCAAAATCTGAATGAATTCTTGAAGACTGTGGCTGGAAAAGCTTATTTCTTGTAACAGAATTCTACAGTTTAGACTTGCTAAAAGGGAGATAAAAAGGAGTACTTAAGTTAATTTTCATTAATCAGTAATTTATACATGCAACCTGTTAGAGATAAAACTTTCTGATAGCTACCATAAAAGTTGAATTAGTAACAGATAGCACTACCCTAATGCTCACAATTTAATATATCTCCTTAATTGGATACTACTGCACCAGCAAACATTTTTGAAATACACAGAATTCAAATTAAGTTGGCAAATTTTCAGAATCAGCCCCATCAATGGAATGTAAGAGATCAGCAATTTGTGTAAAAGATAAATTCTAAACTTACCAAATACAGCAAAAGTTTAGGGACAAAAAGGTATTTTACTAAGTTCCCATTTAATTAGCCTGAAGGGTTTAACATTTCTCTTCCTAGCATGAATGATAAAACATTATTTTGAACAGAGCCTCTCTGTCTTGAAGAACAAAATTAGTTTAGAAATCAAAAGTGGAATATTGACATTTTTAAACTGACTGTGAATGATATTCTGCCTGTGTCAATTATGAACAGCATGCAACTGACTACTTTCCATATGTTTACTTACAAATTTAATTTCATAATACCAATTAGGTACCATCTAATTCATTTGCACTAGGTTTGATGTAGTTCTTGGGTAGTAAAATGCTTTTCAGCCTTAATGCTTCATTATACCACCTAAGGCATGATGGTAATCAGTCCAAAATGTACTGCCTGTTATCCCATTATTGCCTAATAATTAGCCTGCTTCCCCTGGCTAAAGCCATCATTTATGTCACAAAGTAGCAGTGTGTTCATTCTAGAATTCACAGTTGATCACCATGGAAGTAAAATGTGATGTCACTAACCATGTGCCCTCTCTCAATCTACTGGGCTATAGGTCAAGGGGTTAAGAAAGGACAGAGAAAATGGAGTATAAATGAAATACTTTGCTTTGATTATTATGACAACTCTACTTCCCTTTCAAAAATGCCTTCACTGGATTTCCTGTGGCCTTCAAGATAAGGTCATGAAATATATATATATATATATATATATATATATATATATATATATATATATTTAAATACCCATTATCCAATACCAAAGAAAACACAATTAATATCTCCTTTTTATTTTTCTTTCCCTTTGCTCTATATTACAAAGGAGTCTTTTGTTCAACTTATAAATTAAATAAAAAATAATAATAACTATCATTTATGCAATGTTTTAAGGTTTTCTAAGTGCTTTACAAATATTGTCTTATTTAATCCTAACAACAACTATGGTAGGTAAGTGCTATCATTATCTCCATTTTCCAGATGATAGAACCAAGGTAGATAGCAATTAAGTGACATATATAGGAAATGTCTGAGGCCGGATTTGAATTTGTTTCTTGCTAATTCTAGGTCCACTGTTCTACATAGCAGCCAGAATTGATTTTCATTAAGTACCTATAAGATTCTTAGAAATACTGAAGGTCTTGGGAGGCACAAGTTCTTTTCATTTAGAATACAAAAAGAAAAGGAATATAGTCCTTGCCCATAAGTAGCTTTAAATCTTTTATAGAGGAGAAGAGGGAGAGTGGTGCTTCATATAATGTATATAAGGCAAGATATAATGCTATAAAGGAAAGGTGAGGCCCAAATTATTCAAGGAACATTTAAGTAGGAAGAAAGTTCTTTTGATTGGAGGCATTAGCAAAACTTTTATGGAGGAAGTAGCTTTTGAGATGAACCTTGAATGTAAGGAATCCAAAGATATCCCTGAGAGTATATTCTAGGCATGGATGATGACCAAAATATGTGGTTAAAGAAAATATTGGATGGCTTGGGGAACAACTAACGACCCAGTCTGCTTGGCCCTTAGTGAGCATGAAAGAACCTAAAATGAAAGATATAATGGTGTAGCAGCAAGCACCCCAAGCATCCCCAGGGTCGCTGCCACCACAGGTTCTTAAATCTGCTTTGTTAAAGGAAAGCAACTCAAAATGGGTTAACAAGCTTACTTTAATCAGTCAAACATATGTATCGTTTACCTAGTTCAGGGGAAAAGGTCAGCACCCCGAACTTCAGAATACACAGACAGAAACAGATCAAGTAGACAGATTTCCAAACTGTCCAACCATTACATCCATACCAAAAAATATCTGGGTTTCAAAGCTGGGGGACTGTGGACAACGGCTAGCCCAGAGTTTCATGAAATCACAGAACACTTCTCAAAGTGAGCCCCAAAACAAAGCTACACATCAGGACTTAAATAGCCTTCTCCTGGCTCAGAGAATGTACCAACCTTATTGACCCACTGGCCAACCAAAAAGTATCTACTGAAAAACAAGCCTCCCACCCCAGGCTCAAGGTGCACGTTAGCCTAGGGGCAGGAAAGATCTTAAAAATTTACATTCCCATTACAAATGAAAACTAGATTATGAAGGATGTGTTATGCCCAAATGAATGCATTATTTCATGTCTGACCATTCTTCCTGCAGTCCAAATGGTTTACCAAGCATTTTATTTCTAAACTAATTAACTTAATAGTGATCTTCATTAACATCTTCTGGATGCTGGTGATATGCTTAGCATACCACAGAGAAGAAAACTTGCATTCACATACACATGAATATATTTATGTGTTAACATGAACATGTGAGTATGTACACATGCACACCCATGTACATTTATACACATTATTTGTTTAGTTATTTTAAGTCATGTACATTATAATAAATATTCACAAACATCATCTTTTTAACAATAAAATTTAATAAACCTCTTATGTTGCCTAGGTAGTAGATGATAGATATCTATACAATGACTCTTTCAAAAGGGAGAGAAACAAATGTTTTGAGAGGTGGATAGAGTATGTCAACCTCCTAAAATCCCCCTCCATTCAACGAAATAATTAATAAACATTTATCATCTACTACACATCAAGCACTGCAATATATGTCAGGGACATAAAGAGAATGAATGAAATAATTCTTTACCCCAAATTGATTACATTTTAATGAGGAAGACCTCATGCACATAGATGAGTATATTCAGGAATAAATATATTGAAGATAAATGCAAGTAAATAGAAAGTAATTAAATATAAGGTGATTATAAAAGGTGATATTAGTAGTCAGGAGAACCAGGAAAAGTTTCATTCACAAAGAGAAGATGGAACTTGAGCTTTATCCTTAATGAGATTTTTTTTAAAAGTCATAGATGATGGAGTAAAATCAGTAACTCCCTTCAACTTCCATTCCAACCACCTCCAGTACCTATAAAATACAACTCTAAACAAATTTTAATGCTATATAACCCACAAAGTGACAGAGAGAAACAAATTTCCTGCTGGAGGCAGCCTGTCAGGCTGACAGGAAAGGTCTATCATACTGAGCTGGGAGCCAAATGCAGTCCTGCATGAACCATGTGGGCCCAGACCCATGGTGTCCCTGACCAGTGGCACAGATTGGCCAGAGCAGACTTCAGGAGAGTGAATAACTGGCATCTGTGGTGGTTTCCACACTTCTCAACCCATAAATGTCAAAGAGAAAGTAAAAGATCAGTGGGGAATCCTGTTGGAACTGGGTGATGGAAGAGCACAGTCCAGACCCTGCACCTGGGGCAAGAGGTGGTAGAGGTGAGGTGGGTGCCTCCAGAGATCCTGGCCTGCAAATCTTAGGACCAAGCATCAATTCAGAGTGTTATCACTTGGATCTGGGTCGCAGTCGTGTCTGGTGGTGCTGGCATGAAAAAGCCAATATGCCAGAGTTTATGATAACTGTAGAGAAAGCACCCTCCCCAGATCTCTGACAACATTTGTGAAAACCCCAGCAATTTGGGACATAGCTCTTTTTACTCTGAAAGCACAGTTCTACCATGGCAAAGAGCTCAAAAGTCAAGTAATTGGCTGGCAAAGTGAACAAGCAAAGAAAGCACAATCAGACCATAGAATACTTTTTGGGAGACAAAAAAGATCAAAACATATAACCAGAAGAAGACAGCAAATATAGTACTACTGCAGCAAAACGTTTAAAGAAAAATATGACATGGTTACAGGCCTGGAGTATTTCCAGAAAGATTTTGAAAATCAAATATGAGAAGTGAAGGAAAAATTGGTAAGAGAAATGAGGATACAAGAAAATCATGAAAACCAGGTCTACAGCCTGCTAAAGGAGACCTGAAAAATACTGAAGAGAGTAATGCCTTAAAAATAGAATAACTGAAATGGCAAAAGAGGCCCAAAAAGCCAATGAGGAGAAGAATGGCTTAAAAAATGAAATTGGCCAGATGGAAAAGGAATTTCAAAAACTCACAGAAGAGGATAATTTCTTCAAAATTAGATTGGAGCAAGTGGAAGCTAATGACGTTTTGAGAAATCAAGATAGTATAAAACAGATCCAAACAAATGAAAAAAAATAGAAAGCAATGGGAAATATCTCATTGGAAAAACCACTGACCTGGGAAAATAGATCCAGGAGAGATCATTTTAAAAATATTCGACTACCTGAAACCCATGATCAAAAAAAGAGCCTAGAAATCATCCTTCAAGAAATTCTCAAGGAAAATTGCCCTCATATTCTAGATGGAGGGGACAAAATAGAAATTGAAAGAATTCATGGATCACCTCTTGAAAAAGATCCCAAAAAGAAAACCCCTAGGAATATTATGGCCAAATTCCAGAGTTCCCAGGTCAAGGAGAAAATATTGCAAGCTGTGAGGAAGAAACAATTTGAGTATTGTGGAAGCACAATCAGGATAACACAAGATCTAGAAGCTTCTACATTAAGGGACAGAATGGCTTGGAATATGATATTCCAGAGGGCAAAGAAGCTAGGATTAAAACCAAGAATCACCTACCCAGCAAAACTGAGTATAATACTTCAGGGGAAAATATGGTTATTCAATGAGATAGAGGACTTTAAAATGTTCTTGATGAAAAATCCTGAGTTGAACAGAAAATTTGACTTTCAAATACAAGAAGCAAAAGAAGAATGAGAAGGTAAACAGGAAAAAGAAATCATAAGGAACTTATTAAAGTTGAACTATTTACATTCCTCCGTAGAAACATGATAATTGTAAAGTATGAGATTTTTGTCATGTAAGGATAGCTGAAGGGAATATACATATATACATATATATATATATATATAATGTGTGTGAGTGAGAGTGTGTGTGTTTGTGTGTATGCATATGAGGGTACATGTGTGTCTAAATACATATGTGAGTGTGTGTATTTGTGTGTACATGCATACATAGAAAGAGGGCATAGGATTAGTTGAATGGGAAGAGATGATATCTAAAAATTAAAGGTGAGAGGAATATAATGGGAGAAAGAGAAAGGGAGAGATAGAATAGGGTAAATTATGTCCGTTAAAAGAGGCAAGAGAAATTTGCTACAATGGAGGGCAAGAGCAGGAAAGTAAAATGGAATGGGTCAACCTTACTCTCACTGAATTTGGCTTAAGGAGGAAATAACATACACACTTAATTGTGTATCTTACCCTGAAGGAAAGTAGGGGGGAAGGTGATAAGAGGGGAGATGATAGAAGGAAGGGCGAATTGCAGGAAAGGGTAGCTAGAAGCAAACATTTTTGAAAAAGGACAGGGTCAAAGTAGAAAATAAAATAAGTGGGGGGTGAGATGGGATGGAGGGAAATATAGTTAGTCTTTCACAATATAACTGCTATAGAAACATTTTGTGTAACTACATGTGTACAACCTCTACTGAATTGCTTGTCTTCCCAGTGAGAGTAAGTGAGGAGGGAAGAAGGGAAAGAATTTGGAAATCAAAGTTTTAAAAACAAATGCTAAAAAAATATGTTTTTTACATGCAACTGGGAAATAAGCTATACAGGCATTGGGGTAAAGAAATCTGTCTTGCCCTACTAAACAACTAAGAGGAGGGAGGTGGAAGGATATAAGAGAGAGCAGATTGTGCAAAGGGGTATTAAATAGACCTGCTTTCTGGGGTGGGGAATAGGGAAAAGATGGGGAGAAAATTTATAACTCAAAATCTTGTGGAAACGATGTTGAAAATTAAACATTAATAGATAAAAGATTACATGAGTTACAAAAAAATCATATGTATCAGTTGTTGATATTCTTGATATCTCTTCAGCCTAAATTTGGTGTTATAAACAAAACATCTCTTCTTTTCTTTTTGAATCTTTTCCTCTTTGAGATATCTTGAATAGTAATCCACAAACCCTTCAGAAATTATTTCATTTCCAGAACATATTCTTTTTCCATATATTTTGTGTGAGATGTAGATTTTCTGCCAAATTTACCTTCTTAAACTTGAAAAGAAATAATTATCAGGAATCCCCAAAGTCTTTCATGATTGATATATATTCCTGCCATTGATATTAAAGTTCTTTCTATTTGTAAAAGATATAAAGATCAAGACTTTGAAACAAGTTTCTTTCTTCTCCCTATCTATCAAAAACTTAAATTGCTGAGTTCTTCCTAGGTCCTACCCTGAAGGATGATGTTCCTGCATGTCATTCCTATAAAGTTTCTGAATATCTTTATAAAAGTATGAGAAGAGTTTGGTGATAAAAAAAAATAACCAAAGATTTGTGATGATTGGTGATCATTGATGCCACATTTTCAGGTGTTCCAACAAAGTTGCCACTTTTATCAATGGTGCCATCCTTTGCCTAAACTGTTTATCATTCCCATAAGAGGAAGCTGAAGAGGAAGTAAAACTAATAAGCACTGTGTTCTATTGTTAAAAATCATTGTTCAATGTATCTCACTCCTGGTTCATTTGACTCCCTAACATCAATGTACTGGCATAGGATAATAGGGTATTAAAGATCCTTTTTTAAAATCAATACATTTTTAATACTTTCATTTTGCGAATGAAGGTCTCTATAAACTTAAATGACTTGCCCAAAAAGACAGGTATACTATGAGTGGTATTTTTCTGCTTGTTTCAGCTATTCAAGTACCTTTGATTGGGTCAAGTCTTTGTTTGAAGCAGTATACATTCTACTGACCTTAATAGCCCTAAGGGAGTTTGGAGACCTTCCCCACCCTTAATAGGCTTTACATCATCACATGGAGCCCATGGTAGAATGAGATTGCTGAAAGAGTGGGACAGGAAGGACAAAAGAGGAAGTGCAGAACAGAAAGGAGCAGAGCAGAGAAAAGCTCAAGCATAAACTGGCACCAAGCATAACTGAGAGGGGGAATGTCTGTGATATCAGCATTCTGTCTGTGTTGTGACTTTGTCAGAATAAACCATTCTGTCTATTAAAAGAGGAATTTATTACTGTTATAGAAGGCCTGAAAGAGGACTTTACTGCTGATCCAGAAGCACTGAAAGAGTTCTTTACTGTTGATACAGAAGCCCTGAAAGAGGACTTCCCTGCTGTTTACAGAAGTCCTGGGACTTTACCACTGATTTGTGCTTGATTTCTCAGTCGGAAGTGTTGTCTATTTGTTTGTTACTTTGTCAAACAGAAAGTGAATTGAGATTATAGTGCCGGCAATGTGTATATTATTGTAGCTCTGTTAAGCTTTGCCTTCCTAGAAAGAGAAAATGGGTTTAGAAGTCAATCTCCAGTTAAGATGAAAGAGGACTTTACTTGGGTAGTCTGCATTGACTGATGAAATTATGACTTATTGTGACCTAATGGTGGCTTGGGTTTGTACTTCCTGCTACCCCTTAAGGATGATTGGCTTAAGCATGATTGTCCCTTAAGGATGATTCCTTTAAGGATGATTGGAAGCCAGCTTTGAGTCAAAATGAAAGGAGATTTTACTTGATACTCTGTATTGATTGAGGAGATTGTGACTTACTGAATGATATTTTTGGTTAAAGACTGCATAGCCACCTTAGTAACAAGTTATTATGGTATATTGTTGTGCTTTAATTTCTTGAATGATTTGTTTTAGTTTATTTCTGAATAGAGAGTTCACTATACTATGTGATTAGATCCTTAAAGTTATTAACAGCAGCAGTCGTCAGGAGAGCTGCCTGTGTTTGGTTTTACATTGGGAGACAGAATATCTCCACCACTATGCCCAGAGTAATATGTTTCAGAAGCAGAACTTGAATTATGTCTCTATTCTCTCTTCTATGTCCCTTTCATTGTCATAAGTTATACTCATTTTAGGAGTTTTCTTTTTGGTATCTTTTTCAGGAGGTGATTGGTAGATTCTTCCAACCTCTGTTTTGCCCTCTAGTTCTAAAACATCCTGGCAATTATCCTTGAAAATTTCTTGAAGGATGATTTCTAGGTTCTTTTATTGATCTTGGCTTTCAGGTAGTCCAATAATTTTTAAATTATCTCTCCTGGATCTATTTTCCAGGTCAGTAGTTTTCTCAGTGAAATATTTCACATTGCCTTCTATTTTTTTCATTTGTTTGGATCTGTTTAATAGTATCTTGATTTCTCATAAAGTCACTAGCTTCCATTTCCTCAATTCTAATTCTGAAAGAATGATTCTTTTCAGTGAGCTTTTGAGATTCTTTTTCCATATGGCAAATTTGGCTTTTTAAAGCATTCTTCTCCCCATTGGTTTTTTGATCCTCTTTTGCCATTTGAGTTAGTCTACTTTTTAAGGTGTTCTTTTCTTCAGTGAGGTTGTTGACTCTCATTTCATAATTTTCTTGCATCATTCTCATTTTTCTTCTCAGTTTTTCCTCCACTTCTCTTATTTTGTTTTCAAAATCCTTCCTAAGCTCCTCTATGGTCTGTAATCAGCTTGTATTTTTCTTGGATGCTTTTGGTGCAGGAGTTCTGACTTTACAGTCTTCCTCCTGTTTCATGCTTTGATCCTTTTTGTCCCCAAAATAGGAATGTAAAGTTGGGGTTGCTCTGCTTGCTTTGCTTCCCTCGTTTGCTTGTGTTGCCACACAATTACTTAACTTCTGAGCTTTTTAACACAGTAGGACTCTGCTACCAGACAGGGGAGTTTGGTCCCAAATGCTGGGGTTGTCTCAGCTGCTGTAACTATTAGTTGGGTGCACTTTCTGAGGCCTCCACATGCTCTGGCAAACTGGTCATGCATGCAAGGGCCTCCATCCTAGACTGCAATCCAGATCCAAGCAGGTTAAAGCAAGAGCGATTACCCCTCAGACTGGTGCTTAATCCGCCTTCAATCTGCAGGCCAGGAGCTGAAGCTGCCACGTAGCGGTGGCTGCATAGCCACAGTGCCTCCCTCCAGGGGATAAAGGCCTGACCTCTCTCCTGAACTACTGGATCCTAAAGTCCACACTGTGATGACCTCTTACTTTGTTCTTACCATCTATGTGTTGGTAATTCTGGGAAGTGTCACAGCTGCTGTTGATCCGAAGTCCCTCCAGCCTGGGCTGGTCAGACCACCCTGAGGCTAAAACCTCTGGCTTCTGCAGGGCTGGGCTAGGCTCCCATAGCACTGCACTGGGTGCTTCCTCCCAGCTTGCCAGGCTGTCCTCAGTGGGAGGTTAGCTTCTCCATGTCATTTTGTGGGCTCTGTAGTTCCAAAGTTTGTTCAGAGTCACCTTTTTTTTTTTTTTTAAGAATTATTGTTATTTATTTATTTTTATGTTTTTGGCAGGAGGGAAGGCAAGGCAATTAGAGTTAAGTGACTTGGCCAAGGTCACACGACTAGTAAGTGTTAAGTGTCTGAGGTCGGATTTGAACTCAGGTCCTCCTGGCTCCAGGGCTAGTGCTCTATTCACTGTGCCACCTAGCTGCTCCCAGAATCACCTTTTATATGAATTGGAGGAGGTGGAATCCAGAGCCATGCAGAAGTCCTGCATCTACTTTGCCATCTTGACTCTATATTCAATTATCCTCATTTTAAAGATTAAGAAAATGTGCTTTAGTGACAGAACCAAGAATAATGTGAAATATATTTTTTAATTGTTTCCTACATTTTTCCTAAATCAAGTGGGGTCAAAGAAGCAAACACCTTAGCAGAATAAGACAGCTGAATTTATAATTTTTTAATAATCACATGGCAGTTTTTCTAAAGATTCCCATTTGGGAAAGTAAAACACACTTAGAATCTTTATCTTTGCTGCTGTTGTTTCTATAGATTAAATAATTTACATATTGAGACCTGGCTCACATTGGGTGCTTTAGAGGATAAAATAACTTATGTGATTTTGATCCAAACCTTAACTGAGTCTAGGCCTTTAGGGACAGACATTTGAATCAAAGTTATAGTAAAAATGAAATCACCATATTTATCAGATGGAGGAGAAAGTAAGGAGAAAAAGAAAGCTTGGTCCTCATGATAACCAAGAGATAATGTCTACTTATAAATCATATTATTTTATATATTAGCTTACAGAAAAGATATAAAATATACCTTTAAATAAAGACACATCAATAATTTCATTTCATCTGTTTAGTGTGAGACCAGGGTAATAAGGATACAAAAGAAGTCTGTAGAACCATTTCTATCCTCAAGGTGCTTAAGAACAATTAGGACAGGAGGAGTTCAAGGCATGAAATATTGAAGTAACTAATTGTTAATTTGTTTGCAAGAGATTCTAGTACTAGAGAACTTAAGAGACAGAAAGAACATTTTGGAGTAACATAGACAAATTTTAAAATGTGCACTTAGCGGAAATATATCAAGTTGACTGGATGGCCAAATGGATAAAGTGCTCGACTTAGGGACCAAAAAACCTTGATATTGAATTTCACTCCAGTTAACTGTGTCATACAAGCTGTGTGGTCACAGGTAAGTCAATTATCCTGGTTTCCTCATCTACAAAATGGAACTAATAATATTTTCAGTATTTGTCTCAAAGCATTGCTAAAAGAAATGAACAATACACATAAATCATTTTAGAGCACCATACAAATACAAGCTGATTTAGCAGTAAATGAAAGGGGAGAGCAATCAAGGACAGATCGTAAGAATATGCAAAAGAAAGCCCAAAGGTAGGAAAGAACATGATATATAGCTATGGAATGGAGAGAGAATGGACTCACTGGAGTAAAGGATTTGGCTCTTGGGATAGTATAGGTTGTATCAGGTGAGATCAGATACTATATTTAGAATGTCCACCTCAAATATTTAGACTTATCCAAGGATTCACTGTAAAAATTAATGAGAACAAAATTGACATAATGTTAAGCATTACTGAATTCTTTTCTACATGAAATCTTTTCTATGTACATTAAAAGCTTCTGTGGGCAGAAAGTTTGTCTTCAATTTCTTTTATATGATGCAGCTAGGTGACATAGTCACTATAGTAATAGTCCTATACCTGGGGTCAGAAAGACCCAAGTTTAAAACTGGGTTCAGAAACTTACTAGTTGTATAACCTTGAGTAAGCTACTAAATCTCTTCCTGTTTCAGTTTCCTTTTTATAAAGTGGGGATAATGCTAGCATCTATTTCAAAGGCTTATTGCATGAGGAATAAATGATATATTTGTAAAATATTTTGTGAATCTTAAAGCACCACTAGATAACTTCTAGCTAGTAGTAATAGTAGTAGTAGCAGCAGCAGTAGTAATAATAGTAGTAGTAGTAGTAGTACTAGCAGCCGCAGCAACAGTAAGAAACTAGATGGTGCAGTAGCTATATCACTGGCCCTGGAGTCAGGGGACTTAGACACATTTGTGTGAACCTGTACACTCGACAAATTCCTTAAACCTGTGTACTTCAGTTTCTTGTCTGTAAAATGAACTGGAGAAAGAAAATAGCAAACCACTCCAGTATTTTGCCAAGAAAACTCCAAATGGGTTCTCAGAGAATTGGACATGACTGAAATGACTCAATATCAACAAAATCTAGTAGTTGTAGTAGTAGTTGTAGTAATTTCTTTTCCTACAGGGCCTAAAACAGTGCTGAACATGAAATGGGCTGATTTAATATTTCTTACTATTACTTAACAACAATTACTTTTACAACAAGTTAAATTAAATTATTTCACAAATCAAATTTCAAAGTAATAAATTATATAGATTATTGCTTGCCCTCCCAAATTCTCTAGTACTTCCATGTTAAGTAAATTAAGTAAGAGCTGACAGGAACCTTGGAGGTCATTAAGTTGGGTCCTAAACAATTCATTTTATAGTCGAGGAAACTGAGGAACAAAAAAGATAAAGTGTCTTGTACAGAATCTCACTTAGCTACTGGATGTGTGTGGCATGCTGTGAGCTCAGAATCTCCTGATTCTAACCCAAGTACTCTATCCATTGTACCACATAGTTGCCTCTTCAAATGTCCTGAAAATATGGAACAATCTGAAGACAAACTGCAAGACTCCACTAAAGACTGATGATTTAATATAGAAAAATTTTCCATACTCCATAACCCCTCAAACATGTTTCACTCTTTAAAATAAATCAGGTCTGAAGGGTCATCATAGAAAATAGTTGTAATAATACTATTAAAAGTAAAGTAACAGCACAAATGGGAAATGAGTAATACTGAGGTATAATTTATACCCTTGAATGGCCTCATGTACCTTCTGCTGCTATATAAGAAATGCTGAGATGTGAGAAGCCAAGATATTATAAGCATTACGCCAAGAGCATATTATGTAAATGAGTGCATTATAGCAGGAAGGATTATAGGCATTAGTGTAGATAAAAATACAAATTATATAGCTCCATACAATCTATTCATGTAGCATGGTCTTTTAACTCTATATATTGAAAGGCTAGCTTATTCCATGTAACCTGGAAAGGATTAATGGTAGTCGATTTTGAAATTTACTTTATCTTCAACTTATTTTTAATTATGTACATATGGACATATGTGTCTATGTATGTGTATCAAAATGATATAAAAATGGACATTGTCAAAATTTTTTATCATATTTCTATTTCTTTAAAGCAAAACAAAATAGTTGGGAGGCTATTAAAAGTGGAATTCTGACAACATAGTTACAAACACCTAGAAATATGGAAACTCAATATTGCTACATAGGGACCTCTCAGAAGATTGTATAAATACAGACGCATGTATATACATACATATGTGCATAAATATATACATACATACATATGGAAATGTGGGCTGTAACATTAAACAATACAAAAGCATGGTATAGAATTCCAAAATGAAAGAGAAAAGGTATTCTCTACAATGAGCTGAGACTTTATAAAGAAGTGTTGACAATAGAATAGTTTTTCAAGACATATTGAAAGGAAGAAGAAGAGGAAGGATCAGATGGATTTACTGATTGAAGGCAAATAGAAACAAGAATGAATCGATTATTATCTTAGTTATGTCATATTTAGGAACGAGAATCATTATCAAACTGGAATGAGTAAAAGACAAAAGAGGTGATTGAAATCTAAGACAAAATAAAGGAAGGAAAATAGAAAAACAATTTTAAATAAAATGAAATTATATAACATACTTTGTTAGTGTTAAACAGGTGGCAATTTCTGGATGTTGAAGAATTATATATCAAAATGTAATGCCAATATGAGAATGGAACTAACACTCAGTCTTTGAAGGGTCAGGGAAAATGAGAAAGTTTCTAAAAGAATGAAGATACCTAAATGATCCTGTCCAACATATTGAATACCAGCATCAAGATTCAAAAATATGAATGATAGTGTAAGACTAACAAGATTAAATTTAATAGAACTAATCCTTACTATTTGACAAACATTTATTAATATTCATGGCACTATGTTAGACTAGGTATAAATTCATGAAACAAATAGTAGAAGTCTCTCCCTTTAAGTAGCTCACAGATTATTAAGGGTTTCTGATATCCCCAAATAATAAAAGTAGAATGTTAGCATTGAGCAGAAGTCTAACCAAAAGGAATGACATTTTTAAATCTTTAACTTCTGGTTAAAATAAAATGAAGAGGAATGCTTCCAAAAATTGTGGAAGAGAAAGCCTTTTATCAGGGTGCAAAAATTCAGAGCAACAAAGGCTCTTTACCATTAATAAACCATTGCTAAATGGAACCATAATCCAAAGAAGCAGCAGCAACATCTACCATCAATATCTATAAATGTGGAATGGGCCACCATCCAGAATGAATACCTAACTACTTATCTGAAGTATTTTAGACAGCCAAGGGAGGAACTTCTCAACCAGTTAGCTGCTGTTTGTGGGCAATATTTCCCCTTCCAGCTCTTTTTTATTTATTTATTTTTTTTAAGCAATCGGGGTTAAGTAACTTGCTCAAGGTTACACGGCCAGCCACCTCTGGGTGTGGTGCTGAGTGTCTGAGCCTGGGATTCGATCTCCAGGTCGTCCCAACACTGGAGCCGGTGCTCTTACTCGCTGAGCCACCTGGCCGCCCCTAAGCAATTGGGGTTAAGTAACTTGCTCAAGGTTACACGGCCAGGTGTTTCTGGGTGGGTGCTAAGTGTCTGAGCCCGGGATTTGATCTCCAGGTCTTCTCAACACTGGAGCCGGTGCTCTTACTTGATGTGCTACCTGGCCGCCCCCCCCCCCCCTTCCAGCTCTTAAGAGAAGATGAAGAAATTGTTCAAGAATATTTGAAAAATATGGGGAGGCCAGAGAGGTCTTTATATGAAAAGGCTAAAGTTTGGACTTGATCCACCTAGAAATCTGGGGCTTAGCAGGTTTAACATCCATACTAAAATGGATATGTTCTTCTCTTATGGACTGCTACATTCATCTTTCTTTGTGTTAGGCCAGGTGGTCAGGTGGAGAGGACTATGCTAACAATAACAGAAATGGTAAGAATGATATCAGCTATCATTTAAATACTTCATTTAAGGAAAGTAAAACATTTTAAAGATTTCGACTCTCTTGATCCTCACAAGATCCCTGTGAAATAGGGGCTCCCATCAGTCAGTAAGTTTGCTGAGGGAAAGATTGCTTAAGGAGGGACACTTAGTAATCATTTTGTATGGTATGTCACTGAAATGTCAAGGTCAGGGTAAACTGTCTGTCTATATTCATTTTTTTCCATTTATTCTACTTTTAATTTATGGACTAAAACAAGCATTTCTGTAGCATCGTATAATAAAAACGACTGCCCACAAAACGGCTAATGATTATTTACAACTTGCTATTCCCTTTCAATATATAATAAAGTTATGGAGACTTCTTACTTTTCCTTTTATCTTCCCTTCCCTCATCCTCCAGAGATGGCCACAATGAGACACGAATGTGTCTGCACATAAAATTATTCAATACATAATTCTATTTATTCATTCTTTCTCTGGATGCGGAGAACAGCTTTCTTCGCATGCTTTTTATAGTTAATTTGTATATATTTAATAGTCAAAATGTCCCTAAAGCCATTCATGAGCAGCTTTCCAGAGGACGGATAATGTGAACAGCTTTCAAGGTTCTGATTACATAGCTCAGAAAATCCTCTATTGATTCAATAACAAATCAGAGAAAAACATTCACAGAAAATCAAAGTACAGCATTCACAATGACATCACTAAAAGGGCCGCATAGTTTTTAACAAAGTGTTCACAATAATTTTCAACAAAGTACAATTAGTTAGTTACCCAATCATTCAACCATCATTAAGGAGGCTTGAGTCCTTAATTCAATCACAAAGTATAATCACAAATTGATTACAATTCCATCAGTTACTACTCAACAGAAAATAACACAATTCAGCAAACAGGGCTTCCAGCTGTCTGACCATTACATCCATACCTAGGTAGTATTTTGGATTTTCAAAGCTGGGGCTGGGGGGGGGGGCCTTGGGGTGAGACTCAATAGCTGCCCAGAGTCTCATCAGATCAAATCATACAACTCTTCCCAAAGTGAGTCCCAAAGCAAAATCTCACATCAGGGTCAGCCACTGCTCAGTATTCACAAAGAGATCTTTTCATCTTGACTTGGGGAAGGCCTTCAGCTTTCAAGGTTTCCCTTCCATGGTCCCAGTTCCTACCTGTATTCACCAAACTGTCACCTGGGATCAAAGGAAGACAGCTCCCAGTTCCTTGTCCAGCTCTCTGTGTAGTTCCTGTTCCACACTGAAGCTCACAGTGTACAGTCCACTTTAAATCCTTCATAGTCTCTGTTCCCAGGAAGTCAAGGCTTAACAAAGCCACAAACAGACAAAATACTGGCAGCACAGTCATGTTTCTTCAGTCTTCTGCAGCTTTGGCTGGTCCTCGGAAATCCTCAGCAGCTTGGCTGGTCCTCAGACTCAGCAGTTCCTCAACAGCTCCAGCTGGCCCTCAGAAGTCTTCAGCAGCATAAGCTCTATTCAAAAAATCAAAATCCCTTTATCCAGCCTCCATGTGTCTTGCTCCAAGAAATTCTGTCTCAGTTCTCAATTTGTTGTACCCAACCTTGAGTCACCCTCCATCTTGTCTAAGTTCCCACCATTTTGTGCTCTCTTCTTCACATAAGTAAAGTCCCACCACAGAGAAGCCTGAGCATGCTGAGAATAACCTTCCAAGGAATATTTCTGGGAAACTACCCAAGGCATAGTCACTCACCCTGTTCTAGGAATTTGAAACTTAACCATATTCCATATAAGGTCATAAACTGAGTATTAACCAATTGCTTTTCTCTGCTTCTGTAAGTTCCTGATTTCTCACATATCATACCATTTCTTTGTGGTTTTTGTCTTTAAATACTCTGGCTCTGCCTCTGCTGGGGGCTGTCCAACTTGAGTCTACACCCCAGAGAGTTGTGTGCTTGAATAAATCCACATTAAATTTATTCTGGGGTCTCACTAATTTTTGGCACAACAAATTCTCATTCTTCTTCTCAGTTCTTCTCAATTCACAGTTCAGTCTTCAGTCCAGGAGCTGTCCTGGCTCTACAATGCTTATCCCTAAAAGTTCTGACTTTCCCAGCTAGTGTTTTTCCTTATACACAGTATTGCAGCCCTTTCCATTTATGTCAGCAACAGGGGTTGATACCTTCTGTTTCTTTAACGGAGGCTTTATTTGAAACTAGGTACCAAGTACCTTTTAGCTATACAATACAAAGGGATCTTCAAATTTCATTACAATTACAATGACTTATTCATTCAAAATCTTTCTTAAACAATGTTGTTACTATATACACTGTTCTCTTGGTTCTGCTCATTTCTATCTTCATCTATTTGTGCAAGTCTTTCTGTGTTTTTCTAAGACCATCAAACTCATTATTTCTTATTGCACAGTGGTATTCCATCACAACCACATACCACAATTAAGTCCATACTTTTAAAATATATTTCTTATTCATCTACAACTGGTGTGTTTATGTTGAAGAGTCAGTCTCACATTTAAAAAAAAATTAAAACAAAGACATTATAAAGATGGTTTATTGTGGAAAGTCACTACTATGTAAAACATTTCTTTCTCCATGTATGTACTCTGCCACAAATAAACACACTAAGTCTAGAAGCCTTTAATACCCACTTAATATATATCACTCTATATGCTGAATGCTGGAGTTCTAAATACTTTTTTTAAAGTGTCTCTGCTCTCAAGGAGCTTAAATTCTAATGTGAGAGAAAACATATAAATAATTCATAAAAGGTATTTACAGTGTAAATGTGGGGCAATCAAAGAGTGAAGCAGTCATTTCACTTTGCATATGACTCCCTGCCTGCCTTAACAAGCCCCTCCCAGGATAAACTCATCACTTCTAAACTCACCATTATGTGGCTACCTCCTGCCTTGATTCACTCCAAGTTTCTCAGCCTCCTCTCCCCTGCTTCTAGGGCTGGAGGGTAGAGTACCAAACTCTTCTCAATGCCTTCCTTTAGAAAAGGTAGTAGGTGGAGCCAAGATGGCAGAACTGAGGCAGTAACTTTTCTATGCTCCTCAGAGAATCCTGTCACTAAACTTTAAAAAGTGAATCTGAACAGATTTTAGAGTGACAGAATCTACTGGGAGATGAAGCATGGCAGAATCCAGCCCAGGAAAGTGCCGATGTGGGTCTGGGCAAGGTAGTGTGACTGCACCAGCATGAACTAGGGAGCAGACTACAGCAGAGTGAGAAGGAGCACCAGCCAACAGACTCACTCACCCCACGGACAATTCATAGCAGTCTCACCAACACAGGAAGGAGGATCCTTGGAGCTGGGTAAGAAAAAGCTCAGGGCCCACAGCAGAGACAATAGCTTCTCCTGAGGCTATCAGCCCACAGCCTGGAAGATTAAAAATCACCTACTAATTTCCCAGCAGCTAAGATGGCAAAGTAAACTCTAGCTGCTCCAACTCCTCCTCCCTGACCTAGAAAACCCAGAGATAAATGTCCCACCCAGAGTAAAATCCTGAAATAGTGGAAATAGCCTCAGGCTTAGGAGTCATAGTGAAAGGGTGTAACTGAGGCAGTAAGGAGTCTGAAGTGAAGGGCGGACAGGAGGGGTCCCAACAAACCCCACCTCAGCTAACCAACAAGAGTTCCCAAAGCCCAGGGTTGTAGAGCCAGCAAGCACTGACAACACAAGCCCAGGTAGACATTAGCACCACCAGGGGAATCTGCAAACACCAGCACTGCCAGCTTCCAGCTGCTGAGCCTTCCTGAGCTGTAACCCAGGGGCATAGAAGAGGAAATCTGAAGCAGCCAGACCACCACTCCCCCACAGGTTACTCTGTGAGCCTCAGGGTAACTCAGGGGAAACACTGAGTATCCTGGCCTAGGCCTCAAGTCTAGACACATAGAGGCTACAGCACACAAAGCCAACAACCAGGCCCTTAGCCCCCAGCCTGAGAAATTAGGAAATAGGAAATCACAATGGGAAAGAAGGAAGCTGAGAAGGAGAAGGGAAAGGCAAGAAAATCGATCTGAGCTTATTATAAATGGTAGGAAATAGACTCTCAAATGACTAATTTTCATCTGTTGTCACTCCTGCTTTCATGTTCAAGGAGCAAGATGCCCCTGAGCCAGATCCCCAATGATATCCTGGTCTTCCTTTCCTCCTTCCTTTCCTGTCTCCTTTTGCTTGTTGTCCCTGCCTTCTCCCATTTAGATTGTAAACTCACTAAGGGCAGAGACTGTCTTAATTTTATCCCCAGTGCTTAGCACAGTGTCTGGCACATGATATATAATAAATGTTCACTGGATTGGATTGAAGGCACTAGAACTGTGTACAAGATCCAGAATGAAAAAAAAGGGGGGATATTAGAGGTGTAGTTTGAGCTAAGTCTAGAAAGAATACAGGGAAGCCAGTGGCACAGGTGAGGAGGGAAATCATTCCAGGCATAGGATACAATCAACGTCAAAATGGTAAAGAAGAGATTCAAGAGAAGCAGTGTTATATGCAAGGATCAGCAAAAAGGACAGTGTTACAGAGGAGAGGAGACTGAGAAAGGCAGAGTTAATCAAGACAGGAGTTAGCAGCCCAGTGGTGAGTTTAGAAGTGATGAGTTTATCCTCCCATGGGGCTTCTTTGAAAACACAAAGGGAAATATTTCATTTTGTTGTTGTTGTTGTTGCTGTTGTTGAGTAGTCTTCATGATACAATTTGGGATTTTCTTGACAAAGATATTAGAGTAGATTGCATTTTCCTCTCCAGCTCATTTTTCAGATGAGGAAACAGACTCACAGAGTTCAGTGACTTGCCCAGGGTCACTACTAAGTGTCTGAGGCCAGATTTGAATTTAGGAAAATGAGTCTTTCTGACTGCATGCCTGACAATTTGTCCAGCTGTGCCATGTGACTGTCTCATAAATATAGCATACAAACACTGAAAATGTAGGTGGTAAAGGGCTTTCAGAGACAGTTTTATATTTGTTCCTGGGGACTACTATAATTTATTGAGTATGTAGATGACATGGTGTAGCAGCAAGCACCCCAAGCGTCCTCAGGGTTTGCTGCCAATACAGGTTCTTGGATCTCCTTTGTTAAAGGAAAGCAACTCAAAAGGGGGTAACAAGCTTACTTTAATCAGTCATAGATGTATCATTTACCTAGTTCAGGGGAAAGAGGTCAGCACCCCGAACTTCAAAGTATACAGACAGAATTATCAAGACAGAGAAACAGATCAACTAGACAGATTTCAAACTGTCCAACCATTACATCCATACCCAATCAACATCTGGGTTTCAACATCTGGGTTTTTCAAAGCCAGGGGGCTCTGGACAACGGCTAGCCCAGAGTTTCATCAAATCACAGAACACTTCTCAAAGTGAGCTCCAAAACAAAGCTACACATCAGGGCTTATATAGCCTTCTCCTGGCTCAGAGAATGTAACAACCTTATTGACTCACTGGCCAATCAAGAAGTATCTACTGAAAAACAAGCCTCCCACCCCAGGCTCCAGGTGCACTTTAGCCTAGGGTCAGGGAACATCTTACAAATTTACATTCCCATTACACATGGTTGAAGCTGGGCTTTAGGAAGATGACTTTAGTAGTTGAGTGGAAGATTAACTGAAGTGGGGAGAATTTTGAGACAGGGAGAACAAAAAATATTATTTGAGTTATGAGATGACAAGGGCCTGCATTGTGGTTCTGGCTCTATGAATGAACAAAAGAGGATATATAAAGAAAGATGTTGCTAAGGTAGAATGGACAGAATTTGGATATCTGTATTCAGAAAAATATGATTTAAGTGAAGGGCTCAAGATGATGCTCAGATCATCAACCTGTGTGGTTAGAAGCTGGTGCCCTCAAAAATAATAGAAAATTTATGAAGAGAGGATGTTTGTGGGCCAGAGTGGGGAGTAATAAGTTCAGTTCTAGACATATTGAGTTTAGGATGTCTATTAAACTTTCAGTTCAAAATATCTACTTGAGATGGAAGGGGGAATCAGGAGTTTAGGGATGGATAACTAGATCTGAGAATCATGTGCATAGAAATATTAGAGCTGATATTTTCAACAACTAAGATAGCATTGTAGAAGAGAATAAAACCAAGAACAGAGCCTTGTGAGACATTCACAATTACTGGGCACCATCTGGAATGAGATTCAACAAAGGAAATGGAAGAAGAGGAACTATTGATAGGAGAACTAGGAGAAAGCAAATGATGAAACCCAGAAAAAAAGAAAGTATACAGGTAAAGAGAATTATTAAAATAACAACAACAACAATAAATGAATATAAAAGACTGAAAAAAGATTAATAGGAATTAGGATTGAAGTCAATAGCAATTAAATTTTATGGTCTCACTTTTTTTTCTTTGAAGTTTGAGACAAAGTCCACAGAATATATGGTGAGAAGATGGGATGCTTTGGAGATTTGAGGACAGATGAAAAGCTTCTGTGGTTCATGGACTAGTAAATCACTTAGTAGTGTATAGAGTGATAACCTTGCTGCACTGAGGAAGGGCCTGGTCCAGATATTTTAATGTATGCTTGTGACAGAGCAGTAAGCACAATTTTGTAATTAGCTACAAGTCTCTTCAGCAGGAAGTAGCCAGTGGGGACAGTTGGCATGTGCACAGAGCACACTGATTGCAAGGTATACACTTAGGGAACAGATGGAACTGAGGCCTCTGTCCTTGCTGCTCTTTGATTGTCTTCCTCTTGGTATCTTCCTGTTGCTTACTCCTAAGACGACACCTTTACTTAGCTTCCCTGGGCCTGTATCTCACCACAATTCAAATCCCAATAGCCAGGACTAGTTCTCAATTGAATCTATAATTAACTCTATTCTTTGTTGCCAGATTTCATTCCCTGGAGGTGGTTCTACTAAATGTCATTTTTTTTAACTTTTCTAAGAAATGCCAGACACATTATCTAGGTATTTACCTAGCTCCCTCCATGATTGCTTCTTGCTTCCCTAATTCACACTTCCATTCTTATACTAAACAAACAAAAACAAACAAAAAACCTATTAACTAATTTCTATGCTGATATGATCCTGTGGCTTGCCAAGATGTCCTCTACCATCTCCTCCCGCTCTAAGATTTTATGTATCTGAAATGTATTTTTAGATAGTTGGAAAAGAGTCTCAAAATGGATTGAGAGCTGGGGTCAAGGAGGAAGGGTGCAAAATAGAGTAAAAGGAGAGAATAACTGACAGCAAACTGCTTCAAGATCTATATTCAGTTGTCAATGTGAGATAAAGGGAGCACCAAATTGAGCTTTTTTTGTGATCCCTGTACTGTAACTTGTGTGTTTGACTAGGTGAGGGTGAAGACAGCCATGGGAGAGAGTACATTTCCTCCAAAGCAGGAGATGCAGACAATTCAGGTGCCCCAGTCAACCTTTCATTTCTCCTCCCAAACAACCACTCAGGCCAAGCCCCATTTCAGTGGCAACCCCTTAGCAGCAAAGTTTTACCCACAATCAGAAGGCTTCTTGTTCAGTTGTTAAAAAGGATCAAATAGCTTGCTTCAGATTTTCCATTTGTCTGCTCAGACCAGTTCATTGTTCAGAAATTTTTCTTTTTCTCACAGGCCCATTGTTTGTAAATCATTATCATTAACTGATAATTGTTCTAGGACTAGCTAGTTCTCAATTGAATCCCTTCAACAGCAGGGACCTGGTGTTTAGGTGTCTTGTTCCACAATAATTGGGGCACCATAGACTCTGTAAATAAAATAGATTTCAGTGTCCCAGCATTGAATAAAGTGATACTTCTAGAAATGATGGAAATCTTGAGTCACCTGCTGATAACTTTATTCCTGACTTTGCCATGAAGAAGTGAATAACTTACATTGGTGGAGATTTGTATTAAATATTTGCACATTTTTAATTCTAAATGAGCCTACCTTTGTAATAGCAATGTTGTGAATTTTCTATCAATTTCATCACTTTTCTTTGGGATGGAGAGTGTATTAAAAACCACAGAATAGGGTAGCCACCAGTGGATAGAGCACTGGCCCTGGAGTCAGGGGGAACCTGAGTTCAAATCTGGCTTCAGATATTTAACACAAAAAAACTAGCCTTGTGACCTTGGGCAAGTCACTTAACCCCAATTGCCCCTCCAAAAAGCAAAAAAAAAAAAAAACCCACAGAAGCACAGGAGAAAGTGCTTGTGGTTTTCAAGGAGCTGTATCATGGAGTAAGGAACTGTTCTGAAGGACTTGACATTATAGTTCCTCTGAATTACAACTCAGGAATTCTAGGGAAAATCATTTCACCTCTCTCGGTCTCAATTTCCTCATCTGTACAATGGGGAGATTTCCCTAGATGTTTGTTAGGTCTTTCCAGCTCTAAGTCTTTGGTCCATCTGAGAAGGAGCATGCATGGTAAAAAGGACTCAGAAAACCTAGTTTCAAGTTCCCACTGATACACATTACTTGTGTGTGACCCTTGGCAACTTAAAGAACTTCTCAGTAGCTCAGTTAACTATTAACAACTTTAAATTTCCAAACATCTGCATTGTTAGAATGTACTCTACCCTCCCCTCCACCAGTTCTCTGAATTGAAGATTATGGGGTGAGGGAAGGGGGACCCCTGCAAGAAATTTTTTTTAGCATACATACATACATAGCAGCACTTTGTTATGTGATTATAGGATCCTAGATTTAGAACTGCAAGAGATATTAAAAATTATCTAGTCCAACTCCCTTATTTTAAGGATGAGAAAATAGGCCTAGAGAGATGAAGTCACTTAGCAGTATGTGGAAAAGGTGGCATTTCAACCTCACAACTCTGACTCAGGATCTATTAATGTTTCCACCTCTATAATAGTACTCTATTTGATCAGTAGAATTTTAACAAAAGGAAAATATTCTCCCTCATAACAATTCAGCCTCTGTTTGAAACTCTGGTCTGTCATTTATTACATATGTGACCTTGGGCAAGTCATCTATCCTCTGAGGGATTTAATTTACTCAAGTGTAAAGTGAAAGGATTAGATTAGGTGACCTCCAAGTCCCTATACAGCTCAAATCTATTATCCTATGATGGTAATGCATGCACAATGATCTCAAATCTCCTATAATTGTAAATGAGTATAACTTCATTTCTGTGGCATATTTCACAAAAATTCTATTTTGAACCAACAAGATGAAAACAAATATGATTGTTTAAAGGAAAATTCTTCAAGATTATAAGTTCTATATGAATATAAATGTGCTTAACTTTCATCAAACTTAATGAACATATAATTCTATAGAATTGGTCAATAATGGCATCTAGTTAGAATGGTCCCCTTCCTCTAGATAAGGGATTTATATAGGAATTTATCTGGGATGACTGGTGAATACCAATGAGTACAGTCTCAAACTTCAAAGGAATTCTAACAACCCCTCTTGTGAGCCTTATCTGACCTACTCAATGATAACAGGTCTTTATTACAGATCACTGTTTAGCTGAAGGCCTCCAGATAAATTTACATATTCATCTGAAAACCAAAATTTTGTAAGCCTTTTAGGTTATTATCAATTTTGTTTGTGTCTGAAAAGAGCTGTCTTTCAATAAACAATTAGTTCCTAGTTCCATATATGACTTCATTTCAGTGATACAAGTACATATGACTTCATTTCAGTAATACAAATACAAGAATGTGTTTGTATATATGTGTGTGTATCTAAGGGCAACAAGATGGAACAGACTCTTCTTATGCCCTGCCTGTATAAGTAAGAATGTTCGCAATTGTAGACTACGGTGTACTTTGTATGCTTCCAATAAACCCTGTAGCTAGATTATTCAACCTTGAAACTTTTTCTGTCCCTTGAAATCCCAGAACTGAAAAAATAAAAAACAAAAAAACAGTGTGTATTATGGAATTATCTCATTTAAACCCACAATAATCCTCTGGATTATGTAGTAAAAATATCACCAACCCTCTTTAGAGATAAATAAACTGAGACTCAGGTGAAATAATTTACTCAAAATAAGCAGAAGAGCTATTGTTCAAATCCAGGTATTTTACTTTTAACTCGTACTTTTTTCATTATATCACAGGCCTGTTTCTTTCCTTGTAAAGTCACGTAATCTAAACTCTTGTATTGCTTATACTTATATTGCTTACATACATCCCTTGAACATCATTCAATTCTCTGTTGTCTTCCTGTTTCTCTGTCTCTATTTTTCCCTGCGTCTGTCTGTCTGGTAGTACCTATTTTTGTCTTTGTTTCTCTCACTCGTCCTATCTCTAAGAATCTGCCTCTGTCTGTGTCTGCATATCTGTCTCTCTGTCTCTGTCTCTCTCTTTCTGTCTCTGTCTCTCTCTGTTTCTCTATCTCTCTCTGTCTCTCTCTCTCTGTGTCTCTCTCTGTCTCTCTGTCTGTCTTTCTCTGTCTCTCTGTCTGTCTGTCTGTCTCTGTCTGTCTCTGTCTGTCTCTCTGTCTCTGTCTGTCTGTCTGTCTCTCTCTCCCCCTTTGTTTAAAGTGTCAGTGATGGAATTACTGTCTCTCTGTCTGTCTGTCTCTGTCTCTCTGTCTGTCTGTCTGTCTGTCTCTGTCTGTCTGTCTCTGTCTCTCTGTCTCTGTCTGTCTGTCTGTCTCTCTCTCCCCCTTTGTTTAAAATGTCAGTGATGGAATTACCAGTTTGTTCTTTTAACTTGAAACCAAGTATTTACTCAAATTCTTTCCTCATGTCATTCCATCTAAAGCACACTGAAGATAATATTAAACCACTGCACATCTTGTCTAAAGTTCCAGGAGACATTTCAAAATGATAAGGCACGAGTTCCTCTGCTCCAACACCAGAAAAGTACAGCCCTGGTAAATGACAGCAAAATGGGAATAGAACGACTGAAATGCTAACCATGAGAAATGCAGTGATGTACATCTTCCTTCATCCTCCTCCCTCCCCCACCCAATGAGAGACTGAAAATTCTCTTTCAAATAAAAGTAGTTAGAAATAGCTTAATTCTCCCAATGCCAAAAATGTGTGTGTATGTGTGTGTGTGTGTGTGTATCAGAATGGATTTTTTTTAATTTAAAGAAATGTCCTAGACTATTTCCATTTTGTGAGGAAAACACAAATGTTTCCCTGATACTTTCTCTTCAGTTTTCATCACCTTGGAAATGCAAACAGGAAATATGTTGAATATATTTTTGAAATATGTGTGTGTACATGTGTGTATGTACAAAGAAAGAAAACAAACAGTGAAGTTCATGATTCAATGAAAAAGGATAGTGTTCAATAGAATGGAAAACTCTTGGAAGCAGAACCTATTCATTTTTACCTTTTTCCCTAGGGCCTAGTACTGTGACTTATTTATAGCAACTATTATTAATTGACCACTGAGTTACTTTAGTGACAATTTAATCCTTCACAAAGTAGTGGAACTAATAAACATACTCTAGATTAACTTTTCATCAAGAAAAGAAACTAGTTGTAAAGGTTAAAATGATGGGAATCTCATGTTGACGTGTTTACTACTGCTAGGAGAAGAAATCCAGGCATAGCCTGACATGAATATGACATACGGGGAGGACAGATTTCAAAGGATTCTGAGAAAAAAAGATAAGTATAATGTAATAAAATGCCAGCTTTTGATAGTTGAAAGTTGGAAGTTCTCAAGTAAGAAATATCATGAATAGAATAATTCTGGTAAGAACGAAAATGGAAGTTGTCTAAGGAAATAACTGTCACAATTCTCAATTCATATTATCTCTTTCTAATGTTCTGAAGTTCTGGTTTTATACTTCTGGTTCAAGGACTTCAGGATTTTTCCATAATGAATCCTCTTTTTCTTTTCTTTTCTTCCCCTTCCCTCCCATTTTAACAGATTTCTTTTTCTTTTCACATTCCTCCTCAATTTCATTTATTTGCTTTTAACTACATAAGTGTAGGTACTTAAATAATCTAATCCTTTTTGTGTCTACCTGCATTTTTGCTCATTATCTTCCGTTCCTTCCAATTTAATATCATCTATAAATGTAGAAACCTTGCTTTCAATGCAATTCACACCATCAATACACACACAAAAAATGTCAAAGACTCACTTATCCCAAATGTACCTCATTAGTAACTCTCCCCTCAAGCCTAGTAAGATTTTATTTATACTGGCTCTAATTGGCTGCTTTTTATCCAAGTTTCAACTCATTAAGAAAACTTTCCTCTTATTCCAGTTCTCATTACTTGAGCAACTCCTCAGATAAAACTTTCTTTTTTTTTTTAGGGAATGAAGAAAGTGTCATGAGAAGTATTAGATTGACCCTGCTTTAGATGGAAATTCACCATGACCTCATCAGATATCACATAACCTTAATTTTCAAGCCCCAGAGACTGTGTGAAAATTCAGAGACAAGGCAAAATAATGATAGGTTGATAGGATTTAGAGCTAGAATGGATTTTGGTAATATACTAAAATAAATAATCATGGGATCATGGCATATAAAGCTAGAAGAGACCTTTAAAATACACCAATATATTTTCATACTGGTATATTGTTAAGATCCCTTTTAACTTCAAAGTCTGTATTATTGAGGGATAATAATATTTTATAATTATATTAGCTCATATTTACATAATATTTTAATGTTTGTAAAGCATTGAAAATACACTGTCTCTTTTTATCCTTAACATTTACCATCTGGGATAGGTACCATAATTGCACACATTGTACAGAAGAGTAAACTGGGTCCCAGAGAGAGGTTAATAATAATGCCTAATATGTATATAATGCTTACTATGTACCACACACTGTGCTAAGCACATTACAAATATTATGTCATTTTATCTTCATAACAAACCTTGGAGGTAGGTGTTATTGTTATTTTACATTAGAGGAAACTGTAGCAAACAGAGGTTAAGTGACTTGACCAGGGTAACAAAGCTACCAAATGTCTGAGGCCGAATTTGATCTCAGGTCTTCCTGACTCAAGACTCAGCAATCTTTCCCCTGTGTCACCTAACTACAACCAGAGATCATGAAACTTCCCCATTGTCACACACCTTTTTAATACTAGAAATGGGATTTGAACTAGATTGTCACTGACTCCAAGTCTAAAGAGGAATTCCCTCTGCAACATATTTGACAAATAGTTACCTCATCTTGGTTCAAGTGACTCTGGTAGGAGAACTTTGCTACATCCTTTAAAAAGGCTATCTCATTTTTAGATAATTATAATTATTAGGAAGATTTTCCTCACATTAAACCTCAATCTGGGTCTCTACTACTCTTACTCAGATGTATCTTGTTTTGTGCTCTGAGGTCAACAAAATAAGTTTAATTAATGCCTTTTTACCGTGACAATCTTTCAAATACAGGAAGAAAGCTAGCCTGTCCTCATTAAGCCTCTCATTCTTCAAGTTCTTTCAACCAATCAACTTATGATACCAAGACTTTTAACCAATGTGTTCATCCTCTTGTCACCAATGTCCTTAAAGTGTGACACCCTGAACTAAAAAAAAATACTTAAAATGTCATCTGACCAGTAAAGAGTACATTGGGACCATCATCTTGTCAAAATGAGATATTAGGCTTCTCTTAATATAGGCTAAGATATTTGGCTACCACTTTGTAAGTGACCCATATAAACCATATCTTTTATGAAAATCCCCAGATTATTTTTTAGACCAACTGGTGTTATCTTGTAATTGTGAAAGCTGATCTTTGGAATTAACAAGTAATATTTTATATGTGTTTGTATTAAAGTTTATCTTATTAGAGTTGCCCCAATGTTCTAATGCAAGGGTGGTGAACCTGTGGCCTCAAAACCACATGTGGCCTTCTAGGTCTTTGGTGCGGCCTTTAGATGGAGTCCAAGTTTTACAGAATAAATCCTTTTATTAAGGGGATTTGTTCTGTAAAGTTTGGATTCAATCAAAGGGCCACACCTGAAGACATAAAGGGTCATAATGTGGGCTCAAAGAAGAGACCTCTTAACCTCTGTATCAATCTGCATCCTTAGCATCCTCCAATGTATTATCTATACCTCCTTTATGTAGTCTGAAAATTTAATAAGCATGACACCAATTCTTCTTCTGAAATCCAGTAACAATGTTAGCACGCCTAATGCCTCTTCCATATGACACTCTTCGAGACCTTGAAATGAGCTATTTGCCTTTGTGCTTCTTTCTGTAATGCTCCAAAATGCACACAGCATATTTATATTTGTATTAAGACCACTAGTTTTTCAGCTGGTTGCTTATATGTGTTTCATCACAGCTTGAATGTGGTAGGGTTTGCTATTATTGTTGTTATTTTTGTTGTTGTTTCATTTGTTTGTTTTTTACTTTCAAGTTTCAAATGCCTAACTATATTTGTAATAACACTGATTCAGGAGTTCCCTCCAGTGACAAAGATTATAACCAATGACTGTCAATCTGATCTGATCTTTTAAATCGGTCAGTCAATAAGTATTTATTAAGCTCCTGCTATATGCCAGGCCCTCGGCTTCATTCCAAAAAGAGACAAAAGACAAGATCTGCCATGGAACTCAACAAAAGGGGAGACAGCAAGTAAGCAAATACGCATACACAATCTACACACAGGATAGATAGGAAATAATTGAGATTAAAGGCATTAAAATTAAAGGGAGTCAGGAAAAGTTTCCTGTAAAAGATGAAATTTTATTTAGGACTTAAAAGAAGTAAGGGGAGTCACTAGGTAGAATTGAGTAGGGACAGCATTTCAAGACTGGTGACGGTCAGAAAAAAAAATTCCAGAGCTTGAAGATGGAGGGAGCTAGGCTATGGAGGACTTTGAATGACAAACAAAAGATTTTGTATTTGGTCCTGGAGGCCATAGAAAGTCACTGGAGTTTACTGAGTATGGAATAGAGGTGACTTTAGCAAAATCGCTTTGGTGTTTGAATGGTGTATGATTGGAGTGGAGAGAGACTTGGGGCAGTGAGACTCACCAGTCTTCTTCTTACTCTAAGGTAATAGAGGAGGTAGGAGGAGGAATTGATTGAAGAGAAAAGAAAATGAGTTTTATTTGGTATGTTGAGTTTAAGATACCTACTTTATATTTAGTTTTAAATATTTTAAAGGCAGCTCCAGATGGGATATAGGGCAATGGACTGATTAAGGCAGGGATGGAAGATTTCAGAATTGTCAGCCAAGGGAGTTGATAAGATAACCAAATGAAGTTGAATAGAGGAAGAAGAGAAGACAGCCCAGGATAAAACTCTGAACTTGTCCATATTCTCCCAAAAGTTTATCTAAGCCAGTAGTGTAATGGTAAAAGTGAAACAGCCAGCCCTGTGGGAAAATATGTGCACATATACACATATACACACACACATGCATGCATGTATATATCTATGCATGTACACATGTGTATATACATAACATACTTTTGTGTTCAATCTCAATTAACATTTTCTCCACCATTTCCTTAAGTCTACATAATCAGAAAAACAGTAAGTCAAACCCTTATTTGTAGCAGTTGCCTATTTTCAGAGGCATAAATGTTCAAACTGAAAACTGAGCATTTGTCTCTTCTGAGCTGGTTTGAGCTGGCTCCAGCACACTATCCCTTGTGCTGAAGCCCTTCCAGAATTTTTAGTGACACTCTGACTGACCATCTGTCATGTATTCTTTTACCACGTGACTAGTCCATCTTTTCTTCTTTTTATATATTCCCTTGTTGGCAACCTTTATGTTTATTCTTTGGAGTTCCTATTTGTTTATAGGCTATAGTCTGATCACACCCATCATGAACCATACTATTGCCCACTATGTGATCATTATGTTTACTATTTCAGAGGCATTGGTGCTCTATGTCACACTCCTATATAACAGCACAAGTAAATTGTTAGTATTATAAAGCTGGGTCTTTCCTTTCATGGGAAGCTTGGGGTCAATAAAAGAGCATTGTAATTTTCTGAAAATTATATTGACTGTGCTCCTCCATTGCAACTCTGAGGCCAGTATATTGACCACCATATTATTTGTTCTTAATAAATGCTCTCTGATGGCATTCCCTTCATATTTTTTGTAACCATGTGGAAAATGAAATAATTTTAGACTGGAATGACCTGTCCTACATAATCACATTGTCTTTTAGTGATGATAATTTCCCTTTCTGAAGATTCACCAACTCTCCACTTAATAATATATTCTATAATTTTTATAGAAAAATAAAGTCAAGGGGCGGCCAGGTGGCACGGTGAGTAAGATCACCGGCCCTAGAGTCGGGATGACCTGGGATCTAATCCGGGCTCAGATACTTAGCACCACACCCAGAAAAAACTGGCCATGTAACCTTGAGCAAGTTACTTAATCCCAATTGCTTATAAAATATAAAAATTAAAAAAAAATGAAGTCAAACTCTCTGGCCTTTACTATGAAGAATATGCTGTCTTCTCTGTTTTTGAAATGTGGGCATGTTCTGATGTCCAGCCCTATAATAATGTCATATTATCTGTGATTTTTCCAAGATCGCCAAGAGTATGTCAACACTCAGATATGCGTGTTCTTTCATTTTCTGGTGTGTATACCTTATGCATCTGGTGCTTTGATTGCATTAGAGCCATTGCAGGTCTCATTGTTATTCACTTACTTATCTTTGGTTTCTTTCGGTTCTGCAATAATTATTTTTGCCCTTGTAATCATGCCACTTAAATGACTAAGCTTTTATTTTTAGGGGCTGGGTATTATCTGTAAATTAGTGGGCCTCTCTACTAACAGCTGTATTTTAGTTTAGTTGCATGATAATGATCACTTAGCACTGTGTTTGGCACATAAAAAATATCAATTGATTAATAATTCACATTGTGATATAGTATCAATAACATATAGCTGAAATAAACCTTAGATGTCATCTAATCCAAGTCCCTTACTTTATGGGCCAAAAGAGACTAAATCACTTTCCTGGGGTCATAAAGATAGTATCTCAAAGAGCTGGGTTTTGAATTTTTTCACTGAATCCTGTTTGTTAGCCAGTTCTTGGAAAGACTTTCAATTATCTTTGCCTCCAAACCAACTTCTTGTCTCTATCTCTGTCTTAGGACAGGTAACCTAGGCCATAATGAGTCTTTGCACATCATCTTTCTATTATTGTACACTGGATAACTTAAAATTTTTGTTCTCTCACACAAAATAAGTGTACTGAATTACAGTGGAAAGAACATGTTCAACTATGAAGAATGTACCCCAGATTAAGTCAAACCTAGCACTCTGTTCTCTTTTTTTTTTCTACTTCCCTCCAAAATGGCTCATGTACTTTGTGGAGAGAGGCTGTTCTATCTCTGATTTGCGCATTCATTCAGCCACCTGTCACTGTTACCTCATTGCTGCCAGGACATGGATATTCCAAATCCTCTTCAGTTACGTTGTATTATATCTTTAAATCATTTCTTTGGATTGAAGTCTCCAGCTTTAGCACGCCTTACAACAGCTGCTTGGGAATTCAGCTGTCATATGCTTGGCCAGTCCAGTTAAGTGTTTCTTTGAATTGGGAAATGAAGCAAATTTAATATGCTCTTTCTTAAATGGGTCTATGGAATTGAAGTCAGCAACCTCATCTATGCTTTGGAGAGGTAATTTGAGAGTTATTTATAAATATGTAAGTCATGTTACATCATTTCAAAGAGGATAGATACAGAAATCAATGCTGTTTCATATAAAAATCTTTGCCCTAATTAAAAGGCCGCATTAACATCAAGTTTCTACCTAGATGGGATTTAACATAATAATCCATCTAATAATTCTTTCTACTCTTTCAGGTCAGGGTATTGATGGAGACCATCCAACTGGGGCTTAAATCAGGTCAATCTAAAATCTAATTATCATGACATCACTCAACTTTTTAGTAGCTAAGGAGGATACTTGGCATATTCTGACATGTATACTATTCTATAGGAGAAAGTATTTTGGAATGTTAAGAAGAATAAGTAGACTCTCATGCCCTGAGAATGTAAAAAGGAAATAAAGTCAAGGATGAGAGATGCTGAAGAATAAATTTCTGGCAACCAATTTGTATTGGATTAAAATAACAAAGAAAAGGAGGATTTGTGTAAAGTGATCACTGTGGCTATACAGAGAGCTTACCAATAAACACAAATTGTTTAAACAACAGAAGTAAATCTTTAAAAAAAACACTATAGACAAAGAGGAAGTATTTTAAGCTTCAGTGAGAGAAAGATCAAGGAAGGCTGAAGACCCTTGTTTAGATTGGAATAAAAATTAATAGTAGATAATTTAAAAAAATGTTCTTCACAGAGGAGATTGGTTTGCATCGGGAAACATTGTTGAAGAAAAATGTAATACCATTGTGACTCTTGACTATCTGAGAGAATGTTAAGTGTGATGCTACATATCTGCACCGGCTTACTACTCAGGAAAACCATTTATATTTGTCTAAAGAGCATTGGGATAATAAAGCCAAGCACAAGCAGCTTTCCAGAGCACTGCTTCTTTGAACAGCTTTCAAGGTTTTAATTACACAGTATAGTGAATTCTCTATTTATTCAGTAACAAATTAAAGCAAAATATTCACAGAAATTAAAATATAGCCTTTACAAAGTTATGGCTTAACAACTTATCACTAACATGGCCACATAGTTTTCAACAAAACGGTCAAATAGTTTTAAACAAAATACATTCATTTAGTAACTCAATAATTCTTACAGAGGTAAGTCTCCTTAATTGACACAAAGTACAGTGGTCAAAAGTTTTCCACCACTAGGTCACATTATCTTAATCTCTTCAATCAAAAAATCTTCTTTCTTCTTAGTTGGAGATTAGTTTTCAATCATCCTTAATTTATAAATCTTTAACTCAATCATCTAAATGTAAAGGTCAAAGTTCTCCAGCCCTAATAAATCATGATCCTCTCAGTTTGCATTAAATCCCCAAGGAGAGGTCTTTTCATCTTGATTCAAGGCTGACTCTCAGCTTCCATGGTTCCCCTTCCATGGTCTCAACTCCTGCTAGCTCCTTGTTGTAGAGCTCATTGTCCAGTTCCTGTTCCATACTGAAGCTCACAGTGTCTAGTCTACCTCAAATCCTTCACAGTTTCTGTTCCTAGGAAGACAAAGCTTAACAGAACCACAATAACATTCATATACATTGCTGGCATCCTCATCAATTCATTTTCTGCCTGTAAGATCAACATAGACCCAACTATAACATCTGAGGAATCAACACAAATCACCAGTATAGTCCCTGGATCTCTGTAATCATCAGCAATACGCTCCTCCAGGATTTCTGTAAACATGCAATAAGAAAATCCTCTTTCTGGGCTTCTGAGCCAGCAGCAAGGTCCCAGGGCTTCTGTAACAACTGCACCATCCTCTATTAGCAAACAAATCTGACAATGTAACATCAAAACACATAAAGTACTGACACTACAGCCATGCCTCCTCCCAGTTCTCCTCTCTTCTCATTTCTCAGTTCTTCTCGTTTCTCAGTTCAGTTCTCAGTTCTCTTCTCTCTCTCTAGCAGTAGGATCCCAGCCTCCAGATGCTCACTACCAGAAGTTCTGGCCTTGCTATCTTGTGCTTCTCTTTATAAGTGTAATGTAATGCCAAGCAAAGGCAACTTCCCAAGGTTCAAAATACGAGCATAAGTGCTCTCCATTTTATTCAGTGACAAATTAAGAACAGAGAAGATCAAAATATGACATCATTCAAAATACAGCATTTACTAAGTGTGATTCAATAATCTCCAAGTACTACCCCACCCCAGGACCTTACATTCATTCAATCAATTACAAAGTCCCTGTTCTAAATACTACTCCACCCCTAGGCTGTACCTTCATTTAGTCCATCACAAAGCCCCTCTTCTCAAGTGGAGATTAGTTTCCAATCATAAGTAAAGTACATTCATTTGTTCAATCATAGAATACAAAAAGTTCAAAAGTTCCCCACCCCTGGATCACAATTGAATCTACCCCAGAGTTACAACAAGTTTAAGCCCAGCACTTAATACCCAAATGGAGGTCTTTTCTTCATCTTGACAGAGGCAAGTTCTCAGGAATCTTTGTTCCTGGGGAGACAAAGCTTAGCAAGGCCACAAGAAACATTGCCAGTCTCTTCATTAATTCATCCTCTGTCTGCAGAACAGTCCTAGGACCCCTGAAAACATTATCAAAACCCCCTTTCAGGATTCTTGTAAACATACAACAAGAAAATCCTTCAGGGCTTCGGAACCAACAGCAAGGTTCCAATAATTCTGCAACAACAGCCCTGTCCTTCACCAGTGGACAGTATTCACTCTCTGTCTGCAGAAGAGTCTCAAGAACTCTTAACCAACAGAAATGTTCCCAGACTTCTGCAGCAACAGCACTGTCTTTCACCAATGGAGAAATCTGGCAAAACAACATCAAAACAGACAGACAAAGTACCAGCATAACAGCCATGTCTCCTCAGTCTTTGGCAGCTGTGGATGGCAGGTCTCAAAAGTCCTGGGCAATTCAAAGTGGCTCTCAGCAATCTTCTCAGTCTCTCTCTGCCTCCACAATGCTGCTTCCAAAAAGTTCTTCTGCTTCTCTCTTGTGTCTCTCCAAATCTACGTCACCAGCTCCTCCCAGTTCAGCACTCTCTTTTCATGTCAACAAGTCCATCCCACAAGTGGGATTAACAAGCTCTGGGTTTTAACACAATCAAACCAAAAACCAAGCAATACAGGGGAATCTTTAAATGCCATTACTATTACAATAAGTTGTTAGCTCCTCCCTGTCCTGCCCCTTCCTCTTATGTCAGTAAGTTCATCACACTTCGGGATTCACAAGTTCTGGGTCTTAATACTTAACACAATCATGAACTTGGAACTAAGTGCTAAGTACTTGTAAGCTTGCCAATACAAGGGGATCTTCAAATTCCATTGCTATTACAGGGGTTTATATATTCAAGAGGGAATTGGAATTCCAAATTTATAGGATATTGTAATAGAATACTTAGATGATTCTAATCAATTCAAATTGCTAACAAAAACCATGATGTACATCCCATTGTCAAAACAGTGTTGGTAGCCACTGAAGAATCATAAAGAGTAGAGGAGCCAGAAATAGTTGAGCATAGTGATTTATGGGGGGAGGGGAAGTATATTTGGGGTAAGTTCCTATTTAGATTTCTATGATGGAATATGAGGAAAAATGGTATATGCACTTTGGAAGGGATCACTATGAGTCCACAAATAGACATGTACTAGGCATAAATAGCATAGTGGATAGTGTCATTATTTTTTGCCCTATTTGGAGGGGGGAAGGCAAGGTAATTGGGGTTAAGTGACTTGCCTAAGGTCACACAGGTTGTAAGTGTTAAGTGTCTGAGCCTGGATTTGAGCTCAGGTCCTCCTGACTCCAGGGCCAGTGCTCTATTCACTGCAACTTACAGCTGCCTTCTTTGGATACTGTCATTTGATGGGAGTAAGGAAAAGATGACTTTAAATACTGACTTAGACACATACCTGCAGTGTGATCTTGCTGAATCACTTAACCTCTTTCTAAGTTTCCTTATATAGAAAATGAGGATAATAATAGCACCTCTCTCAGAGTTTTTGTGTGGATTGAATGAAGTAATATATGTAAACTCTTTTGTATAATTTAAAACTCTATATACTTATTAACAATTATTATTAAAATGACTATTCATTATTATTATTGCACGTTATGTTGGGATAGTATAATTTTCTTTCTTTTTTTTTTACTTTTAAAAATAGAAATGCTAGACCAAGTGAGAGACATGGTGTGCTAATAAATAGAAGTATAACCTTGGAGTCAGGAGGATTTGTGTGCATGTCCTACATCTGGCACTTAATGATTGTGTGACCCTAGGCAAGTCACTTAATTTCTCAGTGTCCTAAACAATGCTCTAAAACTATACTTTGCAGGGATGATGCCACTACCATCTGGTAGAAAGATTTTCCTCATTCCAGAATTCCCTATAACTTTTTAATCACAAGACTAGTCCCTGTCGGAAACCTACTGGAGTCACAGATTGAAAGAATGCCATGGATTTAATATTACTCAATTTTGCTAAGGCATTTGGAGATGTTCTCATCTGTAGACAAATGGGCAATCTCAATTAGATGATAGTATAATTAGGTGGGTTTGGATGCAGTTGACTGAGCTGACTAATAGAGTATGATCAATGTTAACCGAGAGGAAAATCACTAGTGAAATGTTCATGTTATCAGCCCTACATTGTTCAACTTTTATTAGGATGATATTAATGAAAATCAGAATTTTGGGGTGACACACAACCTTTGGAGAAATGGTTGTGATAGTACATGATATAATTAATATGCTATAACATTTATAGATTGCAATAGTGTGTTCAATCTTGTTCATTAATCCCTGCAAAATATTAATACTTTTCCTAATGTTCCAAAAGATAACTACACAACTATCATAATGGGGGAGCTAAAACTAAGAAATGTTTTATATATTAAAAAATATGTATCAATTAGTAGAGTGATGGTTCTGTCCAAGGCATAAACGTAAACATCAATAGGTTCAGCAGGAAAAGTATCACGGGGACAGAGGAGATCATTCAACTGTATTTTTCTTTGATGAGTTCTCATGTGAAGTGTTCCATATAATTCTGAGCTACAAATTTTGGGACAAAAAAGGACATATGAGGTTTTCAAACTGAGGCAGGAAACAATGATGGTGACAAAACTTGTAACAGTTGCATGAAAGTATCTGTTGAAAGAATGATGTATGTCAAAACCAAAGAAGAGAACTCAGCATAAGGGCTAAGATAGAGGGTTGTGCAGCATAATAGTGATCTCCAAGTATTTGAAGGGCTATTATATGTAGGAGGGACAGGACTTGTTCACTTGTTTGAAGGTTCAATAGTAGGATCAATGAGGGGGCATATTTTTCTTTCATTTAAGAAAATGTATCCTGACCTCCAGAACCATCCAAAAACAATAAAAAAAAAAAGGTTGCCTCAGTAAGTTGAGTTCCCAGTGATTAGAATAAACTAAACATAGGCTCTGTGACAACATGTAGTGAGTGCTCCCTAGATGGCCAGAGGTCCCTTTCAAATAGAAAATTCTTTCATTCTTTCTGTTCTAATTATGTGGTCTCAGAGCATCTGAGGAGATTCTGATTGGTTATGTTTGGTGATTATGTCATGATGACTTCTAACTTGGAAGAGATAACCAGCCTGGGTTCACCAAACCAAAGCATGTATTCTTTGTTTCCAATTCACTTCAGAAGTACCAAATGTTGGGGAGGTAATTGCTACCTAGAATTGGTAAATTCCCCCAAGCAGATGAATATTTTACTTTCAAAAGGTGAGCATTTTTTTGTTGCCTGGAAATAAATAGGATGGGCAGGGGACCTTTATTTCTCTACTGGTTTCTAATCATGCATTTTTCTCCCACTATTCCTTGGAATTCTAAATTTGAATGATTCTTATTTTATAGTTATGGGTATTGAAGCGTGATATAATACAATATGTAGGGGACAGATCTGGCAAGAAAATGTATAGCCCCTGAGGCTCTAGTTAGTGGCTGTGCCTCTGAGTTACACAGCCTTGTCAGAAATGAAGGAAACAGAATGAAAAAGTTCCAGCTTTGCAACCAAGTGCTAAAAGATTCTATTAGATCTCTGCAGATTTGGACTTTGATTGTCCTCCATCCAGTCATGCTGTTGATATGGTATAAATTGATGATGGCAGTGACAACAACTTACATTTATAAAGTACACTCATTGTCTCATTTTAGTTGCACAACTATTTTGTGGGGTAGTTGTTACTATTGTAATGACTTTATAGATGAAGAAATTGAAGCTCAGTGAAGTTAAGTGATTTGCCCAGGAACCCCAACCCAATAAGAATGTCTGAGAAGGGAATCATATCAATAGCTTCCTGGCTCCATTGCCAGATTTTTATACATTGTGCTATCCTGTCTGCATAGAAAATCTATGTTTGCTGGAGAAATGAAATTTTTATGCCAAAACATGTCTAAACTCCTTAAGGTCATCTGCAATAGGTGCTTCTACTTCTTCTCCTCTATTTTTCTTAACCATCTACAATCTGAATTCCAATGTGATTATTCTACCATTTTGAGGTGTCTGGAAAAAGGATCAGGATCATTGAGAGCTGAGCCAAGAACCAACCATCCAGCACAACTAGTAAAGGGAAAATTAGAAGTATAGTGTGTCTCCTGAGGAAAGGCTATCTGGGGGGCAGACTGGATTATCTTTTATCTCTACAGGAAATCTGCCCCTTCCTACTGCTGTCTCATAAGTAGATTTTTCAAGTGAGAAGACCTCAGATCTTGAGTATGTACACTAGATGACTAACTTCCCCATTAACTTTCACAGGCTGACCATTCCCAGCTTTTACCTGGATTCACTGATAGGTAATTCTCCCAGCTTTTGACTGGACTCACACTACTGTTGCCTGGAAACTCATGAAGGCAGCCCTCTGCTCCAGTTCTATATCTCAACTTACTACTCCACTCTAAGCTCTTCAAAGTTTCTGTTTCTAAGAAGACAAAGCTTAACAGAGGTACAACAATATTTACATACATTGCTCGCACAATCAGCTCAATTTACTTTCTGTCTGACAAAGTAACACAAACTAACTGATAAAGCTTCTGTCTGAGAAATCAGACACAAATCAATAGTAAAGTCCTAGGACTTCTGTAAACATCAGTAAAGCCCTCTTTCAGGAGTGCTATTAACAGTAGTAAGGTCCTCTTTCAGGACTTCCTCATGAGCAGTAAAGTCCTTTTTGTTTTCTTTTTGGAAGGGGAGAGTAGGGCAATTGGGGTTAAGTGATTTGCTCAAGGTCACACAGCTAGTAAGTATGAAGTGTCTGAGGCTGGATTTGAACCCAGGTTCTCCTAAATCCAGGGCCAGTGCTCTATTTATTATGCCATCTAGCTGTCCAAGTACAGTCTTCTTTCAACAGGCAGAATGCTTCGTTCTGACAACATAACATTAACACAGACAGAATAGACAGACAGAGTGCTAACATCACAAACACTTGCCCTCTCTGTTTTGCTTGGTTCCAGCTCATGCTAAAGCTTTTCTCTGCTCTGCTCCATCCTGTTCCACCCCTCCTGTTCTGCTTTTGTAGGAAGCCCACCGTGGGCTCCATGTGATGACATTAAGCCTATTGAAGGCAAGGAAGGTCTGCAAACTCCCTTAGGCCTATTGAAGGCAACACAATGTATACAGTTTCCAACAAAGACTTGTCACAATCAAAGCAAACTCCCTTAGGCCTGTTAAAGGCAACACAATGTATACAGTTTCCAACAAAGACTTGTCACAATCAAAGGTGAGGCTCAAAGGCACTTGAATAGCTGAAACAAGCAGCAAAGTATTACTTTGTTTGCCATTACACTTCTTCATGTGAAAATTGTCTTTTCATATCCTTTGATCATTAACCAATAGGAGAATGACTTTAATTTTTACAAATTTAACCCAATTTTCTATATATTTGAGAAAAATGGTCTTATTTGGGAAATTTGGTGCAAATATTTTTCACAAGTATAGTTATTGTGTATTTTCCTACTATCTATTTCTCCCTGTTTATCCTACCCTTTAACCCATTGCATCCTCAAAAATGTTTTCTGGCTACTACCTCCCTCAATTTTCCCTCCTTTCTATTAGCCCCTACCCACTCCATTCTCTTATCGCCTTCTCCTTCTTTCCAATAAAGTAAATTTATATACCCAAATAAATGTGCATGTATACCCCCACTAAATGTGTATGTTTTCCCTCTTTGAGCCTTTTCCAAAACTAGCTGCTGCCTTGTCAGGGTTTTACCTCCATTGGATTGCACTCCATTCTCATCCTGTATAACAGACCTTTCCTGCTAAACTTTTAAGTTGGCAGGTTAGAAAATTTTTTCATCTCATCCTATAATGGCTTCTGTCATGCCAGAATTTGTTTTGATGCATGATTTTAAGTTGTTTGCAGGGGAATTTCAAAGTGATCAGGTGAGACTGTCTTTTCTCCCCCATTTTGGTTGTGGCACTCAGTCTTCTTACATCTTACTCCCCAACATATAATCTTTGATCCTGACATCCTGAATGTTCTACGAACAAGATTGCTCATTTTTCAGCTACAGACAGCATTTCTGGGTATTCTCAATGCCTGGGAGACTCTCCCTCCTCCTGTATACAATTATTGATTTTCTTGGACACTTTCAATTCAACCATTCATTTATTCAATAAATATTTATTTAATACCTACTATGTACCAGGCATTGTGCTAAGCATTGGAGACAAAAAACAGGCAAAAGACAGCTCATACCTTCAAGAACCTTACAGTATAATGGGAGAGACCACATAGAAAGAAATATACACTAGGAAAGTGTTGTATGGGATAAATAGGATACAATTTTCCAAAGGAAAGCTTTGGAATTGGAAAAGTTAGAGAAAGTTTCCTATAGAATGTAGCAGTTTATTTAAAACAATGGAAGACAGGAAATAAAAATTTCACTTTCTACAGGAAGTTTTACCTAATACCTCCTTTAATTTCCGTGCTTTCCCAGTTTTAATTATATCCCATTCTGTATATAGCTTGCTTTGCATGTATTTGTTCACATGTTGTCTCCTCCATTAAATTGTAAGGTCCCTGAGGACAAGGATGGTCTTTTGCTTCATTTTGTATTTCCTCCACTTAGCTCAGTGTCTGGAACATAGTAGAAATTTAATAAATATTCATTGAATTAATTTGAATTCAATTCTATTAAAACTACTGACTCTAACATTTCAAATTATCTTTTACTTGTCAATTTCAATAGTCTCTCTCAATCCCCATTCTTCTTGACTTCTCTCCAGCCTTTGTTGAAATTTTCACTCTCTTGCTGAAATTATTTTCTGTCTAAGTTTTAGGACATTGGTCTCTTTTAGTTCCCCTCTTATCGCTCTGAACACTCCTCAGTCTTTGTTGTGTATATACCAAGGTCATACCCACTAATAATAAATGTCCCAGAAGCCTGTTTGAGCTCTTCTCCGTGTTTACTACTTCATTTGGAAAAGCCATGAACTACCATGGATTTAATTATTATCTCCATGCTAATGATTCTCAAAACTCTTTATCCAGGCTCAAACTTTCTGTTGAATTCCAGTTTCATATTTTTAACTGCTTTTTTTTAATATTTTGAATTAAATGTCTTTTAGGCATCATTCAGTATGTATGTCCAAAACAGAACTCATCATCTTTCCTCTCAGCCTTTCTTCTCAATACTTCCAAACTTTCCCATTAGTTGTTGAGGAAATAACCATTCCTTTAAACTCCAAGGCTTACGACTGAAGTATCATCTGGGATTTCTAAATGTTGCTCAACCTCATATCTCCTCCTCCCCATATATAATTATTTCCTATTGATTTCACCTTTGCAAAATCTATTATATGTCATTATCTCCTTGGATCCAAGTACCAACTTATTGGACATATTCATCCACTCATGTTTGGACTATTGCATTAATTGGCTGTTTAGTTTGCTTGTAACAAGTTTCCCTCCACTCAAGTCACTCCTTCATTCAATCAGAAAAGTGATATCATAAAATGAAACATTGATCACTTCACTTTCCTATTCAGTAAACTCCAGTGGTCCCCTTTCATGTCCAGGATTAAATATAAAATCCCCTTTTTTGGCATTCAGTCTTTCATAACCAGTACTTCCCAACCACCTTCCTGATTTTCCTTCACATTTCATTCCATTGCATACTCTTCATTCATAAATGCTTATTGACTAACTGACTGCCTAATGCAGCATGATGTTTTAACATATTGGGTAAAGAGAGTAAATAGCAACATTGAGATTTAGTGAAGTTCCTACATGCCAAATGAAAACTGATATTTAAAACATGCAACCATTTTCTGCTACACTGTGGCAAGCTGCCATGTACACTGACAGCTTGGATACACACGTTTAGGATAAAGTTCTTAAGTTTATTTTGGCCTTTGTCTCTTTTGGAAGGCTGTTGAAGTCTATCGATTCCTTTGAATTTTAACCTCACAAAACAAAATGCACAGGGTTACAAAGGAAGCCAATTATATCAAAATCATTCTTGTTGTCCAGGTGTTTTTCAGTGTCGTCCAGCTATTACTGATTCCACTTCAGTTTTTCTTGGCAGATATACTGGAGTGGTTTGCCATTTCCTTCTCCAGCTCATTTGAAATATGAGTAAACTGAGGCAAAGATATTTAAGTGACTTGCCTAGGGTAAGTGTCTGAGTTCAGATTTGAACTCAAGAAGATGAGTCTTCCTGTCTCCTAACCCATCACTCTATTCACTTTGCCAACTGTCTGCCCTCATAGTAAAATAGAAATGATTTTTTTCTCATCCAAATTCATTGACATCCTGAAATCTAATGTCAAATTTATGAGTTTTCCATGTACCCTAGTTTAAGAAGTTGTATTATAGGTAGTTAGGCAATGTCATGTGGATAGATAGTGTTTTTATTCATTCATTCACATTCATTTATTTTTTGCTCTGACCTATGATTTCATTGGTATAGTAGGCAACATTCTAGTGTGGAAATTCCCTTCTATAATACAAATTGTATTATACTTTATAGTCTTTGTTATATGGATTTCTGAATGGTTAATTCAGTGTTAGGAAACTTGCAGTCTTGAGCACACAAGCCTCATGGCTGCAACCACCATGCCTGGAATCAGGAAGGCCTGATTTCAAATTCAGTCTCAGATATTTAGTGGCTGTGTGACTCTGGGCAAGTCACTTAAACTACATTGCCTCAGTTTCCTCAGTTTTAAAATGAACCAGAGAAGGAAATGGAAAACCACTGTAGTATCTTTGCTAAGAAACTCCCAAATGGAGACAGAAAGTGTCATATATGTCTCAGCAACTCAATAACAACATCAAAATGGTCCAAAAAGACAGAATTCTATCTTTCATTCTGAAGCCATTATACTGATACTCCTTTTTAAAATAGGTCGGGGTTCATCTTGGGGAAGGAAGAATTATTCAGCATTAGAAATGTGATTTACATTATTAACTAAACTGCAAAACATTATTATTTAAGTCCATGAAAAGAAAAATCCTTTGAAACAATATAGCATCTATTTATTTATTTTTTAAATATCTTTAAAAGTATAAGTATGAAAGAGCCTTTATGTGATCAAAACTCTGTCTAAAATCAAGAGTTAGCTTTAGTCTCAATAAAATATATATATATATTTATGTGTGTGTGTATAAAGCTTCTCTAATAAAATTAAGAATAGAGAAAACATGTCCTTTTTCTCCACTTTTAGTGGACATTATTCTAGAAATACAGGCTATTTCAATTAATAAAACAACAGAACCAAAGAAATATACAAACATCAGCAAAAATGAAGAAAAATTATTCCTACTATTCTCTTTTCTTTTTAAAATTTACTTAATATTTTAATTTTTTCTAGTTCATGTAAAAACCTTTTTCATATTCATTTCTAAAACTTTTAAGTTCCACATTTTCTCCCTTCCTTCCTCCCCACAGTCCTCATTGAGAAGGCAAGTAATTTGTTAAAGTTTATACATTTCTAGTCATGCAAAACATATCCATAATCATCATGTTGTGAAAGAAAACATAGACAAAAAATATTCAAGAAAAACAAAAGTAAAAAAAAGTATGCTTCAATCTATATTCATACACCATCGGTTCTTTCTTTGGAGGTGGATAGCATTTTTTATCATTAGTCCTTCAGAGTTGTCTTGGATCAATTTATTGCTGAGAATAGCTAAGTCATTCATAGCTGAACATCTTATGATAATGCTGTTACTTTTATGCAGTACATTTCACTCTGGATCAGTCCATGAAAGTTTTTCAAGGTTTTTCTGAGAGCAACCTACTCATCATTTTTTATAGTGCAATAGTATTCCATCATAACCACATACCACAACTTGTTCAATCATTCCTTATTTGATTGGCATCCTTTCAAGTTCCAATTCTTTGCCCCCAGAAAAGAACTGCTATAAACATAATCTTGACCTAGTTTTTGCAAGGTCAGAGGTTATGCATCACCATATAAACTTTTTGGCATAGTTCTAAATTGCTCTACCTGGTTGAATCAGTTCAAAACTCCAATGATAGTACATTAATGACTCCCTTTTCCCATATCCTCTCCAACATTTGTCATTTATCTTTTCTATCCTATTAGGCAGTCTAACAGGTGTGAAGTAGTTCCTCAGAATTGTATTAATTTGCATTTCCCCAATCAATAGTGAATTAGAGTATTTCTTTTTTTATATGGCTATAGATGGCTTTGATTACTTTATCTGAAAATATAAAATATCTTTTGATCATTAACTAATTGGGAAATGGCTCTTATTTTTATAATTTGACACATATCTTTATGTTTGAGAAATGAGGCTTTTATCAGAGAAATTTGCTTCAAGTTTTTTCACATTTACTTTTGCTAACTGTATTTCAGTCAATCCTATCCCTCCCCATTTATTCTGTTCTCTCTCTCCTTTCACTCTGTCCCTCCTCAAAAGTGTTTTGCTTCTTACTACCAATCCCCCCAATATGACCTCCTGTCTATAACCACTCTGACTCTTCTTTTATCCCCTTCCCCTCCTCCTCTCCCGTAGGGTATGATAGATTTCAATACCCAATTGTGCATGTTTGTTATACTCTCTTTGAGCTGATCATGATGAGAGTGAGGTTGACTCTCTCCCTCTCACCTCCACATTTCCCCCTTTATTGTAAAAGCTTTTTCTTGCTTCTTTTTATATGAGATAGTTTATTCCCTTTTACATTTCCATTTCTCTTTCTCCCAGTGTATTCTTTTCTCACTCCTTAATTTTATTTTTTAGATATCATCTCTTTATATTTAACTCATACCTCTGCCCCTCTGTCTATATATACTCCTCTATCTACTCTAAAAATGAGAAAGATCTTATGAGTTATAAATATAAACTACACATCTAGGGATTTAAATAGGTTGATTTGTTAAGTCTCTAATGATTTCATTTTCCTGTTAATCTTTTTATGCTTCTCTTGAGTCCTGTATTTGAAAGTCAAGTTTTCTATTCAGCTTTGGTTTTTTCATCAAGAAAGCTTGAAAGTGAAGATCATGTAAAACTGGACGTTGTACTTGCTGATTTGAATATGTAGTAAACTTTTCACTCTCAGGAGCCATCAATGCATCAAGAGATTACAAAGTTATGTGAGGAAAACTGAAAAAAAAATTGGTTTCATGACTTCACATTGTGCAGAAAATAAATTCATGGACAAAGGTGTGCAGGAGACATGGCCAAGTGAGACTGGGGGAAGGATCCAGTATAAGTCACAGACATGCAATCTTCTTGAAGATAAGGAAAAAAGGAGAACATCGCAGTCTATTAGTCATATACCAAACTTATGACATTCTAGATTTACTGCTGGTCATATTAAGTGAAGGAAAAAATGAACTGAGTCATGACCAAGCAATTGGATTAGTCATTTCTCATTCCAGAGCCAAAGGTGCCTCAGAAAAGGACACGAAGTAGGTCTATGATAATGATACTTCTAGAAAGAATAGGTTCCAAATGGGAGGATTTAAGTCAACCTAAGAAGCAAGAATGTGGTGAATTTCAGATTACCAGTCACCTCCTGAATCTAATGGCCCCTTAACATTATCTCCTGAATAATTTTCAGAAAAAAAAGAACAGAATCAGAATTGAGTGATAGGAAATTCAAGACCATTTCCATCATCCCTGGATCCCCACAATCCATTGATACCCATGGATGACAAACAGAAAATTGGCAGAAAAGCCATTGCTAATTTTCACAAAACTTTGTCCTAGAAGAAGGGAAGTCAAAGCAGCATAGAGTTTTTGGATCCAGTTTAACTGACTACAGAAGCACCGAGAAACTTCAACTAGATGTTGCATTAAGTATAAATCTCCCTCACCCAAGCAGACATCTAGAAATCCTGCCATCTCCACAAGCTAATCTGCCCAGAGAGTAACAAAGGAGCCAGAGGTGGAAGTGTGGAGGAAGATTTTTTTTTTAAATGAGTTTGGAGAGTATCTCAAAAGAAATAAGGAAGAGTCTTTTCAGGTGACAGCCTCTTAGAAATGGTTGAAACTATGTAAAACATTCTACAGAATTTGATCATCAGTAAAAGAAAAGGTGAACTTTGGCAACTTCTACCTAGACTTTGCCTCACCACATCCTCCATGAATCTCTGAGAAAGCCAAAAGAATATTTGCTATTGTGGGGACTTCAGTTTGAGCAAAATTTGCCAGAAAAAAAAATATCATGTCCTGGTGTGAATGGTACATTGGAAAGAATCCTGGACTTAGATCAAGATTCTTGACATGTGTGCGTGTGTGTGTGTGATAGACTTGTAGACTTTTTCAGGGTGATATTTTTAAATGTATAAAATAAACTATAAAAGATTACAAAGAAATACATTCATAATGATATAATTATCAAAATACTTCTTTTAAAACTTCATAGGGACAACTAGATGGCACCGTGAATAGAGCACCAGCCCTGGAGTCAGGAGAAAGTGAGTTCAAATCTGGCCTCAGGCACTTAACACTTACTAGTCATGTGACCTTGGGCAACTCGCTCAACCCCCATTGCTCTGCCCTCCCCCCTCCAAAAGGCAGGAAAAAAAATTATGGACACAAGATTAAGAAACCCTGACTTAAAACAAGAACTAAGATCAAGTCTTCATTTTCCATATCTCTAAATATCTACTCTGTCTACCTTACAGTATTCTTGTGAATATAAATTGAGTTTTATTTTTCATTTCTACAAATATTAGTTATCTGCAGCATCTCTTCATATTACTATTGGTACTTTCATTTTTTTCCCTTAAATATTGTATGTTCAGTTTTATTTTGTTTTGGAGAAAAATAGATATCATTAGCTATTTGGTTTTTAAAAATAAGAAATACAATTCACCAGTATCGAAAATGAAAAACTGAGTTTATAATAAATAACAAATAAATAAAAGCAATTGTTAGGAGCTATTTCATTCAACTAAATACCCCCCCCCAAAAAAAAAACTATCAATCTACATAAAATAGATGGACACTTACAAAACTATCAAGGACCTATATTACAAAAATGGGAAATAGAGTATTTAGATAGTTTCATCAGAAAATAAAGTTGAATAAAACCAAAATGAAATCCCAAAGCAAAAAAAAAAGCAAAACAAAACACCAGGACAAGATGCATTTATAAGCAAATTCTATAAAGCATATAAAGAACATTTTTTTTGAATGCCACACTAATTACCCATTTCTTTTATGACAGAAATAAGATCTTGATATTTGAAGGAGACAGAATCAAAACAGAGAAAGCAAACTATAGACAATAGTACTTTTTATTATCTATGCAGAAAATGTAAATAAGATATTATGGAGACTATAACAACATATTATAAGGATCACATAATATGACAAGGTTGTATTTCTTTCAGGAATACAGGACTGGTTTATCATTAGAAAAATGATAAACATAATTGAACATATCAATAAAAAAACAAAAAATCATATTGCCATTTCAATAGATTCAGAAAAACAATTCTTTTGATAAGCTATATCACCCATTCCTGTTAAAATATGAGAGAATGGAAATAAGAATTTCTTTTCTTAAAATCATGAATAGTACCTATCTAAAATGAACAGCTAGCACTATATAGAATGGAGATAAGCTAAAGATATTTCCAATAAGAATAGGAGTAAAGCAATAATGCTGCTTATCATCATTATTATTTGGTAATGAGAGTAAACTTCAGCCTCTAGCAATAAGACAAAAAAGTATTGAATGAATAAGCATAGGCAAAGAGAAAATAAAATTATCACTTTTGAAGAATATATTATAATTTACTTAGCAAATTCTAGAGAGTCGACTGCAAAACTAAGTGAACCAATGAACAACTTCAGCAAAGCTTCAAGATATAAAATAACAGAAAGCATCAGCATTTCTGTTTCTTACCAACAAAAGTCCAGCAGGAAGAGATAGAGAAATGTCATTTAAAATAACTAAATAGTAAAAATACTTTGGAGCCTATTTGCTAAGACATACACAAGAACTATATTAATATGATTACAAAACATTTTATACAAGTAAAGGCAGATCTCAGTAATTGGAGATATGTCAATTGCTCATGAATAGGCCAAATCAATATAATAAAAAATGACAATACTATCCATTAATTTACTTCTTCAGTGCTATACCAATCAAACTATCATATTGGAGTTAGGGAAAAATGATGAAATTTTATCTTAATTTATCTTAAATATCAAAAGATATTTTTTATTTTATTTTATTTATTTAAATATTTATATTTTATTTAATATCAAAAGATCAAGAATATAAAGTAATTGATGGAAATAAAGTGGGAAGCAAGGTGTCTCAGCAATGCCAGCTATCAAACAACATTACAAAATTATAATCATCAAAATAATTTCATTGTCTAAGAAATAAGAAGGTTAATCAGTAGTACAAGTGGGGTATGCAATATACAGACACCAGTAGCAAGCACAGTACCTTACTGTTTTATTCACCCCAAAATCCTAGCTTCTGGAGCAAAATCTTACCATTAAAAAAAACTGAGAAAACAGGAAAAGGAAAGCAATCTAACAGAAGGCAAACCTAAACTATGTCTGCACAAAACACGGTCCTGTTTTTATTTTGCAGCTGCCAAAGGATTTCATGAAGATATCACATGGCCTACAGCAACCAACCATTGTCAGTCTGTCTCTAGCATAACCTATTTAATATCTGAAGAAGTTTAGCCTTTTTTATTTTGGCCCCTACCTACTGCCAAGTTGTGCAGTTCTGGTCTAGAGCAACATCTTATAATGTATATGTAGACAAGCTCCAAATGAGTACATGATTCATGATTCAGACTTAAAGGGTAACATCATGCACAAATTAAAAGAGAATGGAAGAAATTACATGACAGATATATATAGTCAGAGTTCATTACCAAACAAGGAATTGAGAAATTCAGAGAAGGAAAAATGGATAATTTTCATTACCTTAATTTAAGTTTCTTTAAGAACAAAACGAAAACATCTAAAATTATAAGAAAAGTGGGAAATTGGGGAGGGGAAATCCTTACAGCGTTTCTCTGATAAAGGTCTAATTTCTAAATATATAAAGAGAACTGAGTCAAATTTATAGGAATGAAATATTTTTAAAATGGGGATATTCAAATGGCAAATAGTCAAAAGATATAAACAGGCAGTTTTCAGAGTAAGAAATCTAAGCCAGCAGTAGCTTTATAAAAATTTATTTTAAAAATTCTCTAAGTCATTAATAATTAAAGAAATGCAAATTTAGCCAACACTGTTACTACACACCCACTAGATTTTCAAATTCAACGAAAAGAAAAATGACACTAGTGAATATGAAAAAAAAGAAACAGGTACACTACTAGTCTTTTAGGGAATATCTTAACTGGTCCAGTCATTCTGAAAAGAAATTTACAAATGTGCCAATAAATCTATTAAAGTTTTTTTTTTTTTTTTTTTTTAATGCTTGAAGGGTTGCTAGGTGGTACAGTGAGTAGAATGTTTGCCCTAGAGTCAGGAGGACCTGAGTTCAAATCTGGCCTCAGTCATTTAATGCTTACTAGCTGAGTGACCTTGGGCAAGTCACTTAACCCCAAATGCCCTTCCTCCTCCCTCTAAAAAGCAAAAAAAAAAAAAATGCTTGTAAACACTCTAAGTCTGAATGTCCATTTTTCCCTTAAAGGACTATAGTCAATGGTGCTGGATAGGTAATTCTTGGTAGTAATTATAGTTCCTTTATACACTGGAATATATTCCAAGCCCTCCATTGCTGAAAGTAGAAGATGCTAAATCTTGTGCTTTTCTGACTCTGTCTCCTCGATATATGAATTTCTTCTTTCTGGCTGCTCGCAATATTTTCTCCTTGATCTCGGAACTCTGGAATTTGGTTATTATATTTCTGCCAGTTTTAATTTTGGGATCTCTTTCAGGAGATGATTGGTGGCTTCTTTCAATTCCTATTTTACCCTCTGTTTCTGGAATTTTAAGGCAGTTTTCATCAATAATTTCTTGAAAGGTGATATCTAGGCATTTTTTTAATCATGTATTTCAAGCTATCCAATAATTTTTTTTAAAATTATCTCTCCTGGATCTATTTTCCAGGTCAGTTTTTTTTCCAATGAGATATTTCACATTGTCTTCTATTTTTTAAAATTCTTTTTATTTTGTTTTATTGTTTCTTGGTTTATTATCTTCATCAGCTTCCAGTGGCTCCATTCTAATTTTTAAGGAATCAATTTCTTCAGGGAACTTTTGAATCTTCTTTTCAATTTGGCTAGTTCTTTTTTTTTAAGACTTTCTTCTCATTGGTTTTCTGTACCTGTTTTGTTATTTGACCTACTCTGTTTTTTACAGTGTTGTTTTATTTGGTATTTTTTGTGTCTTCTTTACTAAACTGTTGAGTAGTTTTTCATGATTTTCTTGCATCACTCTCATTTATCTTACTAAATTTTCCTCTGCTTCTCTCATTTATTTTCCAAAATCCTTTTTTAGCTCTTCAATGACCTGAGAACAGTGCATATGTTTCTTGGAGACTTTGAATGTAGGAGCTTTGACATTGTTGTGTTCTTCTGAGTATGTGTTTTGATCTTCATTGTCACCATATAGTCAGTATTTTTTTCATAACACTCATTTTCCCAAGCAATAACTTGCCTTTTAACTCTTCGTTAAAGTAGGGCTCTGCTTCCAGGGTGGGGGGCACACTGTCCCAAGCTTCAGGGTATTTTGTGCAGCTGTTTTCAGAGATAGTTCTATCTTTTCAGAGATAGACCCACCTCTTTCAAGGTGGTATGATATAAGTAGAGGTGTTTACTACCCTCCTGGCTTGTTCTCTGGTCTGTGAGAGACCATAAGTACTCTTTTTCTGCACTAGAATGTGGAGGGGGGTGCTCCCTCCATCACTGCTGCAAGATCTGCTGTGGTAGTGTTTCTCTTTGCCTTGATAATGCTACCCAGGACTATGACCCAGACCTGAGTATGTGCAAACTGACAGAATCCTGCCTCCATGCTAAGAAAGAGACCTCTGTATTCTTCTGATCAGTTGTTCACCCCCTTTTACTATCTGTAGACTGAGAGCTCTGGAAACAGTTGCTTCCTCTCATTGCCACTGCTGATTCAGTGCCTCCCAAGACCTCCTCCTGGTTTGCTGTGGCCATGGCTATGCTGCTACTCCACTCTCACCCAGGAGTGACAGATCTTTCCTACTGAACTTCTTGGTTGTCTTTGGCATCTGTGGGCTGAGATATGTGGAAAGCACCACTGCTGCCAGTGATTCAGTCTCCTTGAGACCTGCTCTGGGTTTGCTGGACCCAGTTTGCTCTGATGTGGCCTATGATGGACTGAGATCATCTGTCACATCTCTTTTTTTGTGGAGGGGAGAAGGCTGGGCAATTGGGGTCAAGTGATTTGCCCAAGGTCACACAGTCAGTGTGTCAAGTGTCTGAGGATGGATTTTAACTCAGGTCCTCCTGACTCCAGGACCTGTGTTCTATTCACTGTGCCACCTAGCTGCCCCTTCTCTCACTTTTCTGCAGCAGACTTTTCCTCCTGACTTTGCAAGTTTCATTGGGCTGAAAATTTGTTTCATTTCATTTTTTTGTGCATTTTACAGCTCTAGGATTTGTTTAGTCATTTCAAAAAGGTATTTGGAGGTGTTCCAACGAGAGCTCAGTTGTAACTGCTGTCATTCTACCATCTTTATTTACTTCTTGTTAAGATAATTGTGTACTTATTTAAAAACATAAGAATCATTAAAGAAATTAAAATAATTCATAGTTTTGGTAAAGTAGAAAAATTCTGAAAAATCGTCAGAACTTCTATATGTCCCTAAGTAAAACTAAGTCTAATGATGAGAGAAATTTCATTCAAAATAACCATGAAATTCATAAACTATGTTGTAATTAGTGTATGAGGATATAAGCAAGATTCATAGAAATGTGACCTTAAACCAGTATAGCTCTAAGGAAAAATAATAAATTGGACAGAAAATAGATTACTAAAACAGACTAGGTAAGAACCAAAACAAAGCAATCAAACACAAGTAAGTCAGTATTTTAAGACCCTACAGCTATTATCTTTTAGGGGAAGGCCTTCCTATTTGATAAGAACTTTTTGGGAAAACTAGGAACTAGTTTGAAAGAAATTAATTTTAGATGATTTTCTGACATCATTTGGCATTGTGAGCTCAAAATGGATATGAGATTTGAATCATTTTTATAAAATAAGACAGAGGAGAATGGAAGAAAATACAACTCACAACTGTTACTGGGGGAGAATTATTAACCAAAGAAGGGATATTATAAAAGAAAACATAGAGCTTTATTATATATTGTCATAAAGACTTTTATGCACAAGATCAATGAAGATTCAGAATAGAAGCTGTTCCAATATAGTGAAAAATATTTACATCAAATATCACTGATGAATTTGATGTCCAAAAGCTATTACCCAAATTGATAAGTGATTAAATGACATAAAGAGAAATTTTTCAAAATAATTATAAGATATGGGAGATAATGGAAAAATAAATTTTGAATCACAAATAGAAAAGAGCAAAATAAAATCACTGTGGATTTTCATTTCACACTATGCAAACTTCAAAGACTAAAAATAAAGGGAAAATTTAATGTATGGGATAAGTCAAACATTAATTCATTCACAGTAAACTAAAAATTGGTTCAAAAGGTCTGAATATAATTTAATAATGTATAAAAATAACTAAACAATCTATATCCTTTAATCTCATCACTGAGCATTTGCCCCAATGATATCAGACAGATACACAATGCTAACAATGGCATTCTGTTGTGACAAATAAAGTGGAAACAAAGTTGGTGTTCACTTAATGAAGAGTTGCTAAAACATTTTTTTTTAAGAGAATGAAATCAACAAGCAAAAGCTCTGTTTGTATATTAATAGAATACAGTATTATTGTGGAATGGCCTACGACTCATTTGAATTATTCAGAATATGGGAAAATCACTATGGAATAATGAGGAAAACAATAAGCAGAAGAGGAAAAATACATAGCTGCTACAAGAATATAAATTAAAAGGTCAATAATATTAAGCAAAATTTTGAGAACCTGAAAAATAAATAATTGTCTAAAAAAAGATATTGAACCATACATGTTTCTTCATAGTAGACATACAGGGACTACTAAGGCAGGCAAATAAACTATATCAATTATTTTTACTTTACATTTTTATTTTACAAATAAGAGTTCAACTTTGAGGGGATAAGTTAAAGTGTTTTTTTAAGCAATTGGGATTAAGTAACTTGCTCAAGGTTACGTGGCCAATTATTTTGTGTGGGTGTTAAGTATCTGAGGCCGGAACCGATCCTGGGTCTCCCGACTCTGGGCCTGGCACTCTTACTTACTGCACCACCTGGCTGCCCCTTAAAGTATTTCTAAAGCTCACTGTTATATAACAACTAAAAGGTATCAATAAATCTTTCCCCCACCCACCACTCTTTGTAGAAAGATCAACAGGAGCTTCTCTTTGGCAAAGTACACTTTTAAGAGAAGATGGAGTAGAAAATTTGGAGTGAGTGTATCCATAGACATATGTTCAGACTTTGAGATAGCATGGAGTTTATTCAATTAAAAAGAAGAATCATAATGGTGACCAAGGTATTACAGGTCCCCTGCTACTTACTATGCACATCAGGTTTTAAATATCAGGCTATAGTCATGTGAATAGTCAGGACACTAAAATTGGAACATTGTATAGACAGGTTCAGATCAGAAATAGGGACAGAATTCTGAAGAGAAAATGTCAACTAGTTTTCAAACTCAAAGAGAACTTGGTATTATTTCAGAGTTTTCTCACATATGAAATAGCATATATAATAGGAACAAGATATTTCTTATATTAATAACCAATTAGTAAATTAGAATCCAGGCTTTTCTCCTCTGTTTCTTCATTGAAGCCCAGGTACTATGAAAGGTCATTCTCTGAAGGACATGGCTGATTGAGATTACCCCTAACCCTTGGGAAACCTGCTCTTCCACCTTGGGCCAAACCTCACCCAAGTAGAAGACCTTAATTCTGCTTAGAGTATAAACAGAATCCAGTCTAGGGGAGCTCTTATCCAGAGGAAATGAGCCTCTCTCCTTATATACCTCTTTTAGAATTTGGGGTGAATTAGCTCATGAAGGAGAAAATCAGCTAGTGTGGTCTACATAGAGGTTGATTCCCCTGTTCAAATTGCTGGAGGCAGCTGAGTCTCATGATCAACCCATGTTCTCACTAAGCTCAAGACTTCTAGCCCATCTACTCATTAAATGTCCACCAATCAGGATTGATTTTCACTTGTTAGTGGTATTTCCTTTTACAAAGATATTTAAGGAATTTAGTGTCTCTAGCCTTTGGTTATAAAGAGAAACCACTGATCATCAATTTATAGATTATTTGCTAGTCTAAATAATAAATTGACTACTAATTACCAGGAAAACCAGTGTCTTGAGGTTTTTCGTTAATGACAGCATAAATCATTGGGGGTGGCTGTGTGGTGCAGTGGATAGAACACTGGGTCTGGAGTCAGGAACGTCTGAGTTAAAATCCAGTCTCAGATACTTACTAGCTATGTGACCTTGGGCAAGTTGCTTAACCCTGCTTATCACAATTTCCTTGTCTATAAATGAGCTGAACCAGGAACTGGCAAGCCACCCCAGGATCTTTGCCAAGAAAACACCAAGTGGAGTCATGAAGAGTTCAACACAACAGTCACAAAAAAGCCATTGATTAATAGTGCTTGTTCCTTACTACTGAATAGAATTAAATTCTATTCAACAGCACCCACACAAAGCAACATATGCCATTAATGTTAATACAACATTTTCAATAAAAGGCAAAATAATTACATTATATATATATATATATATTCATTAGAATTTTGATCTTCAATATGATAGTTTTGGTAGAGCAGATCACAAAAAAAGAAATAAAGAATTTGGGGTTAGTTAAGTGTAGATTAGTGTAGAATACAGACTTTAAGAGTTTGAGAACTAAAGGAAAAAATACATGGAATAGCAGTAGCTCATAAAACTAGCAGGGAGAATATGAGATAGGGGTAGATTGAAGGTACAATCTAGTGATGAGAGCAAGATAAAATACAAGAAAAAGGACTCAAAAAAGGAAGAGGAGAATAGATATTGTATTATGGATTTATGTGTCCAAGTAAGTCTAGTTAAGGAAAAATCGCATCTTATTAAGAATAAGGAAGAAGAAGAGGAAGGAAGAAGGAAGGAGAAGAGTGTGAGTAAAGATGAGAATCATTTTGAATTGCAGTTGAAGGCAATTTATGAATTTCATTAATATTCTCATTTCTTTCAGTTTATTAAGAGATTTCATCATCTGATAAGGGAAAAAAGTAAGAGGCTCGAAGAGAGTGCCCATTATGGGTGAGATTTAGAGGCTTAAGAGCAATGGGAATAAAAAAAGATTTGGAGCAGTACTTGAAGAGTTATGAAGAGGTAATTAATTAGAGATTGAAAAAAGGATTAATAAGTAGTAAAGACCCAACTAAGATTTTTAGCATAAATTTGCAATACAGTCATCTTGCATTTGTAATTTTCATCAGAAATAAAAAAAACAGGAGTGAAGATTAGTTCTGAGGGTTACCAAAGGCTAGGAGTTTTTAAAGTAATTATAATAATGGTCACAGGAATGAAGGTTACTAGTGAGTACCTCAATGAAATACCTAATAATCTGTTGGGGCTGCACTGGGAGTCAGGTGAATCTTTAAGAAAACTGATGGACAAGAACAATGTCTTGGAATGGAATGGGAGCAGAGAAAAGAAAGGAGATAAAGTAAAGCAGGAATGAGTGAATGAAATGCATCAGAAGAAGAGAGATTGTGAGCACAAAAGAAAATATCAGAGTTTGAGATCTTGGAAGTGCATTAGTTCTTCTGGTGAAGTATGGGTTATGATGATGTTGGTGAGTGACTAGTATGGAATGGAAATGAATGATAATTGTATTCATTCAGATCAAGAAGGTCAAGGAAATATCAGACCTAAAATTTGTATGGAGTCACCATTGTTTATCTTAAAGTTGTATGACAAGGAAGGCATTTATACAGCTCTATATATACAATATTTCACACAAATTTCACAACCACTTTATAAGGCTGACAGAGAATTCCTAAAACAAAACACACCTGAATTATCAAAATGTATTTCTGTTTGCACTTACAATACAAAGACAGACTCAGTGAGGAACATATTCAGAGACAGCCATTCATCCACTTATAACCTATATGCCTACCTTAATGAAAATCCCAGAAAAACAGTTGGACAGTGAGGGTGAGGAAGATGTGGAAACATCAATTTGATTATGCTTGTGTGGATAAAATAAGGGAAGGGCATATAATGCTATGCAGTATTTACACTAGAAAAGTCATTGGCATAAAGGTCTTTCCTAAAAGTCAAGTAAATATGAAAAATCCTTCCTTAAATGTTTAGTGGAAGATTCAGATGAAAAATGTCCTTGTGACCTTTGAAAGGCTCAACTACCCCATGCATTTGACAGCAACAACTATGTATTCAGACATTAACAGGTAATCTAAATTGAGTCTCTAGCTTGTAGACATTTACATAAGTAGTTTGATTTTTCATAACTCTAAATATCTCCAGATATCTCAAATGTTGTTAAGCAATATTAGTTATATAAGAATGGTTTATGTCTTACCAGTGAGTCAAACTAAGACTAAATCATACTTTCAAACAGTGTAGTAGAATCAGAAGCTAGACAATTTCCAGGACTGTGTCATGCCTCTGCTTAAGAGCCTTCCTTATTAAAAAAAGAAAGAAAGAAAGAAAAGAGAAGAAAAAGAAAGTCATTATCTGAGAGTAATATATGCCAGACTGAAAGGATAATTTTTGTTTCAGTCATGACCAACTCTTCATGACCTCATTTGGGGTTTTCTTGGCAAAGGTCCTGGAGTGGTTTGTCACTTACTTCTCAAGCTCATCTTACAGATGAGGAAACTGAGGCCAACAGGGTTGAGTGACTTGTTCCTGGTCACACAGCTAGTAAATATTATATTAGAACTCAGGTGTAACCTGATTGCAGATCTGGTTCTCCATACACTGTGCCACAGAACTGCACCATAGGATAATCGGCTTATAGATTTAGAGTTGGAAGGAACCTTAATAGCTATTGAGCACAATAATTTGTTTTTACTAGAAAACTGAGGCATGGACAGTTTTTTTTTTTAGTAATTTATCGCTATGGCTTTTAAAATCAGATCATAGATTTAAAATCAGGTCTTCCTGACTTGTCTCATATAACAATTTTAAATGCTTTCATTTCTGCAAGAGACATCAGTGGTAATAAATGGATTAATGGAGGTAAAATTATTTGTCATAACTAGTAATCTTATCCTAAATTTTTATACTTAAAAGAGATGGTATTTTTTTTTCTTTCCATTTCTCCCTATGGCTACTCTTTCAGTGATAATTTGACATTGTTTGCATTTTTTTCCCTCTTCTATCCAAGAACTTCCAAATGAGATTCTCTAATTTGTTTAACTATGGTATGGTCTCCTAGGACCTCATAAAATATAGAACTATAGAAGCATCTCTCTGTAATTTTTTTTTATTTCATCAAGATTTATTGAGGAACTAAAATGTCCCTAGAATTACACTAGAGGATTTTGTGAATACAAAAATAAATGAAAGTCTAGTGGTAAAAATACAAGCTTCAATGAATCCTTCAGGGCTCCCAAACAATCTTCTCTTACATCTGTTGATTTCCTGTCTCATTTCCCACACTAATTGTCTCAAAATTCTTATTCTTTCCTGAGGCTACATATCTCAACAATCCACAAGAAAAATATATAACAGATAACTTGCTCTCCTACTTCACTCTTCCCAACCCCTTGCAACCAAGAATCTATTCTTATTATGCCATGGAAACTGCTTTCCTGAAAGTTTCTAAATTTCAGTCTTCTTCATTACCTCTCAGAGCCATTATTTAATAATAAAAAATTCCAGCCTCATTATCACCATACTGGTAACTACGTGATTGACTTCCTAATAGGTCTTCTCACATTTATCTTCTCCTTTCATTCCCAAGCACTAACACTGATTTCTGAAATATCTTCATTGTGCTCAGATCTAGAGCTTGAAGAGACCTCATATGCTATCTATCCCAACCCCTCCTAATTCTTTAGGGGAGGAATCAGAGGCCCAGGGCAGTTAAGTGACTTGCCAAATGTGACAAAGTTTGTAAAGGTGAGAGATGATATTTGAACCCACATTCTCTGATCCTGTCAGGACTCTTTCCCTGTATCATACTACCTTTTCTAGTCAGATCATTCATATGTTCAAACCCCTTCTATGATTTCTTTTAATGAATGAATTATAACTCCTTAACATGGCATTTAAGGTTTTTAAAAATATGTGAAAGATGGACTTTAAAATCTTATTTATTACCCAAATCACATATAACAAGCTTGAATTGACTAGTCTATGATCTTGATCATTTTCTAATTTATTGTTATGTCATATTCTTCCCTGACTTCTTTCAGGTCCAATAAGAAACCTTATTTTCTAAAAGAAACCTTTCTTGATCTTCCTTAATACCAGTGCCTTCCAAGTTTATCCCCAATTTATTCCAGATAGATCTTCTTTGCACAGAGTTGTTTAAATGCTATCTTACTGTTAGAGTGTTAGCTCCTCAAGTATTCCATTTTTTGCTTTTCATCTTTTCCTCAACATATAATACAGTGCCTGAAACATAGTAGGCACTTAATAAACATTTGTTGATATGACTTGACTTAATTTATTAATTCAGTAAACATTTATTAAATGTCTGCTATGAAACAGACGATATGATTGGCATGCTGAATACAAAGACAAAATGAAAAAAATGATTTTAATGTAATTTATAATTTACCATATTAGAAATAAATCATAATATAGAAATAATAAAATAACCTTTTTTCGGTTATTTTTGGTGGGTGTTAAAAGTACTAGGGGGTGCAGTGGACAGAGAACTGAGCCTGGAGTCAGAAACACCTGAGTTTAAATTCTGTCTCAGACACTTACTAGTGCTGGGACCCTGGGCAAGTAACTTAACTCTCTTTGCTTCAGTTTCCTCATCTGAAAAATGAGCTGGAGAAGGAAATGACAAACCACTTCAGCATCTTTGCCAGGAAAACACCAAATGGGGTCACAAAGAGTTGGTCATTAGTAAAACAACTCAACAACAACAATAGCAACAACAACAAAATGTCAAATTAGATAAAGGATAATAGTTTGAAGGATTCAAGTGAATAATTTGGTTTTTTAGAATGAAGCTACAAGAGATATAACGGTTGATTAAACAATGTCTTATTAAATATAGGAAAGATGGGATCATTTGATTAACAAGAAGGTATTAAATATTTAATATATCCCAGAAACAGAATTAGGTTCCAGGGATACAAAAACACAATTTAAAAAATTTCCTTTTGTCTAGAAACTTTCATTCAGTCAGGGGAGACAACATGCACAATAATATAAAATAATTTGGGGGCTGAGTGTGATGACAATAGCAGAAATGTTAGAAATAACTGCCTTACCAAGAATTTCACCTGGCCATGAGTGAATTTAGAAAAAAAAAAGATTTTTTTCCACATCATTATCTAACAGATGACATGGCTTTTAATCCCATGTGAAAAAAGGCTCAGGCACAAGCACGCCTTGAGATAATGACAAAATTTTTTTTGTAATCATCCTGATTCAAATTTCCATTCTTCTCTCCCAGTGGTCAGCATTCCATGGTTTGCTAAACCCCCTGAACACATCTTCTCATTTCCATATTTCTATTTCCCCCTTCTAATACTTTTACACATTATTCTTCATAAAAGAAAATGCCAAGCCAAAAATATTTTCAGTCTCCTCTCCATTGTGTACATGAGAATTTTTTTCCTCAATTGCTAAGAGATTTGATAAAAGTGGTCGTTTTGAAGATTTGAACTCATCATCTAAAACCTGATCTGGGTTACTGGACCTAATCCTCATCCTTCGTGAATGAGACCTGGCCTGGCAGTTCTTTTGACATACAGGAAAAGGCCTTCTCAGAACAAAAGAAAAATAGTAGATATGCTGATTTTCAGATGGCCAACATCCCTCACTACAAGTAGTTTTCTTACATTAGGCACCAGTGTGGCTTCAAATCATGTTTCATATAATTTCTGTGGAAACAAAATTCAATCATCCCTTACAGAAACAGAAACATCACTAGAAAGTTCAAGAATATTGATGAAGGGGTTAAAGTTCTCAAGAATAAGTCAACTCATTCTCTAAGAGGAAAAGGGAAAAGAAGAAGATAGGTAAGAACATTGAGATGAATAAGGGGAGGGAAATCCCATAAGAGAAAGCAACATTTTCTACTAAAGAGGAGGTAGAACTGGGACATTGAGAAGAAAAATTAGTAAATATATAGGGCATATATAAACTCTTCCTGACAACCTATTCTACCCACTAGAAAACACCACCTTTTCTAGGGGAAACTTCTTTAGCCAATGCACATCTGCATTTTTTCCCCTGAAATTGATAGTCTTAGAGAGTTACCTAGAGCATTGAGATGTTCAATGACTTACTCAAGGTCGAATTGCAAGTATACATCAGAGGTGTGACTTGTTCCCTGGGCTTACTGGCTTCAAGGACAGCTCTTGGTCTTTTATACATTGCTGCATCTATACGTTAAATAGTTATTATTTATACACATCCTACACAGAAAAGCCAAGCTTCAGAAATTTTTGCTCCTCTATTGCTAACTTGTTAACTTTTTCTTTCTCAAGACTCAGCTTGTTAATACCAAGGGCAAGTTCGAAATTTGTCAATGAACTCCATATTTTTTCAGATTTATCATTTTCCTAATCCTGAAAAATGGATTTGAGTAAAAGAAGATAGCTCTAAAACTTGGAAATTGAATAGGGTTGAGTAGAAACATGTAGAATTATACAATCTAATGAGGCATCTTAAGAATCATTATATAGTAATGAAAAGAAGTCAGACTTGGACCTTTATATCTATTCTAACTCTCCTTATTGTTATGTATGTGACCTTTGGCAAACTGCTTAATCTCTATTGGTCTCTTCTTCTCATTTATAAAAGGACCGAGTTGGTCTAGATGACCTCTAAGGTCCCTCCAGTTCAAAATATGTGATTTTAAAGTAGTGAGCACTTTGTTGGAAGAGTATTTAAGAGAAAAGATAGCATGTATCTGAAAATAAATCTTACCTACTTCCCACTTTTACTAAAGGCCAGTGCTGTAGAGGAAGGAGAGAATGCATAGTGGTCTGATTGTTCAGTGCTCTCATCAACCCACAAAGTTAAAAGATAGCTGGTAAAATTATTACTTGCTTAATCAGAATACCCCAAAGCTTCTTTTGGTGGTTCCTCTGACAATTTTTATTTTGAACATTCTCAGATTTCTTCTCTCTCACTCTCAGTGAGCGAGCTCTCATTTCCTTGCAGAGTTTTATCTTCACATAGATCACTGCCAGATCTAGCTCTCTTGTTTCTCATCTCTTTGCCTCTGTCTAGTCCCTTATCTCTATCTGTCTCCCAGACATCTCTTCTTAAATGTCTCCCTATCATATACAATTCAATATGACTAAGACAGAATGTCTGGTCTTTCCCATAAGCCCTTCCCACTTTGTCACTTTTCTCTTCTTGTTGGAGATCCTAGCATTTCCCCAATCTCCCCCCAAAAAAAGAAGAAAAGAAAGAAAGAAACTAACACAAAAGAATGACTACCAACAGGTTTTTAAATGATTCTCTTATTCTCTTCAACTCTGAGAACATGAAAGTCAATACAAATTTCAAGACAGTACTTCCAAACACACTCTGAAAGCTTTTAAATATCCATACAACTGTACTGTGAATAAAGAGGACCATGAGAGTGAATGAAGCTTCTTTTGCAATGTTTGATACTGTGCAGGTGTTTTTTAAGCCATGTGGTCAGTGGGTTTTATTTTCTAAGAGAGCCACTTGGAATTTGAATAAGCCCAGACAAAAAGGGGAAAAAATTCTACTTTGATATTCAAATTGAAATGAAAGGATTCAATACTACTGTTGAGCTAGGATAACATTGATGTGGGTCCTCACTCCACAGTTTTGCAATTCATGCACTTATTCTTTTCCCCCCTAGTATAAAGGAAATGACCGTCTCCTAATATATTTTTATTTTTTCTAAAATTTCATTTTTAATTTATGTAATGAAACAAGTTTTTCCATAACAGGGTGTAATTTTTTAAAAAGATGATTGCATTTGAAACTGTCCACCTACTATGTACAACTTGTTATTCTTTTCAAATATGCTACAAAAATATCAAGTAAATATCTTTTTTCTTCCCTCCCCCTTCTGCCCTAGAGATGGTTATCATTAGACACAATCATACACACACACACACACACACACACTTGTGTATACATTTATATGTTTATTTATGTGTGTTCATAATGATTCCATACGAGCTTCTATTTATTAATTTTTTTTCTGGATGCAGATAGTGTCTTTCTTCATATTTCGATTGTTAATTTGGGCAGTTATAGTAGCCAAAATGACTTATTCACTCAAAATCGTTCTTAAAACAAGATTGCTATTGCTGTTTACCATGTTCTCTTGATTCTGTTCTTTTTGTTTTTCACTATTTCCTGCAAATTTTCCATGTTTTTCTAAAATCATTGATCTCATAATTTCTTATATAATAGTAGTATTTCATTGCAATCATATGTCAACACTTGTTCAGCCATTCCCCAATTGATGGGCATCCCTACAATTTCCAGTTCTTTGTTACCACAAAGAGAGCTGCTGTAAACTTTTTAGAACATATAGGTTCTTTTCCTTTCCCCCTAAATATCTATATAAATAGACCAAGTAGTTGTAATTCTGGGTCAAAGGCTATAGGTAGTTTAATAATTTTTGGAGCAAAATTCCAAGTTCTGTAGAGGATATGTCCATATGGGAAGGACCTTCTTATAAGCCTATTGACATTTCATGGTTATCTGTAGAGTATTTTCACAATCTATTATTTCCCATTCTCATTACATGACTAGTCCTTCTGCTTTCTCCCATCATACCTTTCATTTGTAATATCCCTTACGAACTTGATCATATATCATCATTGGAAAAAATATTTCCCCATGCATCTGCATAGCTTTATAGTCAAATTGACAAAAAAAAATGTAGCCTTCATAAAGCAAAGTAGAAAAATTGACACAGTAAAGTCTGTGAAAAAAAAATCATGTCGGGAGTTGACAGAGACATTTCTAAAAAAATAAAAAAGACAAAGGAAGAAATAGGGTTGGGTATTGCATTTGTGTTATGCCAGAGCCATTAAAGCAAGTATACAAAATTTATAATGGATCAAAATACTTCATTTTTCATGATATTAAAATATTTCTCATGATTCCACAAACTCAAAACTAAGAGTCCATTAGAGTATTAGTGATAACAAATAGCTTGTCTTTTGATACATAGAGTATTTGGTAACAGTGTTGACAGAAACTTCCATAGACATTACATAGGGAATCTTGATGTAAATGTTAAAACTATGGGTAACTGTTTTGGGGTTTTTTTTAGCTCCAAGCTTAGTTTCCCATGCCCCATTTTTTTTTCAAGTCCCATGAGCTGGATTTGTTTGCTTATCCTTGGTATTAGAAATGAAGCTTAATAATGGAAGCAAGCAGAAATGGGTTGAGGGCCACTCCAAGTATAAGTAGCAAAATAAGCAAAGGTATATAAAGCAGAAAGCACGGGGAAAGAAAAGGAGAAATGCGCAATCAATTTTCACTTAAATTTAAAACATATACATAAAATTTTACAAACTCTTTAGACACTCTCCTTTTGTTCTTTGATAGGCCTGCCACTGAGGTTTTTTTGGTTTTAGTCATTTTCCAATTGTGTCCAACTCTTTGTGACTCTTTTTGGGATTTTCTTGCCAGAGATAATGGGATGGTTTGTCATTTCCTTCTCCAGCTTATTTTATAGGTGAAGAAACTGAGGCAAACACTGCTAAGCAACGTGTCCAGGGCCACATAGTTTGTGAGTGTCTGAAATGATATTTGAACTTAGGAAGGGGAGTCTCCCTGAGTCCAGGCTCAGACTTCTACACACTGTATCAGCTAATTCTCTCTGCCATTGAGGCTACTCACCTTGTTTTATAAGCATTTAGTTATCTGATAACTAGACAAAATTTCAAGAGACAGCACAATTCACTTATTAGTGAATATGTAACAAATAGAAAAGCACTTGGTATTATTTCCCTGTCCCTTACCACAAAAAAAACTGATTGCTCAGAACAGAGTTCCTGAATCTTCTGTTGACTGGACAGAGAGAAAAAAATATCAGAGAGAGAGACAGACAGACAGAGACAGAGAGACAGACAGACACAAAGAGAGACACAAGACAGATAGTCCAAACATATAAAGAGATTTGGGAAGAAAATACACTTTGGACATGGGGAAAAAAAAAACTTCCACATGGTTGTGGAGGTAGAGATGAAGTAGGCATTCAGGAAACAGCCAGTTGGCCATATTGACTTGAATGTATAGTGTGTGAAGTAAGTCAAAAAAAGATATTAGCAACTATTATGGCATGGGCACTTGCTAAGTGTTGGGAATACAGATAAAAGCAAAAGAAAGTCCTTGCTGACTATGAGTTCATATTGGGGAGTTCATAATGGGGGAGATACCATAGGAACCATTTTGGTCAAATTACATACAGTATAAAATGGAAAAAATCAACAGAAAGAAGGCACTAGCAATCAGAATGTTTAGAAAAATCTTCCTATAGAATGTGAGATTTTATCTGTAACTTAAAGCCAGAGAATCCAGGAGGTACTTATGAGTGAGAGCATTCCAGGAATTTGGGGTAACTGGTAAAAATGTCCAAAGTTGGGAGATGGAGTACCATGTATGACAAAAATCAATGGGGCTGGGTATGCTGGATCACAGAGTACATGGAGAGATATAAGGTAAGAATACTGAAAAGGTGGGAAGATAAGGTAAAGAAGGGCTCTGAATGTCAAACAGACTATTTTTTTGTTTGATACTATCATGGAAAAGGAGCAAAAATAGTTTTTTGGGATGTGTTTGGGAAAGGAAGTGTTATCATATGATCTGCATTTAAGGATGGGAATTTCAAAAGCTAAGTAGATGGTGGACTGGTATGTTGAAAGACTTTCGATGGGAAGATCAACCAGTGAGGTTCTGTAATAATCTGGGTATGTGATGATGAGAGCCCGAAGGTTAGGAGCCATCAAAGAGAGAAGGGACATATGCAAGTGGATGTTACAAAGGTAAAATCGACAGAATGGTGCAACACATTGGATATGGGTGAGGGTGAGTAAAAAAGAAGAGTTGAGGATGACACCTAGGTTTCAAGATGACTAGCAGAATAGTTGTGCCTTCAACAGTAGTAGAGAAGTTAGGAAAGGGGAAGGGTTTGGGAGAAAAGATGAAGAGTTCAGTTTTAAACATGCTGAATTTAAAATGTTTATAGGACATCTTTTTGAAGATGTTTAACAAGTAGTTGAAGATGCAAGACCAGAGGTTAATAGAAAACATAGGCATGAATAAATATATTGCAAAACTATTAGCATAGAGATGATAATGAACTCTGCTTCCAGGGCGGAGCATGCTATGTCCCAAATTTCTGGGGTTTTCTGCTGCTGTTTTCAGAGCTGTTGTCAGAGCTATGATGAGGGCTCCCTCTCTATAGCCACCACAAGCTTTGCCATGCTAGTGTTCTAGTGTTCCTCAACCCAAGACCACCACCCAAGACTGTGACCCAGATCCAAGCAGGTCAAAAAGCAAGAGCAATTTTTCTTGGAATGGTCACTTGGTCCCTCTAAGACCTGTAGGCCTGGAGTTCAGGAGATTCATCTACTGACACCTCCACTGCCCTGGGGGCAGGGGCTTTTCTATCACACAGTTCCAACAGAGTTCCCCACTAAACTTATAATTTCTCTTTGACATTTATGGGTTGAGAAGTCTGGAAACCCCCACAGCTGCCATTGATTCACTCTCCTGAAGTATGTTCTGGCTTATCTCTGCCAAGGGTCTGGACTGCCTTGGTTCTGGGATGGTGTGACTCATGTGGGACTGTGTTCCACTCCCAGCTCAGTGTGATAGACCCTTCCCATCGGCCTGCCAGGCTACCTTCAGCGGAAGATTAGTTTCTCTTTATCACTTTTTTGGTTCTTTAACTGTAAAATTTGTAAAGAGTTATTCTTTACAGGTATTTGAGGTGGTTGGAGTGGGAGCTCAAGCAAGTTCCTGCTTTTACTCCACCATATTAGCTCCACACTAAAAAACAATTTTAATAGTTTTTTTTTTTAAAGCAATTGGAGTTAAGTAACTTGCTCAGGGTTACACAGCCAGGTGTTTCTGGATAGCTGCTAAGTGTCTGAGCCCGGATTCGATCTCCACATCATCCCGACACTGGGGCCGGTGCTCTTACTCGCTGTGCCAACTGGCCACCCCTTAACATTAGTTTTTTAAAACTTTTGAGTTCCAGATTTTCCTGTCTTCCTTCCCACCCACTGTCATTGAGAAGGCAAGCAATTTGATATATTATACATGTGCAATCATGCAAAATACTTCCATAATAATCATGTTGTAAAAGACTACCTATATTTCCCTCCATCTTATCCCACCCCTCCCCAGTAATTCTATTCTTTCCTTTGACTTTGTACCTCCTCAAAAGTGTCTGCTTCTGATCACCCCTCCCCAAATCTGCCCTCTCTTCTATCATCCCTTCCCCTTTCTTATTCTCTTCCCCCCTACTTTCCTGTAAGGTATTTCCTTCATAGATCAAATCTGATGAGAGTAAGCCATACTCATTCCCTCTCACCTCATCCCTTTACCTCTTCCCTGTAAAAACTTTTTCTTGCCTCTTTTATGTGAGATAATTTACTCCATTCTAACTCTTCCTCTTTCCTTCTCCCAATACAATCCTCACTCATCCTTTTTTTAGATTTCTTTTTTTTTTTTTTAGATTTCATCCCTTCATATACAACTCACCCTGTGCCCTCTTTTCATATATATATTCCCTCTAAAATTCTCATACTAAAAAAGGTCTCATGGTTTAGAAATATCATCTTTCCATGAAGGAATGTAAACAGTTCAACATTAATAAGTCCCTTATGATTTCTCTTTTCTGTTGACCTTTCCATGTTTCTCTTGTGTCTTATATTTGAAAGTCAAATTTTCTATTGAGCTCTGGTCTTTTCATCAAGAATGATTGAAAGTCCTCTATTTCATCAAATGCCCATTTTCTTCCTTCATTTCTGCTGGGTAGGTGATTCTTGGTTTTAATCCTAGCTTCTTTGAGCTCCAGAATATCATATTCCAGTCCCTTTGATCCCTTAATTTAGAAGCACCAAACTTTTTATTATCCTTATTGTGTTTCCACAGCACTTGAATTGTTTCTCTTTGGCTGCTTGCAATATTTTCTCCTTGGCCTGGGAACTCTAGACATTTGTTACAATGTTTCAAAGAGTTTTCCTTTTGGGATCTCTTCCAGAGGTGATTGGTGGATATTTTCAATTTCTGTTTTACCCTCTTGTTCTAGAATGTCAGGGCAGTTTTCCTTGATAATTTCTTGAAAGATGATGTCCAAGTTTTTTTTTTTTTTAATCATGGCTTTCAGGTAGTTCAATAATCTTTAAATCATCTCTCCTGGAACTATTTTACAGCCAGTTGTTTTTTCCAATGAGAAAATTTTCCAATTTTTTCCAATGTTGTTTTTTTTCCAATTTTTTTCACAGTCTGCTGTTCTTTTCAGCCTTTTGATTTTGTTTTATAATTTCTTAATTTCTTGTGGAGTCTTTAGCTTCTATTTACTCCATTCTGATTTTTAAGGAATTATTTTCTTCAGTGAGCTTTTGGACCACATTTTCCATTTGGCCAATTCTACTTTTTAAGGCATTGTTCTCCTCATTGGCTTTTTGGACCTCTTTTGCCATTTGGGTTAATCTATCTTTTAATGTATTGCTTTCTTCGCTATTTGGGGGGTCTCCTTTAGCAAGCCGTTTTTCATGATTTTTTTTTTTTGCATAACTCTCATTCCTCTTCCCAATTTTTCCTCTACTTCTCTTACTTGATTTTCAAAATCCTTTTTAAGCTCTTCTTTGGCCTGAGACCAATTTATAATATTCTTGGAGATTTTGGATGTAGGGGCTTTGAATTTGTAGTCTTCATCTGGTTCTATGTTTTGATCTTTATCATCAAGTAAGATTATATAGTCTGAATATTTTTTCTACTGTTTCCACATTTTCCTGGCCTATTACTTGACTTTTTTAACTCTTTGTTAACATAGGGCTCTGCTTCCAGTGTTGAGGATATACTCTCCCAATCTTCAGGGGTTTTGTGCTATTGTTTTCAGAGATACTTCTAGGGACCTATAAATTTTCAGTTCTTCCAAAATTATATGATCAAAGGAGAGGTGTTTGCTCCCCACCCCCGGTCTATGCTCTGGTCTGTGACTGACCACAACCACTCTTTTCTGCCTTGGAAGTGTGAGAAATATTCCCTCTACACTGCTGCCACAAACTCTGCTATGCCAGTATTCCTCCTTGCCCCCAGGACTGCCAACCAGAAGGGAGATCCAGATCCAAGCATGTGCAAAGCAAGAGAGTCCTGCCTCAGCATCAGCAAAGAGATACCTGAAATCCCCATCTGTTCAGTGGCTAGATCCCCCCACCATCTGTGGTTGAGAGCTCCTCAAGCAATCACTGCTGCCACCACCCCAAAACTAGGCCTGCACCATACTCCTCTCTCATCTAAGTCCAATAGACCTTTCCTACTGACCTTTTAAAATGTCTTCAGTATTTGTAGGTTGAGAAGTCTAGAAACTGCCACAGCTGCCAGTGATTCAGTCCCCTGGATAATGTTCCATGTTTTCTAGGGGCCGATCTGTGCTGGACTCCACTATATGTTCTCCACTATATGACTGGTGCAACAGATCATTCCTGTCAACCTTCCAGGCTGACTTGGGCTGGAAATTTGTTTCACTATGCCATTTTGTGAGTTTTACAGCTCTAGAATTTGTTAAGAGTCATTTTTACAATTATTTGGAGAGGTTTGGGGTAGAACTTAAACAAGTCCCTGCTTTTACTCTGCCATCTTGCCTCCACGCCCTTCAAGCTGGTAGGTTTGATTAAAACTAGGTAAGTTGGGCAAGGAGTGGGGCTTAGAGTCACCCATTTCTGCATAATTTAATCTTTTATTCATTATTTACCACAGTGGCCCCCAATGAAGAACAAAAGTGTGCCTTATGATAGAAACTTTGGGGAAGGAGTGACTACTGTCCTTCGTCACCATGACCCAAGAGACCTGTTAAGCCTTATATTGCTTTTGTCACTTTACTTCAGCTTCATTATAGGGAACTAATAGGTGCCATTGTCTTAATATGTATCACAACTTGTATAAATATATAGTAAGTGGAAGTTCACACATACTATGAATATGTGGGTTAAAAATACAACTTATGATTTTCCAAATTATCCTGAAAGAAACCCACTTATTTAAAGCCTAACTTGTAGACTGGGAGAGGTCTTAAGTTCTTAAATTGCAGCATTTCAGAATTTAACAATGTGCTGTCAGCAGAGCTGGTAAGATCTTATGACCTAGATCAAGTAGGAAGGCCAAAGTGACTACACAGAGAAGTACCTCCTTAAAGGATATTGCTACTGTCTTTGAATAATGGTGAGTTATTTTTATGATTTTCTATTTTTTCCAGAATGTTTTATATATTTTAGTTTTGAACATTCATTTCCATATGATATTGAATTCCAAATATTCTCCCCATTCTCCCACCCCAAGATGGCAGGTATCCTGATTACCTCTTCCCCTGGTATGCTTTCTCTTCTGTCCCCCCAATTCCCCTTAAATCCTTCCCCCTTTTTTCTTGTAAGGCAAGATGAATTTCTATACTCCATTGCCTATATATCTTATTTTCCAGTTGCATGTAAAAACAACTTTTTAACATTTGCTTTTAAAACTTTGAGTTCCAGATTCTCTCCATTCAACCCCCCGCCACACACACACATTGAGAAGATAAACAATTCATTATAGATTATACATGTGTAGTTCTGCAAAACATTTCTGTAATAATCATATTGTGAAAGACTAATTCTATCTCCCTCCATCCTATCCCACCCCACCCCCCATTTAGGCTATTTTTTCTTTTGACCCTGGCCCTTTTCAAATTAGTTTGCTTCTGACTATTCCCTCCCCCAATCTGCCCTCCCTTATGCTTTCCCCCTCTATTTTCCTGTAGGATAAGATATCTGAAATTACCTGTTACCTGGATTCAAACGTAGGTAGCTCTCAGCTCCTTGTCTAGCTCTTCACCCAGCTCCTCATACAGTTTCTCATCCAGTTCCTGTTCCATATTGAAGCTCACAGTGTCCAATCCACCTCAATACCTTCATAGTTTCTCTTTCTGGGAAGACAATCTTAACAGAGCCAAAATAACATTCATATACATTGCCAACACCATTATCAATTCACTCTCTGCCTGTGAAATCAACACAGACCAACATATAAAGTCTGAGAACTCAACACAAACCATCAGTATGGTCCCAAGACTTCTGAAACCCTCCTCCAGGACTTTTGTAAACAGAAAACAAGAAAATCCTCTTTCAGGGCTTCCAGTAAGCTCCCAGGGCTTCTGTACAAAGTATCAAAAACAAAAATCAACACAGACAGAACAGAATGCCGACCTCCACATCTGTTTCCCTTCTCAGTTCTGCTCTCTTCCAGTTTTTGCTTTGCCTTTTATATGGTCATTAGCTCCTCCCTGTTCCACTTCCAGCAAGTTCCTCCCACTGTGGGTTTCACAAGTTCTGTTTCTTAACAAAGACTTGATATAATCATGGGTAAGGTTAGATTAAAGCAAGGCACTAAGCACTTGTTTGCTTGCCATTACACCCTCTGATCCCTTAAGGTAGAAGCTGCTAGATCTTGTGTTATCCTGATTGTATTTCCACAATACTCTAATTGCTTCTTCCTGACTTCTTGTAATATTTTTCTCCTTGACCTGGGAACTCTGGAATTTGACTATAATATTCCTAGGAGTTTTCATTTGGGGATCTTTTTCAAGAGGTTATAGGCAGATTCTTTCAGTTTCAATTTCTATTTTACCCTCTGGTTCTAGAATATCAGAGCAGTTTTTTCTTGATAATTTCTTGGAAGATGATGTCTAGGCTCTTTTTTTTTTGATCATGGATTTCAGGTAGTTCAATGATTTTAAAATTATTTCTCCTGGATCTGTTTTATAAGTCATTTTTTCTGATTAGATATTTTACATAGTTTCCTATTTTTTCATTTTTTTATATCTGTTTTATAATATCTTGATTTCCCATAAAGTCATTAGCTTCCATTTGCTCCATTCTAATTTGGAAGGAATTATATTCTTCAATAAACTTTTGGACATCCTTTTCCATTTGACCAACATTGCTTTTTAAGGCATTCTTCTCCTCCTTGGCTTTTTGGACCTCTCTCACCATTTGAGTTAGTCTATTTTTTAAGCTGTTATTTTCTTCAGTATTTTTCAGTCTTCTCTAGCTAGCTGTTGATTCATTTTTCATGATTTTCTTGCATCACTCACATTTTTCTTCTTATTTTTTCCTCTACTTCTCTTACTTGATTTTCAAAATCCTTTTTGAGCTCTTCCATGGCTGGTGACCAAATCATATTTTTTTGGAGGCTTTTGATGCAGGGTTTTTACTTTGTTGTCTTCTTCTGTTTGGATGATTTGTTCTTCTTTGTCATCAAAAAAGATTCTATAGTCTGAGTTTTTTCCTCTGTTTGCACATTTTCCCAGTCAATTACTTAAATTTTTAGCTCTTTGCCAAAGTAGGACTCTGCTTCCAGATTTTGGAGTGCTCTGTCCTAAATTTCTGGGTTTTTTTACAACTGTTTTCAGAGCTACTTCTAGGCACCTGTGAATTTTTAGTTCTTCTAAGGTGATATGATCAAAGGAGGATGTTCACTCCTCCCACTGTCTGTTCTATGGTCTCTGAGTGACCACTGGTGCTCTTTTCTGCCTCAGAACTGTGAGGATTATTCCCTCTCCACAGCTGCCACAAGTTCTGCTATTCCAGTACTCCTCCTCACCCTGGGACCACCACCCAGGATGGCAATCCAGATCCAAGCAGGGCAAAGCAAGAATAATTCACCTCTAATCAGCCACTTGATTCCCCCTATCATCTGTGGGCCTGGAGTTCTGAAAGCAGGTGCCACTGTAATTGCCACTGCTGTTGCCACCACTGCAGTCACCTCTTACACCCTGGAGTTGTGGCTGGAACACGATCTTCTCTCACCTAGTTCCAACAGTTTCCCCAGTGACTTTTTTTACTTGTATTTAGATTATGTGGGTTGAAAAGTCTATAAACCACCACAGCTGCCAGTGATTCAATCCCCTGAGATCTGCTCTGACCCAGTCTGTTCCAGCATAGCCCATGGTGGGACTGCTTTCTGCACTCAGCCTGGTGCGATAGACTCTTCCTGTCAGCATGCCAGGCTGACTTCAGCTGGAGATATGATTCACTCTGTCATTTTGTGGGTTCTGTAGCTCTAAAATTTGTTTAGAGTCATTTCTTGCAGGTATTTCAAAGGGTTTGGGGGAATAACTCAAACAAGTTCCTGTTTTACGTCACCATCTTGGCTCCACCCCCTACTCTATTAAAACAACAACAATATATACCCTCTTGGATAAGTAGCAGTTTTCAAATATATAGTAATATTGTATAACAAATATATTTATAATCTAGCAGTAGCCAGTTTACAAAGGGGATTAACTTGATTTAAGTTTTTCTTAGCTTTTTTCATGCAAGAGAAAATTTTGCAAATTGGATATCGTGTATTTAAAACTTTTTTTTTTTTTTTACCAATTAGGTGATATTTAGTCAAATGCATTTCAAATTTATCCATTCATAGGAAGTCATTTATCTTTTTTCCTCCTGGCTTTTCCTACTAGTAATATCTGAGTAGTTTATATAGTATTTATCTCATTCTAGACTTTTTGTAGGTCTTAAAATTTTTCTTTAAGGAATTTCAAAGGTTTATTTTCAGTAATACTTTAAAATTATAGTTTAAAATGTTTCAGTTATCATTTGAATTTCTGCAAGATATCAGCAAATTTATTAACATTCATGCCCATTAGTAAAACATCTTTTATAAGGGGGACAGTATTCTTTTTTTTTTTTTGGTCCAATTGGTTTCCTGTAAGCTCTGAATATTAGTGTTCATGTTTTGTATAAACAAGACACTGTATCAAGCACTTTGCAATTATGTACTCCCAAAAACCCTGGGAGGTAGAGGCAATATTTATTATCCCTTCGTACATACGAAGACTGATTAAATTTTCTTATTTACCGCAATTACAATATAGCTTCCAAACAAAATTTTCAACTCAATGATTTTTTAAAATTTCTAATTACTATTGGCAATAATCAAACCTCATTCTTCACAAGAATCCATTGTTTTTGTTTAGCTCATATAAAAAAAAACTGTGATTCTTCCAGTTTCCTAAAACTGCTCTTTTTTCCCTTTACATTGCCCAAAGAGATAAATCAATGCTTTTATTGTTCTATTTAACCCTATCAATATACCCAAAAGGTATTTCTCAAAAAGAAAAAATCCCCCATTTTGAAAAATCTTAGTAGTATAAAAATTGTTCCTCAAATCTACTCTTTCAAAATTCCAAAATCTTTTTCTTTCAAACCCTGCATTCACAGTGTGTCAGTGCAAATGAACCCCAACTTTGCTTAAACTCTAACCATTTTTCTCTCATCCCTATTCACTTAAACTTTCTTACTTCCTTTCTTATTATGTCCCTCCTGTACACTCAGAGTAAGTCTTCAAAATTAGAGCTTTATTGCTTTTTTATCTAATACTTTTCTTAGTTTTTACTTAATTCCTCTAGTCTTTATTTCCCAATCATATCCAAGCTTATCTACTGATTTAATCTTCATTCTAGTGAATTCTACTTTATAATTTAATGCAAGTTTTTATTACAAAAAATCAATTAATTGTGATGCTGTTTCCCTTTGGAGGTTCCGTATGGCTTACTGTAAAGACAAACACAAGAAGCTCTACCAAGGACTGATTCTGTGGATAACTTTAAGAATCTAATCACACAGTATAGTGATCTCTCTATTTATTCAGTAATGAACTAAAGAAAAACATTCAAGAAACTAAAGCACAACATGCACAATGATACAACATAACATTTTATTACTAAGGTGGTCACATAGTCTTAAACAAAACATATCATTCAGTAAGTCACAACCTCCTAAGAAAATACACAGTATCCAATTAATGTCCTCTTTTATCTTGACTCAAGGCTGGTTCCCAATCATCCTTAAGCCAATACTCCTTAAGGGGTAGCAGAAAGTACAAGCACCATCCACCCCAACTCACAGTAAGTTACCATCTCTTCAGTCAATACAGAGTACCCAAGTAAAGTTATCTTTCATCTCAATTTCCAGACTGGCTTCCAAACCCCAGGCTCCTCTTCCACAAGCTGACTCCTTCCAGCTCTTGCCTGGATTCAAATGTAGGCAGCTGTCTGCTCTATATCTCAGCTTACTGCTTCACTCCAAGCTCTTTGGAGTTTCTGTTTCTTGGAAGACAAAGCTATTAGAGCTACAACAATATTTACACACATTTCAGGCACTATCATCTCAATTCACTTTCTATCTAACAATAGCACAAATCCACAGAAAAAGACTTGGGAGAAATCAAACACAAATCAACAGTAAAGTTCCAGGACTTCTGTAACAGCAGTAAAGTGGTCTTTCAGGGCTACTGTAACAGTAATAAAGTCTTCTTTTAGGACTTCTGTCTAGAAACAGCAGACAGGGTACTTTTGCTTGACAGACCAACAGAGTGCTACAGAGTGCCAAAAGCACAAGCATTCTCCCTCTCAGTTCTGTTTGATCCCAGCTCTGTTTGAGCTTTTCTCTGCTCTGCTCCTTCCTGTTCCATCTTTCCTGTTCCACCCCTCATGTTCTGCTCTTTTGGCAAACTCCTCCCACCGTGGGCTCCATGTGATAGCCTTAGGCCTATTAAGGGTAAGGAAGCTCTCCAAATTCCCTTAGGCCTATTAAGGAAAGCACAGTGTATACTGTTTCTGACAAAGACTTTTGATACAATCAAAGGCAAGGCTCAAAGGCACTTCAACTGCTGAAACATGCAGCAAAATATTTCTTTGCTTGCCATTACACTTAGAAATGCATAATTCATTCCAATTTCTTTGAACTCTTTTGGGCAATTAGATTTATATACAACCTCACACTTTTTAATAGTAATAGTCAAATGAACCTAAATACAACTTTTTGAGCACAACTGCAAAGTTTAAGGTCCCTCCTACTTCCTCATTGATGACTATGCAGCAGAAATTATCCATCTTCCCAAAGATACATTTTTTATGCTGGAAAAGTGTTCTTCAGTGATTTCACAAAGGAGTTCATCTGGCAATGATCATGAGGATCAGGCAGAACCAACAGGTATGTTATAGATATTGGTACCTTCAAGAGAATTTGCCATTCCTTTCACAACAGGAAGTTATTTTTACTATCTATCTTATCAACAGTTTTCTCCACATTTAAACTAGTCTTCCTTTCTTAACTCAGCTTAACACCATTGTGTAAAGCTATCTTCCAATTTGGTGTTAATTGTGAATTATCTTCATTCCTAATTGCCTCCTCCTTTTACAAAATTTTGATATCTTCCAGAACTATGGGTTTCTAAATTATTTAATTTTCTAATGATTTTAAATTGATAAAAATCATCACAATAATTCAACATTGAATTCAGTTAAATGAAATATAACTGTAAAATTACTAATTTCAAATTTAAATATTCACGAGGGTCATTACATGCCAAGAATTCAAATTTCAGGACCCAATACAATCAATGTGCTTCTCTTTTAATTTATGTTTGACAATGAGGCAAGAAACATTCTGAATAATTTGGAGATTCTTTTTTGTTCCCTAACATTCCTAATTTCATATTAATATTTATAAGCCACATACTCTTTTTAATTTAATTCTTTGTAATCAAAACACTCTCCATTAGTGCATACACTTAACTTACTCCAATATTCTTTATATAATGCTATGTTCTTATTTAATTCTATCCTTAGCAACTGTTACCTCAATTTATCAAAGCCTTCAGAGAAGCATTAAATTTTACTTACTTTTTAGTTGCTTCATGCTTTAAAAACAAAATTGTATCTCTCTGGGCAGGAATATGGGTTCAAATTTAGTCATCTCCACTTCAAATTTACATAGGGGGTATTTTTTCCTGACCTTGTAATGGCAAGCACAAAAGTAGTTCATGCTTTGTTTTAGCTATTGAATTAACACCTTGTTTCATCTCAAGTTTCTTTTCAGCCTTGTACCAAGTCTGTTAAGAAACAGAACGTGTGATCCCCACAACTTGTGAATCCTAGAACTCATGAATTACTGCAACAGGAAGGGGAGGAGCTAATGACCATATATAAGAAGAATTTCCAGGCTAGAGACAGCAGAACTGAGAACTGAGGCCACTTGTGGTGGCAGAGTCAAGAAGGAGGAAACTAGTGGTATCCCAGCACTCTGTCTGCTCTGTCTGTGTTGATGTTTGTTTGTGATACTTTGTACAGAAGCCTTGGGAGCTTACTGGAAGCCCTGAAAGAGGATTTTCTGGTTGTATGTTTATAGAAGTCTTGGAGGAGGGTTTTGGAGGTCCTGGGACTTTACTGATGATTTGTGCTGACCTCTTGGACCTTGTTTGTAGGTCTGTGTTGATTTGTTGTTGTTTTTTTTTTTAATTTTTTTTTGGTCTTTATTAATTTGTTCATTTATTATAGTTTACAAGATTCAGTTCCACAGTTCTTTGGGTTTTACATTTTTTTCCCCTTCCCCCTGTCCCCCCCCCCCCCCCCCCCCCCGCCATGGTGGCATACAACCAAGTATAGGATCTGCAGATACTTTCCCACTGGACTTTAGTGAGATTATAAAGAAGGATTGTATCAGGTGGAATGAACAATGGGAAAGAGGAAACAAAACCAAAGAAGAAAAAGAAAGAGAGCAGGTGATTTGCTTGAGTCTGCATTCAAACTCTGTTCTTTCTAGTTCTTTCTCTGAATGTAAATATTTCTCCATCTTGAGTCTTTTGGAGTTGACTTATAGCCCTGCATTGCTGAGGAGAGTCCATTCTATCAAAGCTGGTCGTCATGCATACATTGTATCTATAATTGTGTACAAATTTCTCCTGGTTCTGCTCTTCTCACTCAGCATCAGTTCGTATAAGCCTCTTCAGGTAAATATGAAGTCCATCTGCTCTTTGTTTCTTATGTGACAATAGTATCCCATTGCATTCATATACCATAACTTATTTAGCCATTCCCCAATTGATGGGCATCACTTTAATTTCTAATTCTTTGTAACCACAAAAAGAGCTGCTATAAATATTTATGTACACATGGGTCTTTGTCCCACTTCTACGATTTCTTTGGGATACAACATTATAAGTGGTATTGCTGGGTCAAAGGCTATGAAATTACTTATCGCTCTTTGGGCATAGTTCCAGATTGCTCTCCAGAATGGTTGAATAAGTTCACAACCCCAATAGCAATGCATCAGTGTTCCAATTTGTCCACATCCTCTCCAGAATTTATCACTTTCCTATTTTGTCATCTTAGTCAATCTGACCGGTGAGATGTGGTACCTCAGCGTTGTTCTGATTTGCATTTTTCTAATCAATAGTGATTTAAAGCATTTTTCCATATGCTTATAGATATCTTTAATTTCTTCCTCTGAGAACTGCCTGTTCATATCCTTTGACCATTTATCAATGGGGGAATGGTTTATAGTCTTATAGATTTGACTCAATTCTCTGTATATTTTAGAAATGAGGCCTTTATCAGAAATATAGGTTGTAAAAATTATTTCCCAGTTTCTCATTTCCCTCTTAATCCTAGTTATATTGGCTTTGTTTGTACACAAGCTTTTCAATTTCATGTAGTCAAAATTATCCATTTTGCATTTTGTAATGCTCTGTAATTCTTGTTTGGTCATGAAGTCTTCCCCTCTCCATAAATCTGACAGATAAACTATTCCTTGCTTTACCAGATTGCTTACAGTATCAGCCTTTATACCTAGATCATGCACCATTTGAGAGTTAATTTTGGTATATGGTGTTAGATAATGATCTATGCCCAGTTTCTACTATAATATATTCCAGTTTTCCCAGCAGTTTTTGTCAAATAGTGAGTTCTTATCCCCAAAACTGGGGTCTTTGGGTTTGTCAAAGAGGAGATTATTATAGTCATTGACTGCTCAGTTTCATATACCCAATCTATTCCATTGATCCACTGCTCTATTTGTCAGACATTACCAAGTAGTTTTGAATTCTGCTGCTTTATAATACAGATTAAAATCTGATATAGCTAGGCCACCTTCTATTTCTTTTCATTAATTCCCTTGATATTCTGGACCTTTTGTTCTTCCAAATGAATTTTGTTACTATTTTTTTCTAGTTCTATAAAGTAATTTTTGGGTAAATTGATTGGCTTGGCACTAAATACATAATTTAGTTTAGGCAAAATTGTCATTTTTATTATATTAGCTCGATGCAGGCATGAGCAATTTATGACTTTTCAATTAGTTAAATCAGACTTTATTTGTGTGAAAAGTGTTTTTTAGTTGTGTTCATATAGGTCCTGGGTTTGTTTTGGCAGGTAGATTCCCAAATATTTTATGTCTACAGTAACTTTAAAAGGGATTTCTCTTTCTATCTCTTGCTGTTGGATTTCATTAGAAATATACAGGAATGCTGAGGATTTATGTGGGTTTATTTTATATCCTGCGACTTTGTGAAATTTATTTATTGTCTCATATAGTTTCTTACTTGATTCTCTAAGTATATCATCATATCATCCTCTTGTTCCTTTCTTTGCCTTATTTGATTCTTTTGATTTCTTTTTCTTCTCTAATTGCTACTGCTAACATTTCTAACACTAGATTGAATAAGAAGGGTGATAGTGGACACTCTTGTTTCACCCCTGATCTTACTGGGAATGCTTACACCTTGTCCTCATTACATATAATACTTGCTGATGGCTTTAAATAGATGTTACTTATTATTTTAAGGAAGGTTCCATTTATTCATATATTTTCTAATGTTTTTATTAGGAATGGATGTTGTATTTCATCAAAAGCCTTTTCTGCATCTATTGAGATAATCATGTGGTTTCTGCTAGTTTTATTGTTGATATGATCAATTATACTGATGGTTTTCCTAATACTAAACCGCCCTTGCATTCCTGGAATAAATCCTACCTGATCAAAGTGTATTATTCTTGTGATAAGTTGCTGCAGTCTTTTTGCTAATATTTTATTTTAAAATTCTGTATTTATATTTATGAGGGAAATTGGTCTATAATTTTATTTTTCTGTGTTATCTCTTCTTGATTTAGGTATCAGTATGATCTTTGTGTCATAAAACGAATTTGGTAGGACTCCTTCACCAATTTTCCCAAATACTTTGTAGATCATTGAAATCAATTGTTCTTTAAATGTTTTATAGAATTTGTCAATAAATCCATCTGGCCCAGTAGATTTTTTCCTAGGGAGATCACTGATGCCTTCTTTAATTTATTTTTCTGAGATGGAGTTATTTAAATAATTTGCTTCCTCTTCAGTTAATCTGGGAAACTTATATTTGTGTAAATATCCATCCATTTAAATAAGATTGTCAAATTTATGTGCATACAATTTGGCAAAATAATTCTTAATTATTGTTTTAATTTCCTCTTCATTGGAGGTAGATTCACCCTTTTCAGTTTTGATACTCATAATTTTATTTTCTTCTTTCTTTTTTTATCATATTGACTATGTGTCTATCAATTTTATTGTTTTTTTTTTCATAAAACCTGCTCTTAGTTTTATTTATTAATTCAATAGTTTTATTAATTTCCATTTTATTAATCTCTCCTTTGGTTTTCAATATTTCTAATTTAGTATTTAATTGGGGATTTACAATTTGTTCTTTTTCTAGGTTTTTCAATTACATGCCCAATTCACTGACCTCCCTTTTCTCTAATTTATTCATGTATGCACTTAGGGATATAAAACTTCCCCTAAAAACTGCCTTTGCTGCATCCCACAAATTTTGATATGTTGTCTTATTATTGTCATTGTCTTGAGTGAAGTTACTGATTGTTTCTATAATTTCTTGTTTCACCCACTCATTCTTTATGATTAAAACGTTTAGTTTGCAATTAGTTTTTAGTCTATCTTTCCATGGCCCTTTATTGCATATGATTTTTATTGCATCATGATCTGAGAATGAGGTGCTTAATATTTCTGCCTTTCTGCACTGAATTGTGAGATTTTTATGTCCTAGTATATGGTCAATTTTTGAGTACGTGCCATGTACTGCTGAGAAGAAGGTATAGTCCTTTTTATCCCCATTCAGTTTTCTCCAGAGATCTATCATACCTACCCTCTCTAAAATTCTATTCACCTCTTAACTTCTTTCTTTTTCTTATTTTGAGGTTGTATTTATCAAGTTCAGAGAGGGGCAGATTAAGGTCCCCCACTAGTATAGTTTTGCTATCTATTTCTTCTTCTAATTCCCTTACCTTCTCCTCTAGGAATTTGGATGCTATACCACTTGGTGTATACATGTTAAGTAATTATATTGCTTCATTCTTCATGGTGCCTTTTTGCAGGATATAGTTTCTTTCCTTATCTCTTTTAATTAGATCAATTTTTGCTTTTGCTTAATCTGAGATAAGGATTGCTACCCCTGCTTTTTCTTTTTTACTTTAGCTGAGGCATGACCTATTTTACTCCAGCCTTTTACCTTTACCCTGTGTGTATCACTCTGTTTCAGATGTGTTTCTTGTAAACAGCATATTGTAGGATTATGGTTTTTAATCCATTCTGCTAACTGCTTCTGTTCTATGTGAGTTCATCCTATTCACATTCACAGTTATGATTACTATCAGTCTCTTTCACCTATTCTATTCCCATCCTATTCCCTCCCCTGTTTATGCTTTTATATTTCTCCCCTTCTCCCCTCCCCTCCTTAAGAGATTTCCTTTTGACCACAGACTCCCTCAGTATTCTCTTATCAGCCCCGCTCCCTTTTCCTCCCCTTCCTCCTTACTTCTTCCCTCCCTTCTAAACCCCCCTTTCTTAACCCTTCCCCCATCATATGGCATGTAGGATATGGTAGATTTTTATACTTAATGTAGTATGTTATTTCTTCTTTGAACAAAGATTGACAAGAACAGATCTCATGCAAAGCTCCTCTCCCTCTCCTCTTTCCCTCTATTATGATACATTTTCTTTCTCTTCTTAATAGAATCCTATACTTAACTGGTTGTGTTATTCCCTCCTTGCACCAGAACCAATGAGGGAAGAGATCATGTAATAATCATCCACCTCCATTCTTTCCCTCTACTGTATTATTTTTATGCCTCTTTGTGTGCCATAACTTACCCTTTTCAGTTTCATTCTTTCCTCATCTTCTATTGCAGTCCCTTTGTAGCCCTTAATAAGGTTTTTATTTATTGTCATTTTGTGTAATTTATACCCATACCCTCTATTTGTCTATAAAGAGTTTGCCCTTATTAAATAACAGGGTGTGTGTGTGTGTGTGTGTGTGTGTGTGTGTGTGTGTGTGTGTATGTGTTTTCCTTGTTTATCTTTCTATGTCTCTCTTGGGTCTCATAATTGCAGGTTGAATTTTCCCTTGAGCTCTGGTTTTTCATCAGGAAGGTCTGGAAAAGCATTATATCATTGAATGACCATCTCCTTGCTTGGAAGAATATGTTCAGTTTCACTGGTTAGGTGATCCTTGGTTGTAACCCCAGCTTTTTTGCCTTGTGAAAAATATATTCCAGTTCCTCCGATCTTTTGGTGTAGAGGCTGCCAGATCCTGTGCAATCCTCACTGTGGCTCCTCGATATTTGAATTGTTTCTTTCTGGCAGATTGTAGTATTCTCTCCTTTTCCTGGTAGTTCTGGAGTTTGGCCACATTTTGTGGATTTTTCAATTTGGGATATCTCTCTGTCTCTCTTTCTCTGTCTCTCTCTCTGTCTCTCTGTCTCTGTCTCTGTCTCTCTGTCTCTCTGTCTCTCTGTCTCTGTCTCTCTCTGTCTCTCTGTCTCTCTCTCTGTCTCTCTGTCTCTCCCTGTCTCTCTCTGTCTCTGTCTCTGTCTCTCTCTCTCTCTGTCTGTCTCTCTCTCTCTCTCTCTTGCAATTTAAATGTCTATCTTATTGGCAATTTAGAATTCAAAATAGATTTTTAAACCTAAAACTTATAAATAAAATATCCTGGGTGAAATATTACAAAGCTGTATAGTATATACTTTTGGAACTGAACTTCTTTGCATGTATTCTGGATTCATTCCCTTCATCCCTTGTTGCCCACCCTAACTGGGAAGATAAGCAAACAAATATAGGTTGTACATGTGTAGCTATGCAAAATATTTTCATAGTGGATACATTGTAAAAGACTGACTATATTTCCCTCCCTCCTATCCCACCTCCCACTTGTTCTATTTTCTACTGTGATCCTGTCCTTTTTCAAAAGTCGGTGCTTTCAACTTCCCTCCCCCCCAGCCAGCCCTCCCTTCCAGAATCCCCCCTCTCATCCCCTCCCCCCCCACTCTCCTGTAGGGTGAGATACCCTATTTAGTGAGTATGTCATTCCCTCCCTAAAACAGATTTAATGAGAATAAGGTTTACCCATTCCCTTTTCCTTCCTGTTCTTCCCCTCCATTGTAACCATTTTCCCTTACCTCTTCCATATGAGATAGTTTACCCCATTCTGTCTCTCCCCATCTCCTTCCATTATATTCCTCTCTCACCTCTTGATTTCACCATTTAAGTATCATTCCTTCCTATCCAATTAGTCCTGTGCCCTCTATCCATGTATACCTGTACATATATATATATATATATACACACACACACACACACACACACACACACACATTCACATATGTATTCATACGCACATATAGGTAGATAGATAGATTATAGATAGATAGATAGATAGATAGATAGATAGATAGATAGATATGTACACATTTCTATTCCCTTCAACTATTCTCATACTGAGAAAAGTTTAATAAGTTACAATTATCGTTTTTCCATGTAGGAATGTAAATAGTTTAACACTGATAAGTTCCTTCTGATTTCTTTATCCGGTTTATCTTCTCATGCTTCTCTTGCTTCTTGTATATGAATGTCAAGTTTTCTATTCAAATCTGTTTTTTTCGTCAAGCATGCTTGAAAGTCCTCTATTCCACTGAATGACGTTATTTCCCCCTGAAACATGATACTCAGTTATGCTGTGTAGGTGATTCTTGGTTTTCATCCCAGCTTCTTTGTCCTCCAGAATTCCATATTCCAAGCCCTTCTAATGCTCAGTGCAGAAGCTGCCCAATCCTGTGTTATCTTGATTGTGTTTTCACAATATTCAAATTGTTTCTTCCTGACTGCTTGTAATATTTTCTTCTTGATTGCGGAATTCCAGAGCCTGCCTATAACATTCCTAGGACCTTTCTTTTTAGGATGTTTTTCAGGAGGTGATTGGTGGATTCTTTCAACCTCTATTTTGCCCTCTGATTCTAAAACATTGGGGCAATTTTACTTGAGAATTTCTTGAAGGATGATTTCTATGTTCTTTTTTTGATAATGGCTTTCAGGCAATCCAATAATTTTTAAATTATCTCCCTTGGATCTATTTTCCAGGTCGGTAGTTTTCTCAATGAAATATTTCACATTTTCATCCATTTTTTCATTTGTTTGCATCTGTTTAATAGTATCTTGATTTATCATAAAATCACTAGCTTCCATTTCCTCCAATCTAATTCTGAAGGAATGATTCTCTTCAGTGAGTTTTTGAGATACTTTTTCCATCTGGCAAATTTGGCTTTTTAAGGCATTCTTCTCCTCATTGCCTTTTTGAGTCTTTTTTACCATTTGAATTTGTCTATTTTTTAAGGTGTTATTTTCTTCAGTCAGGTTGTTTACTCTCATTTCATAATTTTCTTGCATCATTCTCATTTCTCTTCCCAATTTTTCTCCACTTCTCTTATTTGTTTTTCAAAATCCTTCTTAAGCTCCTCTATGGTCTGTAACCAGCTCATATTTTTCTTGGAAGCTTTTGGTGCAGGAATTCTGATTTTGCTGTCTTCCCCCTGTTCTATGCTTTGATCCTTTTTGCCCCCAAAATAAGAGTGTGAAGTAAGATTGCTCTGCTTGCTTTGCTTCCTTTGCTTACTCATGTTGCCATTCAATTACTTGACTTTTGAGCTTTTTGCCACAGTAGAACTCTGCTACCAGAAAGGGGAGCTTTGTCACAATCGCTGTGGTTTTCTCAGCTGCCAGAGCTACTAGTTGGGTGCCTTCTCTAAAGCCTCTACAAGCTCTGGCACACTGGTCATGCACCCCAGGACCTCCACCCCAGACAGTGATCTAGATCCAAGAAATTTAAAGCAAGTTTGGTTAACTCTCAGACTGGTCACTTGGTCCCCTTATGATATGCAGACCAGGAGCTGAAGCTACCACGTGGTGGCAGTGGCTGCATGGCCACAGTGCCTCTGCACCTTCTCCCTCCAGGAGATAAAGTTTGGACCCCACTCCCAAACTACTGGATCCCAAAGTCCACACTGCAGTGACCTCTCCCTTTTTCCTTAGCCTCTATGTGTTTATAATTCTGAAAACTGCCACATCTGCTGGTGATCTCAAATTGCTCCAGCCTGGGCTGGTCAGGTGGCCCTGAGGGTAAAACCTCAGGGTCTTGCAGGGCTGGCCTGGCCTCCCAGAGCACTGAGCTGGCTGCTTCCTGCTTGCCTGTTGAGCTGTCCTCAGCAGGAGGTTAGCTTCTCTTTGTCATTTTGTGGGCTCTGCAGCTCCAAAGCTTGTTCAGAGTTACATTTTACATGGATTAAAAGAGGTGGGAGTGGGAGCTCCTGGGAAGTCCTGTTTCTATTCTGCCATCTTGACTCCACCCCCTGGGATCTCTTTCAGGAGATGACTGATGGATTCTCTCAATTTCTATTTTACCCTCTGGTTCTTGTATCTCAGGGCAGTTTTCCTTGACTTGGAAGATGTTGTCCAGGCTAATTTTTTCATCATGATTTTCTGGCAGGCGTATGATTCTCAGATTATGTCTCCTGGATCTATTTTCCAGGTCAGCTATTTTTCCATTGAGATGTTTCACCTCTTTTTCTAATTTTTCATTTTTGACATTTTGTTTCACTGATTCTTGGTTCCTCATAAAGTTATATGCTTCAATTTGGTTGATTAGCGAATTATTTTCCTCAGTTTTTGGAGCTCCTTTTCCATATCACACACTTTTCTTTTCTCTTTTTATTCAATAAATTGACCAATTTATTGTTGGACTATGGGCTACAGATATTTGATAAGATTTTACTGGTCTATCAATGCCTTCAGTCTTCTGATGGCAGATTTGACTGTGACTGAATTGGTGGTATTGTAGGTCTATGAACCAGCTACTGTTTTCATACAGGATCCATAGTGCCAGATACCCACAGCCCATCTCTTCCTTTTGGTCTTGCCACAGAAGGAGCAGGTATACTTGGAATTCTGGCTAATTTCAATTTTCTTCACCATTTTCCTGAGGGATGCACCATAATGTGTTCCATATTTAGCAACAATTCCGACCTTCTTGGTATGTTTAGCCATGTTAGTGGTGCCAGGGTTGGAGCTTGGAGAGCTCACACTTTTCTTTCTAAGGAGCTATTTTCATCATTGTAATGTTTTTCTAATTTTGCAATTTTGATTTTAAAAGAATTATTCATTTTATCTTCTAGCTCTCTTTTTTGGTTTTCAAAATTCCTTTTGAGCTCATTTAAGAATGCTTTCTGTGCTTCAGACCAGTTCCCTGTTGAGGCTTCAGCTATGGGTGTGGAGTCAACACTGTCTCCCTCTGAATTTGGTTCCTTCCTCTCACAATAGTAATACTCCAGAGTCTTTGTCTTTGCAGTCTGCTCTTTATCCATTTTGAGGCAGGGTCCTAGCCACACCCTTCCTCTAGGGTTCCCAAGCCTTTACTGTTTAAAGTTTTGCTTTGGGGCAATAATTAGTATGTTTTCAGGGTCAGGGAGGGGCAGATTGGAGCAACCAGAGTTCACTCTGCCATCCTGGTCCCTGAAAGTCTGGATAGGGGCTTTTTAAATTTCTGGGCCATGGATTGGTAGTCCCAGGAGTAGCTGCTGCCCCTTCGAGGAACCCTGCATTTGACTCTTGCCCTGTTCTGTCCAGTCCTGGCCCCACAGTGATAAGCCTGGCATTTGCCCTTGTGGTTGGTGGGTCAACATGTCGCCACATTGATCAGGCCTTGTCTTGGCCTTTGGGTGCCTCAGCGTCTGGGCCTCTGGGTGCCCCCCAGTCCGGGCCTCTGGGTGCCCCGCCGTCCATGCCTGTACTCCTCCTGGAGTCATTGCCTGGGCCTCTGTGTGTTGATTTCTATGTTGATGATATGTGTTCAGTTCTCAGACCTTGTTGGTGGGTCTGAGTTGATTTCACAGACAGATAGTGAATTGTTGATGGTGCCAGCAATGTTCATGAATATTATCGTGGCTCCGTCAAGCTTTGTCTTCCCATAAACAGTAACTGTGAAGGACTTTAAGTGGACTGGACACTGTGAACTTCAATATGGAATGGGAACTGGACAAAGAACTGGAAAAAGAGCTGGACAAGGAAGTGGGAGGTGCCTGCATTTGAACCGAGGTGACATTTGGAGCAGGGACCTTGGAAGAGGAACCATGTAAACTGAGAGCCAGCCTCCAGTCAAGCTGAAAGAAGACTTTATTTGTATACTGTGTGCTGATTGAGAAGATTATGATTACTGTGACATGGGGGTGGAGAACTTTGACTTTTGTACTTTGTGATTGAAGTAAGGATTTTGTGATTGACTAAATGAATGTACTTTGCTGAAAACTATGTGACCACTTTGGTGAAAACTATGTGGCCATTTTAGTGATAAGTTATTGAATTGTGACATGGTGAAAACTGTATTTTGATTTTCTGTGATAAGTTGTAACATTGTGAATGCTGTACATCAATATTCTGTGAATATTTTGCTCTGATTTGTTATTGAATAAATAGAAAGTTTGCTATACTATGTAATCAGAACCTTGAAAGCTGTTCACAGCAGCAGCCCTCTGGAAAGCTGCTCATGCTTGTCTTTCTAGACCTATAGTAGAACTTTCTGAGCTTGTATAGATCTGATCAGTCACAATGAGACCCACTGTACCATGACCCCGATATAGTGACAATATTTTGGTTCTCTTCAAAAATGAAGGACAGCAACCCATTGGGGGCTCCTGTAAGAATGCATATGTTTGACCCCATATCCTTTCTTGGACATCCCCAGCAAAGAGTCTTTCTCTAAAACTCAGGGTTTTTTTTCCAGAATTTTCTTGCTAGAAATTCCAGAACCCTCTAAATTTAAATAAAGACCTAATGCATGTCCTTTCCCATACCTAACATTCTATTACTTAGGGATTTATTTTAGATGTAATTTTAAAAATATGTCTCTCCAGTTTAGGGGTTCAGTTTTGAGACCTTTCTGACTGGTACTAATGGAGCACCTTACTAGGGTCCTCAAGGTTATTTCTATGTGGAGAAGACATTATTTCACTCTTAAGAGGAATTATCTCATTTAGAGAAAAGTTAATTCTCCTTCTTTGTCAAAAATTAGCAGTCCCATTTGCACTAATTTCTCTCCTAATTGTCTAAGCTACTGCTCTGCATGAGAAAAAAAAATAAAGATCTCTCTGTCTTTTGTTATTCTTCCATTTAAGTGATACTAAAGTTGCTTTGGGGGGCTTAATTTGTTGGTCTCTGGAAACTCTCAGTGCAAACCTCAACCTCTGTAATACTCCCATCTAGTTTTTCTAAAGGTTAGGATCTAGGAGTCTCTCTCCAAAGGGTCAAGTGGTTCAATCTCCTCTTTCTCTATCCTTTTGGTGTAGTCCTGGCAGCCTAATGGGTGTGTTTATATAGCTAGCGAGACTCCCGAGGAGGACATAGGACATTGTTTTCACATATTTGGTGCCATATAAATGCTAGCTATTGTGATGAAGATGATGATGATGATGATGGGAATATGAATGAACATTATTATGTTGTATTTTCTTTTTTTTTTCTTAGCTTTTTTGCTTTTTAGAGGGCAATTGGGGTTAAATGACTTGCCCAAGGTCACACGGCTAGGTTTGTGTGTGTGTGTGTGTGTGTGTGTGTGTGTGTGTGTGTGTGTGTTAAGTGTCTGAGGCTGGATCTGAACCCAGGTCCTCCTGACTCCAGGGCCTGTGCTCTATTCACTGCGCCACCTAGCTGCCTCTATACTGTATTTTCCAAATAGCATCAATGAAATATAGAGTCAAAAGATAACTAAGAATTTTAATAAATTTTAAAAGAAATATTTCAACTCTAGGAATAAGAGTTTGACACATGACATGCAAAGCACAAACTTATGATATAGATAAATCATTAAATGATAAAAGATAGCAAACCCTCTTCTCTTCTTTTGTAATTGACTGATCATTCTTATTCCTCTTCTCTTCCTCCTGATAATCCACAGGACTCAGAGTTTCTTATTGTCTGATGTCCAGTTCATGGATTTCCACAATACAAGCTACAACTCTATCTTTATGTGAATATGTGCATGTCACCATATTGAGCACAAGATGCTGAAATTTATAGATGTTGTTCTTTAATAATTCTAGCATGCTTGTCTGGGCTTGTCTTCCAGTGGTATGGCCTGGTTTTGACATGTGGGTGATGAGGATGCCAGTGCTCTCTTTCGCTCTTACATGTCCCTATTTTTTGTATGTATGTTGGGTGATTTCCTTGCTATACTTCAGATCTTAAAGTTATTTCCCTCTCAAATTATGCCCTGAAGGATAGTGCAAAACCTGTGTCATTATTAGCCCAGATAGTATCAGCAGTTCCATTCAATCCAGACATACTGTCTAGGAGAATCTAAGTATGTATTCTCTCTGCTCAGGAAAGTTTTAACACAGAATTAACAATTCCCTCCTAAAGTCCTGAGCCCCCAGCCAAAGATGGTGCTTTGGAAAAAAAAAAGTAGGGTAGTTTTAAATCTATCCTTCCCTCAAATCTTCCTTGGATAAAGTTCTCATTTTTTTTCTTCCCAATTATATTCCCAATGATATACAAAGATTATGAGTATAAGATGTTAATAGCTTTAATTGCAATTTCTAGCTTATTAGGAAAAAAAATTAAATGTTCACAGAAAGAAAAGTGAGCAAATGTTTTTTAAGAAACACTTTCCCTAAACTGGTGTGTAGAGGAAGGAAGTAAATGTAAAGAGAGTAAATACAGAGTCACAGCCTTGCATTTTGCCATGATAATGGTAAAACTTCAGCTGTCTAATATCCACCTTAAAATACCTCTCCAAAGTATGCAATCACATACTGCTTTAGTTTAAAAGTCTGATGCTGATGATCTCTTGGTACCTACCTTCCAAATTTACCACTAGCAATTTCCCAATTGCTCTCATATCCCGTGTAATTTCTGTATTCCCTAAATATGTTAGGATGAGAAGGGCAAATTTGCCAAAGTTAGGCACCATCAGTTGCAGGATCAGACTATAGTTTCCCCAAAGATTGAAGAGATGATACCTTGAGGATATTTGTGCAACTAGGAAGGAATCATCTCTAGCATTCTATTCCATTTGTATTGAAATATAATTTCCCTAAATCAGTCTTCTGTCAGTTGAAATTTATCAAATACCCCCCTGAAATCCAAGGAAATATGTATCTATTTTATTGGCTTTTTAATGCATTGAAGACTCTATAAGTATGTGTGTGTGTGATATAAATGAAGTAATATACCATTTTGTGTAAGCCAATTGTTTATTCTAAATACTTATACCTCAAAGGTTGTCAATCACTTGATTCATTGTTTTCTCAATTTTCAAAACTTAAGAATGTTTTACAAACACGAATTAAGACTTAAGAGTGCCTTACAAATACCAATTAAACTAAAAGGCATAATATTTTTTTCCCAGAGAGTTTAGTTCTTAAAAAACATATACTTGCATGCCAGTGTGTGTGTGTGGGGGGGGGGGGGGGAAGAAAGCATTGTGGCGATTGGCTGAGTGGAGAAATGGGAGAAAATTCCTCTTTCCAAAATTGCAAAATACTAATGGCATATGTACAGGGGAGTATATAATACATAATGGATAGCCTCAAATAGTTGTATTACAAGCTAATCTTATTTTTCTTGGTTTTATATTCCTTAGTTTAATCTTAAAAGTACTTTCTATTCCAAAGTTCATCATGTCTGAAGACTAGAGGGGACACTAGAGGTGGCAGGGGAAAGAATCTTCAAATTAAAATTTTCCTATGGCTAATATACAAAGTAGTTTATCTACACAGATACAAAATAAACTTCTCTCTTCTCAGGGAAATTTTAACACAGATATACTGTGCAAATATACTGACTGTCAATTTTTCTGGAAATTATTCCAGATTTGCTAGAAAATTTGATAGATTCCTCACTCTCTGGCAATAGATCTGGAAACAATATATTTTAAAGAACTAAGTATACTATTTCTTAATGTCCATTTGATCTAGAGAGAAAAGTGTACCTTGGAGAATATGATTTATTATATAAATTTGGAAATATTCTATTATATCCTCACAATTGTGTGTGTGTGTGGCCACCTAAATTTTCAAAGTGAAAAGCACTAACCTAATAATTTAATGTGGCTTTAGTCAGGGAAAAGTTAATACCTCCCCCCACCCCAAAAAAGTGGGAATAGATTCCCTGTTAATCCAATATTCCAGCTATTCCATTTGGTTCATCTTCCCTCTCCTGATAGATGCACCTTATTCTTTGTGAAAATAAGCATTGCACATAAATGTTGGCTATCACTAACTATTAGAAATGAAATGATCTTCACTTGAAACCCATATCAATGAATCCGTAAACATTTATTGAACATATAGCCTTTACCAGTCACTGTGCTATATTCTGAGGAATCAGAACAAAAGTAAAGCAGTTTCAATCTTCAAGAATTTGCATTCTAAGAAGGAAAATAAGATTAGCAAGTAAAGGGATGTGTGTTGTGTGTGTGTATTTGTTTGTGTATTCCATAAAAAAAGACACAAAATAGCATTGGGAGAGAAGAGCAGCATTAGAATCTGTGGGAATTAGGAGGGCAAAAAAGGCTTGCTGTAGAACCTGGTCTTTGAACTATTGAAGGAAATTGGAATTTCAAGAGGTGGACATGAGGAGGGAAAGCATACTAGGTATCGGATGACAACCACTGAAATGGCATAAAGATTAGAGATATATATTTTTTTTACATGAGGAAATTACCTGAAAAGTCACATAAATGGACAGAAAGACTCATAGATGGCCATAGACACAAAGTTTTGGAGATCTGAGGAGGAAGACCCATATTTCCATGTGGACTCTAAGAAAGCAACTATTGATTGGCACCTGACAGAGATATGGAAAGAAAGACAGCTTCCATTATTACAAAAGAAAATAAGAAAGAAATTCCAGCCTTGAAGAAAAGATGAGTTAGTAGACAAAGATGGGCAATCTCACTTGGACCTGATAAGACCAATAACCTGCACTGTAAGGATTTAATGAAAATTGTCAGTGAAACTTAGAACCATATATTGTAGAATAAATCATGCTTATCTTTTCCAAGCCACTGAAAGCCATGTCCATTGTGAAGAAAACTGGAGAAGTCAGAGAATAGGGTTGTTTGGTGGTGTCCTGCAAGGCTTTTCCAAAAGCTGAGTGTTGAAGGACTTTGTTTCTTCTCATTTGTGGTCAGGTTAAATAAAACATGCCCTGAGTTGGATATCTTTTCAGCTTTATGCTTACAATGGATCTGAGACAAAACAGATTACAATGCCAATAGGGGAAACATAGGGTATGGATGTAATAAATCAGATAGGCATTCTGTGGGGCATGAGACAGATTCTAATGTTTCTAGCAAAGACCCAAGCAAGGAGCAAAAATGGACCATATAGATTATTGTGAGAGGGTCCTAGGGTAAATCGGTTGCATCATGTAGTGGCCCCACAAACAAAAGAATTATACCTAAAATGGAAACAAGAAAACATGCTATTGCCCTTAAAGACACTGAGAATTAGTGCCCAAAACATTGTGTGTAAATTCACAAACAATTGTGAGTTAAAAAATAAACTTTGAAAACTATAAGAAAATACCTACATAATAATAAAAATATGCATCTTGAGTTTTAATACCAAAATTTCAAGGAATGTTCAATAAAGTTGATGTTTAGAAACTATAAAGGAGAAGTAGGGGAAATTACCAACCTCAAAAAATATCATTTATTCAGGGAAGGAGATAAATTATTTCACCCTTATCAACCATATTTTCATTTTTTAAGTATGTGATTTACATATAAAATTGTATTAAATCCAGGACAAGGTACAGAATTTAACTAGGAAAAAGTCTCTGCCTTTATGGAACATATAGTCTAGTAATCATTATAATACAAGATAATTATACAATAACAGCATTAAGGAGATTCCTGCTTCCCTCTATGACTGGGAAAATCAGATCAACTTGAAATGCAATCAAGTTATCTTTTTGTCCTATAAATTAATGAAAATAAAGTTAGTAAGTTTTGCAAAGTATCTCCCCCTTAGAACAGCTCTATTTAGCATGTAGGATCAATGTTATCATTTCCATTTTACATAAAAGGAAATTCTATTCATTTCCTTAGAATTAAGCTTATTCATCAATTTTCTTAACGTATTATAATAATGCTGGTGAGATAACTAAATAGTTTAGTAAATAAGTATAGAAAAGAGTCAGAAAAATCTATGTTTGAATACTACCTCAAAAACTAACAATATGATTCTGTGCATTTCATTTATCCTCTCTCAGTATCAGTTTTTGCATCTATAAAATATGGATATAAACAACACCTTCCTCATAGAGTGAAGAACGTCAAATGAGATAATCTTATACACTTTATAAACCATGAAGCACTATGTAAATATTGGCTATAAATGGATCTTATATAGTGGTTGAATGCCTACATGTGTCAATAAATTTCATCCTGATTCATATTCAAATTATAAACTGAGTAGTTGTCTCCTAAGAGTTGTTCACAAGGAGACCTAAATAAAAAATCAGTTGAAATTAGTTTTAATTTTTAAAAAGTGGTATACTATAAAGTGGTCCTGGGTCCTGATGATACCATTACATCTTTTCCCAAATCTACCTCTTTTCAGAACCAAGATCACTAATATATTGTCTAGTATATCAAAAGTATTCACAACCTGAGTCAGGACTTCTAAATATATAGTGAAATGTTTACATATTCACAAGATGCTAGACATCATCAATTCCTCCACTGATCTACGATTCACTCTCCTTTGGTTTTCTCTTCAATACCATCCTACCCAGGGCACCATAATATACTTTCAAAGCAGTCACTCATTATTGTGGCAGCTAGGTGATATGGAGGATAAAGCACTGGGCTTGGAATCAGGAAGACTCACCTTTAAGTGTTCAAATACAGTGTGTTTCCTAAATACGTTATGTGACCCTGGGCAACTCACTTAACTTTGTTTATCTCAGTTCATCATCTATGGAGATAGAGAAGGAAATGGTCAACCACTCCAGTATCTTTGCAAAGAAAACCCCAAATGGGATCATGAAAAATCAGAGACAACTGAGCAGCAATAAACAGTTTTGTGCCCTCCACTTCAATCAATGTCTCCTCATGGCTGAACAATACCATAATGTGAACCCTCTACCTTTGAACTTCTTCAACCACTGCCTGCTCTTTCCTTTGAATATAGTGTGTGTGTGAGGATCTATGCATGTGTGTGAATGTGTACTTGCATGTCTGTGTATGCCTACGTTGGAGATGCGGGGCTGGGGAGACGGAGAGTTGTAATTTGAGGGGAAAAGGATTGCAGTTAAGAAATTGTACAAAAGGGGACATCTTTTTCATTGTTATCAAAACACTTCTTTTCATGTATAATTCACTACTAGTCAGGTCTGGGCATCAAGTATTTCATTTCCCCCCTCTGCAGAATGCAAATGTAAAGTCCTGATGCTGTGAATTTGCTGCTTTCTTCCCCCCCACCTGAAATTTCTTCTTCCTGCCTCAATATTTGTCTAGGTACTCGCTTTCCTTCAATTCCTGAGGCTTTCCATGATCAGCCCAGTCCCCAGTGAATAATTCCTCATCTAAATTCAACACTTAATTTCTGCCTTCTTTATTGGACATTAAACATATACTTTTATTTATATCACTTCTCCTATATTCCCAAATAGCATATCAAGGACTTCAATATCTCAAGTACTTTGCATTTTTACTTACTCATGGCAGTATATCAAGGCATTTATTATCACTTTTTTTTTACAATGAAAAAAATTTACAGATCCCATGGATTTATTTATAGCAAGCCTAGGAACTGGAAAGGTCTGCAGAGATAATTTATTCCAGCTCCCTGACTTACATGTAAAGAAACTGAGGCTCACAGAATTTAAATAACTTGACCAATTTCACATAGCCTATGAAGGTTGGAAGGAGGATTTGAACCCACATCCTTTTACTAGTACTCTTATTACTATACCCAAATACTTCTGATTATATGCTTTAGAACTAAAGGCAACTAGAGACCTCCCAGTACAGTCCTTTTATTATTTAGAATAGAGAGTTGTCATAGAGAATTTAAGTAACTTGTCTGAAATCAGTAAGGTACCAAGGTAGTCAAGCCAAGATTAAGCCCAAGTCATATGATTCCTATTTCTGTGCTCTTTCCTATACCATACTGATTTTATATATAAAAGAAAACACCATTGCTACTTACTAAAGGGGAAATATTTGCATCAAGATTATTCAAACATTAAATGAATACTGGAAGACAAAGTCATGGTTGGATTTGAGTCTACCTTTTGCTAAAATTTAGCTGAATGTATTATTTGAAGTTGAAGAGAATTATTCAATCCGTCCTACTTAGCCAGGGGATGTGAAGCAATCAGTCTCCCTCCCCCCCCCCCCCCCCTTGTAATACTGCAGAATCACTGCTTTTTTAGTTGAATTCATCATGGTTGGAAATTATCCCATGTGTATATTTAAATACATCAACCATCTCCTATATGTGTGTATATGTATATGTGTATATATATATACACATATATATGCATATATTTGTATGTGTTTATATTTTTACATGTTGTTGTTGAGTTGTTTTGGTCATGTCCAGCTCTCCATAAAAACATTTGGGATATTCTTAGCAAAGATATTGCAGTGGTTTGCTGTTTCATTCTCCAGTTCATTTTAGAGATGAAGAATTGAAGTAAACAGTGTTGTGTGACTTGCCCAGGGTGACACAGCTAGTAAGTGTCTGAGGCCAGATTTGAACTCAAGCCCTCCTGACTCTAGGGCTCATCCTCTATCTATTGTACCATCCAGATGCCCCTATATATTTATATAGTAGATGAAAATTTGGGGTAGCAAATAGACATAATATATGTATGTCTTGATCTATGTTTGTGTATATACATACACACAAGTATGTATCTATGAATATATCTATGTGTGCATATATGTTTTGTGTGCATGTACATATATATGCATATATACATATAAACTTGAATAGAAAAAATAGGTTGAAGTCTTTTAAAAGCTTGTACTAAATGTGCAAAATAATTGACATCCTTTCCCATTTAAAGCACAAATTTTCCACCTAATGCCCTTCAATTGAAAATGTTTAATACTATAATAACCCCTAAATAGCTCCAAAAGGCATATTTGCACCTTCTGATTGTGGCTTTGAATACAAATTAGAATCTGAAGTTACTTACATTCATTGCAAGGTTTCATTCATTTGAGTCCATTAACAATAACCTCCTAATTTTGATTCAACCATTGATATTCCTCTTCTGTTTCAAGTCCTTTTTTAAGGCGTGATTTCCTGATTATACTCATGTTCTTCTGATATTTCCAGTTGAAGATTATTAAGCAAGCCATCATCTGTCTTCCTTTCTATTCTTCATGATTGCAGCTGAAAGAGGAAGCTGAAAATAGACTGGAAAGTCTGTATTGAGATTAGATCAGATCAATCCTGGGAGAATACGGTGCAGGACAGGAGGTGATGACTAGGAAAATGAACATTTCTCCCAATTTAGTCACAGCCCCACCTTTATCCATGCTGTGAGAAAATCTTTTGACTATTTCTTCCAAATCATTCACTTATATTAGGGAATTTGCATTGTTCAGAAAGCAAAATGTTGAATTGGAGCTGGGTACCTCCATTCACTATAGGCTCTAATACCTACAAATTATCAACTGTATAGGAAGTATAAGTAGCAGTGTTCTTTACTGAAAATGTGCTAAAATCCTAACACATTTTTATTTTTTTTTGCTTTTTAGAGGAGGGAAGGCAGGGAAATTGGGGTTAAGTGACTTGCCCAAGGTCACTCAGCTAATAAATGTTAAATGTCTAAGATCTAATTTGACACAAGTCCTTCTGACTCCAGGGCTGGCGCTCTATTCACTGCACCATCTAGCCACCCCTATCACAATCGTTCCATCTCTTCCAGTCAAGCACTGTAACGAATAAATTTACCCTCCTTCAATAAAATGTTATTTCTTCAACTTGAATGATTTTTATTACCCTGCTTTCATCTCCCATCATGTTTTCATTTTTTCTTTTACATAATGGTACCTAGAACTGGACATTGTGGGGTTTTTTTCCCCATGCTCCCAGAGAAACAAAACAAAATAACAACAATAAAATACAGATCTCTCTTTATATCTCCCCCTTCAAAGTCCTTCCCTCTTATCCATTGTCCCTAACTTTGTCAGCTTTCCCAATATACAAGATCCCCATAGTACTTTTTACTGCCTTATACTATGGGGAAAAGATAGTCACATTCATATGTAATGACTAGATTGAACAGGAAATGTTTGATCAATTGAGTCTCCTGGGAAACAGTCCCAATGAGTTTTTTGTTTGTTTGTTTGTTTTTAAAGCAATCAGAATTAAGTAACTTGCTCAAGGTTACACAGCCAGTTATTTCTAGGTGTGGTGCTGAGTATCTGAGCCCAGATTTGATCAAGGTCATCCCGACACTGGAACAAGTGCTTTTACTCTCTGAGCCACCTGGCTGCCCCTTCCAATGAGTTTTTAAGAAAGGGATTCTTCACCTTCAGTTTTCAAACCTTTAAAATAATAGTCTAATTACTATATTTTACTGTAATTATTTTCCTATGCATTTTGTCTTACATACTTTCACATATTATTCTGAAAAGGGTGATAGGGTTAACATAAGCTTTACTAGATTACCACAAGGGCCCATGGTTCCAAAAAGCAAGATAAGAACCTCTGTTTTAATTTTTAATTTTGCCTTTAATTTTGCCTTCTTCTCAGATTCAGAGTAGCCTTATCCAAAAGCTGCAAAGAGTATAAACTTCAAGTGACTAACACTTTAAATGACCTATTTATTAAAGTGTGTGAAACTGGGAGTAGTCCATTCATAGCTTATAAAGGAAGTATAAAGCAGTGTTTGCAGTTCATTGCACCTCCAGGAGACATGAAGAAGTTCCTCTATCAATTTAATGGAATCATAGGCCTATTACCTTGGGATACTGAAAAGTATGATCCATAGCCCTATTGGCCTTAAAGGGAAAGGGATCAGTTGAAACAGGAATTTTGACAATACAGAAGAGAACCCAGCTGCAGAGGTGAGTTGAAGGAAGGAAAGAAGAGAGAGGGAAAAAGCATCTAATAAGCACCTGCTCTGTGCCAGAAACAGTGCTAAGCATATTGTAAATAGTATTTCATGTAAATCTCACAACAACTCTGAAAGGTAGATTCTATTATTATCTCTATTTTACCATTGAAGAAACTGAGACAGACAGGGCTTGAGTGATTTGCCCACGGTCACAAAAATCGGATTTGAAGTTGGATTGAAATTTGGGTCTTCCTTACTGCAGGCCTGCTGCTTTATTCAATGTGCCACCCAGTTAAATTGAATGACCCATGGAGAGGAGTAGGTTCAAGGAGTTCAGCAGAGTTGTGTGCCTATCATATGTATGTGATTTGTTCAATGGATGGAATATGAGGATACTATAAGAAAAGACACAAAGGCCTTGCAGGGCTGTGGATAGCCTTGGCCATGTGTGTTACTTACATATATTCCTCTCTTTATGTGTGTATTCACTCTAAGGTAATGTGATATGGAGATGGTTAAAATGAAATTGGGATGCTAGTCATCGACAACTCAAAGTAAGGAACACAATTGGTGAAAACAAAATGTCATAGAAGAGAGATTTCAAAATCTCTTCAGGGAATGGGAGAAGGAGGTGGGGGAATGGGGTTGGGTGAGAGGAGAGATATAATAGGCCAGGCCCTAAGAATGTTGGGACAGAGCCAAAACATATTACAGCTATATATAGTATGTATGTAGAAATTTATTTTCATGCAATCTGCAATTACAGTATTCATTCCCTGAGGACCAGAGTTGTATTTCTGTTTCTCTTTGCATCCCCAGCACTTAGCAGTGTCCAGCACATGAAAAATGATTAATTAATGCTTCGTGACTTGATTTTATCACATTTTATTTTGTCAATTGCCTTTTGTTTTGGGCAAATGTATCCTCTAGGTTAACACTATACCTTTAACCTGGAATGGTAGTTGTCCCTCAAGGAATCCAAGGTGCTTTTTTTATAGGATAGCTCAAAAGGATGGGAAATATTCTTGAGTATTCAAAGAGAAGAAAAAAGAGATAGAGAGAATGGAATGGAGGGGGGGGGAGGGAAGGAGAGGGTAGAAGAGGAGAGGAGAGGAGAGGAAAAGAGAGTAGTGGAGAGGAAAGGAGAGGAGAGGGTAAGTAGGGAAGGGAGGGAGAAAGAAATAATGGATAAGATACTCTCTGGAATTAAGTTTTCTTATGTCTTAAGAAGACCATTCTCTGTCTGTTATCTTCTCATCTTCCTTCTCATTTTCCTGACCCATTCCATTATCATACCATTATAAGCTATTATGTCAAACACATTTCAAGGTTTAGAGCTGGAATGCAATAACCAAATACAAAACTTTGTCTAATATCCTTTAAGTACAATGTGATGGCAAACAATTGACTCCTATGAGAAGCAAATTTGGAAGCAACCTCATTTTATAAATCCCTGTACATTAAAAAAAATACACCACCCTCAAAAAATGCACAATAAAGCAAATTAGATATTTTGTTTTGTGATCAAGTAAATTGTTGCAAAAGATGTGGTGTCTTTTTTTTTAATTAAAATTCTAATTATTGAATGACAGTTATAACAAAGCTCTGGGGAACTCTTAAAAAGGCATGACTAAAATGAGGATAAGCCTTGGTTTGACGCATATCTGGGAGTAAAGAACCAGGCAAATTGTCAGCTAGATATTAAGAGAAAATGAGTTACAGAATAGCTGACTAGTCAAATTACATGGAAGTAAGCTGTCTGGTTTTCATATATATAGACCTGAGTGGAGTGGAATACCTCAGAGTAAATCATTTTCCATATCTGTAGCTAGATCAGAGAAGTAATATGCATCTGTCCTTTATATTTTTCTACATATGTTAATGCATAATAACACTGAATTGTGATGTTTTTAATTCACAATTGTTTATGGAAAATTCATTCATTAGGTTGTCATGTAAATTAAAATGACAATGTGATATTTTCCAGTAGGAATATTCCAGTAAATTTTAAACTATGACTAAAGTTTCCAAAGATAGTGAATTGGAGAAGATATCTTTGAACTTCAAAGAGTATTTAAATAGAAATTTTTACAAATGTCAAGTCAGGTGCTACTAAGGTGACTTTCCATGGTGTGTTAATCCCTTTAAGACCTTCCTTAGACACTGACTACTCCTCTGATCTACATAGTACTTAGTAACTGCAAAATATATATGTGCTAGTATGTGTGAGTATTTGTAAGTGTGTCTATGTATGTATACATGTATACATACATACACATATACCTTATAAAATTTTCTGATAGACACTTATAGATTATTTTATAGTAACAGGAAGTCATTTTTTCCCTGTTGTCTGCATGGACCTGAGTTAACTGCCAGTAGGATTTTCCATAGAGTTTTTGAGAATGTTTGTTTTGTCCCATCTGTACTTTTTTTTCAAATGCTACCACCCTCCAACCTGTGAGTGGCAGCTGGTCTGTTGAAGTTTTGGCAGAAATGTATTTGGCTATCCCTGCTTTCCCAGCAATATCAATGTTTGTTCCTCCACAATGACTGAAACAAACGTTTCCCTTTCAGAAACGATTATCAGTAAAGGAAAAGTCTACTTTGGAATTTGATTTTTAGGCTATGTAAATAGTGTAGCATGAAGGAAAAATCTAACAAAGAGAACATTATATTTTATTTAATTTTTACAAAGCTTAGATAGAGGTGGACATACTGGCTACAGAAAATCAAGAAATGTCATAAAGGTCTACTAATCTGTCAATGGAAACTTTTCCTTTTACTAAAGGCTATGGAGGGTGGTTATCTAACATTTGAAACATCTGCTGATCCTCATGTGAAAAAGTGTTATGATGCATTGTGGCATCTAAGTGTTTGTGGCAGCTGTGTGGTATTGTGGAAAGATTGATAATTTTGGAATCATATGCAGAACCTGACTTTAAATTGTAACTTTGCCTCTTTCTCTCCGCATGACTCAACCAAGTCACTTAACTTCCCTGGAACTCAATTCCCTTTATCTGTAAAGCAGTGGGAGAGTGGATTAATCCTTTCCAGCTCTTGACCTTGATTCTATGATCCTGTTGCCATACTATGATCCTAAAAAAAAAGTCAGAAGTGAGGGGTGTGGGTCAAGGCAACATTTAAACAATTATTGGCTTTAATTATTCTCTTCGATGTAACATTCAGGTAAGTGAAGTGGCCTTCTATGTGACAATGTAAATAAATGAGAATAAAATTCATTCTTCCCTTCAATCATGACTTCAAGGAGAAAGATAGCACTGGTCAATTTATAATTAGAAGTTGTAGTTCAAACAATTCTTGGGATTTTTCTGCCTTCAAATACTTGGAATTCAGTTGCTATATGCTTAGGTACAAAACTAATGCAAATGTAGGAGTAAGTGAAAAAAAATATTTTATGGAGTGGGAGATTTCTTGAACATTTTTCAAGGCTGTATAGAAGATGAACATTGATGACCTAAAGGATCATTTTGATTTCCCAGATCAAATACTTACCCTGTACCCCCATCTCTACCTTCATTTCATGGCTTATTAGTCTTATATCCGACCTTATGTGAATATCACATTGGGTTGGAGATTACCATTGTGTATGACTTATAAAACCGATCCAGCATCCATGGTCTTGTGAAAATTTTCACAAGCAATGATTACCAGGACAGTGCTATAGGAAGTAATTTGACTCTTAGACTAAAACTGAAAAACTCCTCATAACCTTCGTACACTTTTTGAAGTATTTTTCATGGATATATTAAAAAGAACTATTTAGAAATTTATTGTTCTGAGCTTAGGAAGACAAGGGAACTGAGTGAAAGATAATCCACATGAGAGACAAAAATAAAGACATATGTTGATCTCAAGCAGAAGAGTAATAAATGTAACAGATATAATTGTTATGAAGAAACAGGAGTGTAAAAAAACCATAGAGGTTGGGGGGAACCAACTATAGTTTCTCTTTGTGCCTGGTTATAAGCGAGGCTAATATGCATGCAATTAGTAGGTGCATGTAGGCTTTCTCCTCATTCTTAAGTATCAGGCTTTTCCCTCATTACATTTTATTGCCACACACTTGACTGTATATGGAAGTAAAGGGAAATCATTTGGTCATAAACAGTGAAATGCAGAAATCTGAATGGAAGGCAATGTAAGCAATAGAAAAAGTTATGTTGTGTGAACAGCCCTCAAACTTCAGATGTGTGCAACATATTCCCACTGACATCTGTGCTGAAAAAAAGACAAGTTTTGTGTTTTGTTTTTAAGAGGGGAGAGGGGAAAACAATGTTGATTCAGTGAATATTGAAGACTCTAGTCCAAGCTCAGATATCCTAATATTGAATTAAGAGAAGTTAAAACTTTTTGTCTTGCTCTTTCTGTCATTCCTAACATGATTTGTGAATTGTGTTAGTGTTGTAGAGTACTGGAAATTATGTTTTTTACTCTTATGTACTAAGTAAATATAGTATCTACTACTATTTACATGTAAATATTTCTGTATCTTTCAAACTAAATGCATTTGAAGTGTATCTCTATGTTTCTTTTCTTTCTACCCAGAAAGCATCTGAACATCTTATCCTGAAATCTTTTATCCCCATCCAAATAAAGCCAACTAAAATCATTAGTATTTACAACTAAACCCTGGCAAAAATCATTCTTTTAACCAGAAAAAAAATGTTCTTCAAGTAATATAGGATTCAGTTAGGAAAGTACAACCTTTGAGAATTATTTTCCCCCTCCAAATGGATGTTCTTTCCTCCATGAAAATTTATCCACAGTAACTGTCTGGTTGTGAAACTGGAAGAAAATCAAATTACTTCAAACCAATCTTGTTAGTATCTATGGAAAGGGTATGATAACTTATTAATTGGTAAGGCTGTTTGCATTAGTCCCTGTTCAAATAGGAGGGCTTACATGCAGTCTCTAGCCTCCTGAGTATTTTATTTTTAAACTGTGAGAAATGTTGGTTTTAATAATTATTCTCACTTGAACAATGTTATATTTAGAAAACAATCAACAAATACATTTTTTTTATCTACCCATGGGGAGGAGGGGGAATATGAGTTCAATTTGAAGGAAATGTAAATTTCATAAATTATTACAAACATATACATAACCCCTCAAATTATGAACACAATACTATGAACATATGTATATACATACATTATATATCAATATATACCTTCTACATACATATATTATAATCAGACCACACACACATGCATGACTGCATGCACACATCTATGTGTAAGTTTTTTTTATGTGTATTCCTTTATGAAAACATATTGTAAACCTTATACAAATGAAGACACAGGCAATCTGTCTATACTGGCCCTTGAACTTAGAGATTTTAGCAAGTGAGCTTAATGTGTAGCCATACTATACTCAAGGAAAAAAAATATTGCATAAGGAACTTCAAGATATGGTATAAATTCCTGGTTTGGCCACTTTATTTGCATTATAGGAATGTAAATTTTTAAGATCTTCCCTGCCCCTAGGTTAAGTGCACCTGGAGCCTGTGGTGGGAGGCTTGTTTCTCAGGAGATACTTTGTGATTGGGCCATAGGTCAAGAGGGTTGTTGCATTCTCTAAGCCTGGAGAAGGCTATATAATCCCTCATGGGAGGCTTTTCTTTGGGGCTCACTTTGAAAAGTGCTGTGTGATTTTACCAGATGAGACTCTGGGCAGCCATTGAGAGCCCCCCAGCTTTGAAAAACCCAGATGTTGATGCTTTCCTCTCTGGTAACTGTGATTAGGTATGGATGTATGTAATGGTCAGAAAGTTTGGAAGCCTGTCCGCTTGATCTATTTCTTTGTCTTGTAATTTCTATCCATATACCCTGAAGTTCGGGGTGCTGACCTTTTTCCCCTGAACTTCATAAACTATATATGTTTGATTGATTAAAGTAAGCTTGTTAACACATTTTGAGTTGATTTCCTTTAGCAAAGCATATCTAAGAACATGTGTTGGCAGCCACCCTGGGGATGCTGGGGTGCTTGCTGCTACAATTTGTCATGTGATCTTAGGTAATTCATTTCACCTATCCCAAGGTGTAAATCCATGCACATGCAGCTTTCTAGAGGAACACTGCTGTGAACAGATTTCAAGGCTCTGATTACATAATATAGTGAGCTCTCTATTTATTCAATAACAAATCAAGAGCAAAACATTCACAGAAAATCAAGGTACAGCTTTCACAATGTTACAAATTATCACAGAAAATCAAAATGCAGTATTCACCATGTCACAACTCAACAACTTGTCATTAAAATGGCCACATAGTTTTCACCAAAGTGGTCACATAGTTTTCAACAAAGTACATTCATTTAGTCAATCACAAAATCCTTAACTCAATCACAAAGTACAAAAATGAAAGTTCTCCACCCCTAGGTCACAGTAAATCATAATCTTCTCAATCAGTACAGGGTATCCAAGTAAAGTCTTCTTTCAGTTTGACTAAAGGTTGTCTCTCAGCTTCTTTGGTTCCTCTTCTATGGTCCCAGCTCCAACTGTCACCTGGGTTCAAAGGCAGGCACCTCCCAGTTCCTTGTCCAGCTCCTTGTCCAGTTCTTTGTCCAGTTCCCATTCCATATTGAAGTTCACAGTGTCCAGTTCACCTCAAGTCCTGCACAGTTCCTGTTTCTGGGAAGACAAAGCTTGACAGAGCCACAATAATATTCATGAATGTTGCTGGCACCATCAACAATTCACTATCTGCCTGTGAAATCAGCTCAGACCCACCAACAAGGTCTGAGGACTCAACACAAATCATCAGCATAGAAATCAACACAGACCCACAAACAAATTCCAGGAAGTCAGCACAAATCATCAATAAAGTCCCAGTACCTCCAAAACCCTCCTCCAGTCCTTCTGTAAACATACAACCACAAAATCCTCTTTCAGGGCTGCCAGTAAGGTCCCAGGGTTTCTGTACAAAGTATCACAAACAAACATCACCACAGACAGAGAAGACAAACAGGGTGCTGGGATATCACAAGTTTCTTCCTTCTTGACCCTGCTTCCACAAGGGTCCTCTTTTCAGTTCTGCTGTCTCTTAGCCTGGGCCTCTTCTTATATATGGTCATTAACTCCTCCACTTACTGTTTCAGGAGTTTATGAGTTAGAGGGTTCACAAGTTGTGGGGTTCACGTGTTCTGTTTCTTAACAGACTTGATAACAAGGCTCAAAAGAAACTTGAACTGAAACAAGGTGTTAATTCAATAGCTGAAACAAAGTGTGAACTACTTCTGTGCTTGCCATTAAACAACTCCAATCTTCATTATCAGAAAATGAGTATAACAATGTTTGTACTACCTACTTCACAGAGTTCCTGGGATTTTTAATCTCTTTGCATTTCTTAAATTGAAAGAAAACTGACCAGTTGTGACAGTCTCATATCTACTGGAATAGAAAAGTATGTCAAAGATGCATCTGTGCATGGAATATGAATGTATATGTGTATATGCATAAAGATATATACCCAAACATACACATTGTATGTGTATGTTTATTTGTGTATGTATATGCATACATACACAAAATATTATTTGACAAAATGAATATTTTTAGGTATTTTTACATTGAACAGTAAGGAATATTTTTTTGGCTTCTGGAAAGAAAAAGAGAGAGAAGGAAAATACTCCTCAAGTTGATACAGTATTTTTGTGATTTATCAAGATTTTTTTTCCAGCCAGTCCAATGGATCTGCCAAACAATCAATCTAGCACTTCCCATAGTGCCTGGCACATAATAGGCACTTAATAAATTCTTATGAAATTGAATTGAATCCCTGGGGAAAATAGCCCATAGCTCTGTGGCACTGTATCAAAGATCATGTGGGGTTGTGTCTTATAAATGGAACTACACCAGAGACACCCCACTGGCAATCTTCTCTTCTAAGATGTGACAAAAACTGAAACAAAACAAAACAAAACATCTATTTGATAAGGAGGAAGTATTATTGTTCAATGGAAAGAGTATCGCCTCTAGAGTCAGGTGTCCTTGTTCCAAATCATCCTGCCAGTGATACTGTATTTCTAACCTTGGAAATATTGCTTCACTTCTCTGCTTTTCTATTTCTTCATTAAAAAAATGAGGAGGCTTGGGCTACATTTTATATTCTTCCAGGTGTACTTCAGCCCCAGAACTATGACGGCATGGCCTTGTCTTACTGGAGAATATGTGAGGACCAGCTTCAAGCAACTGGTACACTGCTACATTCTTTTCATGTCTGAAACTCAGTTCTAAGCATGGGTCTAATGCTAGATCCAGAAAACAATTTTGAAAATTAGTACTAATTTAAATTTTTCTTATTGCCTAAATTTACATTTGACATTGGAAATAATAGTTTAATAATAATAATAATAATAGTAACAGCAAAGATTTATATATTATTCTAAGGTTTGCAAACAATTTTACAAATATTATCTCATTTAATCCTCACAACAACCCTGGGGGTTAGATCCTTTTATTATTCCCATTTTACAATGAGAAAACTGAGGTTAGAGAGTTTCAATTATTTGCCCTGAATGGCACAGCTTCTATGTGTCTGAGGCATTATTTGAACTCAGGTCTTCCTAACTCCGAATCTAGCTACATAACTTAGCTGTATAATAACAGAAGCTATTCAGCTAGGTCCCTGAACACCTAAATTATAATTTTTAAATACATGTAATTCCTAACTAGTTAAATTCATTTAAATTATATGGATAGCTGTTACTTATTCAGTTATTAAGGATATGAACAAAATGTTACATTGATGTCCTGAAAGAGTTAATACACCTTCAAAAAAACATTCCCAGAGAGCATCTGGTTAATTATTTGCAATAGCTATAAGACTTTACCATGTGTAAAATGGTTTTATATTTCCTTATATGTTTCATAGACACTTTATGCTATTAAGAGTAGCATGAGGCCATCTAATAGATCCATGTAATTATCTTCATTTATTGCTAAAGAAATTCAGAGAGGGATATGGAAGAATCCATAAAATACTTTTCAAGAGATAACTGCAACACCAGTTCCATGCATCAGAAAGGAAAGTGGGACTTGGACATTTATTCAAAGTATTTAAAGAGAAGGACAACTAAGCACCTAAATATTTGGTCAACTATAAAGATATTTTTAGTTTAGGAATTCCCTCAGCTACTGTAGATCTGAACTTTACTGTGACTTATTTGAGAAGTTTCAGGGAGTTGTCTGAGGCACAGCAAGTAAATGACTTGTCTAGGATTACAAAATTACTGTTAGAGGAAGAATTTGAACCCAATTCTTTCTGAAACGTAGCCCAATACTCTTTCCTCTCTCCCATTCTGAACTGATGACAGTTGAGTTGGGATTGAGAACTGGAACTGTGAGGTTATTCAGAAGAAATATTTTGCAATCCATAAAGGAAAGAAGTCCCCGTTATCATCTGGATATGTGATCATCAAGCCTCTGTTAAAGACGTTTAAGGAGGAGAAGGAAATGGAATCCATTACCTTGCCAAGAAAACCCCAAATGGGGTCACAAAGAGTTGGACACAGCTGGAATTATGCACATGCAAACACACACACACATGCACACAAATGTTATATATATATGTATATACACATATATACATATATATATAATATTTGTGTGTATGTATATGTGTTACTGACTTTCAGATAGTTGAAGGGAGTGTCATGTCCAACCTGAGCCTTCACTTCTTTGGCCTAAACATGGCAGGAGCCTTATACAACATGGATTCAAGGCCCTTTATTCCCCTTGACATCCTTGACATTCTTGTCTAGATACTCTCCATCTAATCAATATTTCTCTTAAACTATAGTGGTCAGAACTGACACAATACTACAGGTAAAGTCCATTGAAAGGGACGATCTCCTCCATATTCTTGGAAGCTATGCCTTTCATAATACGGATCAAGGTTGTATTAGCTTTTTTTCTATAAATCAGTCAATTGATCAATAAAAATTTATTAAGTGTTCACTATGTTCCTATCACAACACTAATCACAAAACTTTGGATGTGGGAATCCAAAGAAAGGTAACAATACAATGAATCCTTCTCAAGAAGATTCCCTTTTAATAGATAAAAGAATAAGTAAATAAATGAATATATAGAAGATAACTTTGACAATAGAAGGAATCATGGAGGCTAAGGCCTCTTATAGAAGTGGATATCTGAAGTGAACAGAAATATGAAGACTAGTAAGTGAGGAGAGAGAGTATGGGGAGGAGTCAGGGTGGGAGATCAACTGTGAAATGTACCTTGCCTTTCTTCTCCATTCTTTTGTCACCTATTTCAAATTGACTCCACCCCCTTCCAACTTTTTGTTTCTTCTCCCTTTTCTTGGGTTCATCAGTTAAGTCTTTCTCTTACTTTGATTTCATTTAAGTTACTCAGTAATGAAAACTTTTCTAACTTCTCCTTTTTACTCAAATCTTCCCAAATTTCTATCATTGATTCAATTTATGTTTTTAAAAGTTATGGAATCTTATAGATCTTCACAACCAGAATTTCTTCTGCCCCTTCTTTCTCTTAAGTCTTTCTCCTGCTCATTCTTCCATCTCAACTTCCTCCACTAGTCATAGTTTAATCTCCCAAAATATATCATTTGTATAGATGAGGTTGACCAATAGGTCTTTTAATTTGCCATAATTGGACACTAAGATTTCTATGTTCTCTCATATTACTTCTGCAGGAGGAGAATAGGGAAAGATGCTGGCATGGTTAATTAGTATCTAGACACTATGTCATAATTTAAAAGAAAAAAATACTTCAACTCAAGACAATTCCTAGAGTGTCTATGTAATCATAATATATTTATTACTGACATTTTTATTCAGGTGTGATTTCATTCAAACAAAGTAAGGGAGATTCAAATGACTTTTTTTTTTTTTGCTTTTTGGAGGGGGGAAGGTAGGGTATTTGGGGTTAAGTGACTTTCCCACAGTCACATGGCTAGTTTTTTTGTTAAGAGGCTGGATTTGAACTTAGGTCATCCTGACTCCAGGACTGGTATTCTATTCACTGCACCACCTACCCACCCCTCAAATGGCTCTTTGAAACAGGAGTAGCAAGCAGATGATGCACAGACTACTGAAGTAAATGTATGAACAATCTTTTTTTGTTGTTATTGTTGTTATTTTTGTTCTGTTGTCACTACACTTCTATGAATTACTCCAGTGGCCTGATTGAGCAGCTTGAGTTAGGGTCCCTTAATGTTGAGAGCCCCACAATGGATCTAATTTGCCATAGCATTAGATATTCAACACTCATTCTCCTTTCCCTGCTTATTGTAGGAATGGAGGGATAGTGGTGGTAGTGGAGCACTAAACTTCTCCCAATTCTTTTCTTTTTAGAACGCAGGATTTGAACTTTCATCTCACTCCACTTTCCATCTGCAACTCTGCTTGGTTTCAACTCCATAGAAGAAAATGGAACAAAATGTCCCCAGTATAGGCATTCTCTTGTGCTCTCTCCTCACCTCAAGGAACTTACAATCTAACTGGGGAAGACAACTACAAAAAGGAACAGTGAAAGGTGAGGAGAATGTCTTTTTTTCTCATTTCTGTCCCTAGCACCTAGCCCACTGTATGGTGTAGTAAACACTGAATAAATGTTTATTAGATTGAACTGAATCGAAAATATTTTTTTGTACAAGAACAGTTATTTCAATAGACAAGAATAATTATGATCACGAATGTTACAATTAATTGTTCTACTACTCAATTTCCTCTTTAAAAAAAAAGCAAAGGAGAAATTAGAATCCTATCAGAATTGAGAGTGCTGTGTCCATTTACTAAAACTAGAAAATGTCTAGAATTTTATACTCTCCTTATGGAGAAGGAAAGTAGAGAATCTACCTTTTCAGTTCAGGAAATTCGATGAAAATGATGGATGGGCAAAAATAAAACCCAAATCCAAGTCTGCAGAAAATAAATAGCTGAATGTCACAAAAGTATTTCACACAACTTTCAGAGTTTAGGAGTGGAAGAGTAAATGGTAGGAGAATAACTGGCAAATAAAATCTTTAAGTACTAGACATTCCTATGGGGTAGAAAGTATCAGGCCCAGTAGAAATTCGTATGCAAATGAACCCTACAGATGTTAGAGATTACTGCTAAATAAAACTTCATAGAATGGCGCTTTGGGGTACTGTTCAGAAGACTCTCTCTGAATTGAAATACAAGGGGGCACATTAATAACAGTTTGTCCTGATGCAAAATGTAGAGGCAATCTAGAAATAAACAAATTTGCCTGATCCTAAAATGAATAGGATCCTTCTTATTTGAATGTGGGTGTTTTTGTTTGCTTAATCAACCTTACCTTGCAGTTGGCTTTAAGGTAGGAAGTCATAATTTAGGCTATGTATGTTTTATGTATGTGTGTGTACATGTTGTATATTGTCACATATCAATGCAAATTTCTGTTTACATAGATGTACATGTGTATATGCATATATTTTCATTGTAGATAAAGGTGCATTGTGCATGTATGTGGATACCACATATATCATATTGTGTTTTGTATATAAAATATATGCATATAATCATATTTTAACTATACACAACTAGAACAAATGTGTAAATATGCAATATGCTTATGTACACAAGTGTGTACATGAATGTTGCACACAATATGCACATGTGTATAATTGTCCGTATAGTATCATACACGTGACATAATGAACCTTTGTTTATATACATATGCACATAGACATAGGCCTACAAAATTATTAGAGAATTTCTTGGTGTACTAAGAGTTTAAACGTCATATTGAAAGTCACACAACTAATATGTGTTAAATGAGGGAATTGTGCAGAAAATAGTGGTCAGAGGGGAACCTGCAATATCTGTTCAGCAGTCTTTAAATAGCCTTTACCATTCTGGAGGGTATGAAAGGAGCAATAGATTATCTTTCTGTTTTAATTATTTATTAATGAGCATGAATGAATCTTTTGTGTCTTAAGCACTTTATTTATGATGGAGGATATAAATAGGTGACCTATACTTACTATCTACTTCTACATTATAACACATATATGTGTTTGTTTTTTCTAATATGTTCAGGTTTGACTGGTGTTTTCATTAAAATTAATTAGCAGGACAGTGTTAATAAATTTTAGTCAACACATGAGTCATACATGAACTCTACATAAGAAAATTTTTCCTGACACTCTGGGACAGGAGCATAATGATGCAGAGCATGAAAAGAAAAAACAAAGACTGATCTCTCATATTGATATCAAGGTCCCCCAGGATGAAGCATATCCTTTTGAGTCTTGAACAGTAAGAGAGGGTCTCCCTCAATCATGAGAGGCACATCTTTCTATTACCCATTATTTTATTCATATTTTAGATACATAATTTCCATCTTCTGTAAATGAAGAAATTGAGATTTTGAGAAGCAAACTATAGTACTTCTAAATTTATGTATTATTTCAGAGATATCATATGCTCTCCCATTTTCCTCCTATTATTCAGTTCTGACACCATTTCCTTGTTTCCACATATCCATAAAACTAAGTAGAAGAATGAAATTTATTACTTGCTTATATAGTTATACCTTAAAGTATAGGAAATATGAATTTTCAGCTATAATAATAATAATATGTAGCATTTACATAGTATATTGAAGCATACATAGTACTTTACATATATTATCTTGTTTTCACTGCGCAACAATTCTTTGAGGTAGGTGATATTATTGGCAAATAGAATTTGAATTACTTTCCAAGGGTCACATAGCTAGGAAGTATCTGGGCTCAAATTTGAACTCAGATCTTCTTGATTCCCATTTCAGCACACTGACTGGCTATACCCAGTCACACCTAGGTATCTCTTTCCACTTTATTTTTTCATTACTATTCAATAACTTCTATGTTTTTCTATTGTGTCAAGGATAAAGTGAAAACTACTAATCTTGGCATTTAAAACCCTTTACAAGATGGCTTTAGACTATCTTCCACAAATAGTTTACTTTACTCCCTTTTTATGTACTGTGTTTTAGCCAAGTTGACTTTTATGCTCTTCTTCAAATTCAGCATTCCATCTGTAATGCCATGTACAAGAAGATTTCCAGAAGAATGCTACTGTGAACAGCTTTTAAGGTTCTGATTACACAGTATAGCGAACACTCTATTCAGTAATAAATCAAAGCAAAACATTCACACAGAATCAAGGTACAGCATTCACAATATTATAACTTATAACAGAAAAATATAATATAGTATTCACAACAAATTATCATTAAAATGGTCACACAGTTTTCACCAAAGTGGTCACAATATTTAGAACAAAGAACAGTCATCTCAAAGTACAATAGTCAAAGTCTTCCACTCATGGGGCACACTAAACTCAATCAGTCACTTATTCAGCAATCAATTACTAAGTATCATTAATCACTAAGTACAATCATTAGAAAATGCACAAACACTCCACCCCTAGGTCACTAGCAAACTACAATTTCATTAGTACTCAGTACTCAGAGAGAGGTCTTTTCATCTTGACTTGGGGCTGGTTCTCAGATTCCCTGTATCCCCTTCCATGGTCCCAGATTCTACCTGGATTCACCAGACTGTCACCTGGGTTCAATGGCAGACAGCTCCCAATTCCTTGTCCAGCTCTCTGGGTAGGATTTGCTCCACAGTGAAGTTCACAGGGTCTAGTCCATTTCAAATCCTTCACAATTTCTGCTCCCTAGAATTCAAGGCTCAACCAAGCCACAAACAGTCAAAGTCCCTGCATCCTGGTCATGCTTCCTCAGTCTTCTGCAGCTTGTTTAAAAAAATCAGAATCGCTTTATCCATCCTGGGGGAAGGGGGCTCCTGGGCTCCTGGGCTGCTGGGCTGCTGGGCTACTGGGCTCCTGGGCTCCTGTTCATAAAAAGCTCCACCACCACAAGTTCTCAGGAAATTCTGGGTCAGTTCTCAATTCTCTCTTCTGTAGCTGCTCTGCCTCCAGATTATTGTCCCAAGAAATTCTGACTGTGACTCTCTGGGGCTTTTCTTATATACACAGCATTAGCTACTTCCTGTTTTGGCCAACCCCTTCCTGTTACGTGAGGAACAGGGGTTCATACTTTCTGTCTCTTTCACAGAGACTTGATCAATTATTAAGTGCTAAGTACCTGCTTTCCTGCCAGTACAAAGGGGTCAAATTACATTACCATTATACCATCTCCTGTCTCCATGTACTTGTATGGGTTACCCTTTATTCTTGGAAATGAATATCACTCCACTATTCCCTTTGAGGATCCACTCAGCTTTTACCTCCTATTAAAAACAGAAATGTGCTTAAGCTTGCAACCAGCTTAAGAGAAGCTGATTGTTCAATTGATTCTGTGAACATTGAATCCTTGGAATTTCCACAAATGCTGCTAATGAGGGCTTGATTTATTATTTCATTGATTGTCTGGACTTGTTCATTCTTTATTTTTGAAGGTGAGCAACTCATCATGGATTGATGGTTTGACTTGTACAATAGTTGGATTTAAGGGAAGCATAGTTGCACAAAGTCCTCAGCCTCACTCTCTTCTAAAGTCATTAAAATCTAGTGGCAAGACAAAATTCATGTTCACTGGCTATGGACTAGGATGCAGTGGATGAACTTGGTGTCTTAGATGCATGCCCAGGTTCTAAGCACCCAATACCGTCTGCTTCAGCTGCCTTCATGACCATTAGAATAAATTATTCTCATCTGCCAATTCTGCCAGGAGAGACCCTCACATGCTTAGGGTTAGATATCCCTTTAACTCACCAACTGATTTGAGGCCTGTCGGTTACCCTCAACCTGGTTTAGCCTGTGTGTCAAAACACTTTTAATGGTGTGTAGCTGATACTCATGCTACATCTTCTTGGGGGTCACAGCTGAGAGTTGGGCAAAAGTTTGGACACTATTAGATGAGTAGCCTTGAAAAAAGTTAAATCTAATCCTCAAACCAGAGGTGCTAGAAATAGGCTCAATTAATTAATTAATTACTAAAACATAGCTAATGCAATAAATTTTAAAGTGTCTCCTCCATACATCCCTCCCCCAACCCCCACATCCACAGAGGTAATTATTAAAAATTTGCCATGTGGCAGTTAGGTGGCACAGTGAATAGACCACTGGCCCTGGAGTCAGGAAGACTTGAGTTCAAATCTGGCCCCAGCACTTGACTTTTACTAGTTGTGTGACCTTGGGCAAGTCACTTACTTAGCCTTGCCTTCCTGCTCCAAAAAAAGTTGCCAGAATAACACTGATTGGAAGCCTTAATCTGATTCATTTAGTTGATAGTATTCTTTTTTCTTTTCAATGTGTATTTACTTTTCACTAAAAAAATATTGATATCTCAGTAGGATGCAAGGTCCACAACTGTTTTTCATATTGTTTTTGTTTCCCCAGAGCCTAGAGCTGGTAAAATCTAGGAAAATTTTATCAAGAGCATTCCTCTGATCTATCAGTTTAGTATGACTGTAAATAAAAGAAAATACAATTATTCTGGTGCAATCCATCATTGATGAAACCATACTGGTTTTTTGTGACCATGTCTATTTCTAGATATTCATTAACTATCTCTCTAATAAAGACCTCATAATAAATGTATTTTTGGGACTTCATTTTCTACATTTGCAATCGTGTAGTAAGATCCCTATGAAGAGCTTCCCCTGTCGATGCAGAATAGCACGTTCTCTACAATTCATAATCTTAGAGAGATGGATGTGGCACTGAGAAGTTAAGTGACTTACTCAAAGTCATGCATTTAGAATGCAGTAGAAATGGATCTTAAACCCAGGTCTTCCTGATACCAAGTTCAGCTCTATCCACTAGGAGATAAATTGAATTCAATTGAACCCAGGTCCTCTGACTTCCAATCCAGTGTTCTTTCTATCAAACCAAGATGCCTCTCTTAGAATTAGATATTAGTCACTGCCAGACAGATAATGCAGACTCAGCTTCCTAGAGATATCAAGCTGTACCACAGCTGTCCCACACAGGGAACCGGATGACAAAAATAAATTCCAGTAGTCCTGAATATCTTTTATGTGTCAGAAGAAGATGCTTCTACCAGAGAAGAATGAATACCAGGGAATATCATCACAAACTAATGAGAGTACTTTGAAACCCAAGGGATAGACTTGACAGGGCAGGGCTGAATAAGTAGGCATGAGCTGCTCTAACCTATAAGGCACAGAGACCTCTTGGCAGTGATCATAGTAAATCTTACTTCTTACTTCTCTTGCCTTCTTTTCTGGGTATCAGATAAAATTTTAGTAAGCCAATTAACCTCATGATATTATAAAGTCTCTTTACCATAGTCCTGGCCAGTTATTTCAGGCAAAACTGTATCAATAACTGTATTAGTGTGGTGTGTGTTTGTCTTTGTGTCTGTGTGTGTGTGTGCAACATGAATTTAAAGCAAAAAATATCACATAATTTAGTTACTCCAATTAATATTACTCTACTTCATATAGAAAATCAATGTTTCTCCCATCTAGATTACATGGAATGGTTTTATATATCATACATATATATAATATTTATGTGTAAAATATATAATTATATCTTATATGACATGTTCATATATACACATATTACATATACATGTAAGCATGTGCGCACACATATATGTATGCATGTATTAAACTCACTGGAAAAATATTCACTTCAAGCTGGTATCCTCATAGCATAGTGGACAGGTTTAGCCTCAAAGCCAGGAAATTTTCAAGTTTATGAAACATGTTCAAGTTTCAAGTCCTTCTCTGAAATATATTCACTGTTTGGGAAATCTTCTTAACCTCATTATCTCTAAGCAAGTATTCAAGACCATAAATTTCAGAAAGGGAGGAAACATATAATGACACAAGGAGTTTCTATACCCAAGATTTCCTGATCAAAATGAAATGAACAGGCACATTCCTTAACCCTACTTCTGCTCTATTACCATCTTATTGAGAACTTTGTATCCAGTATGCACAATGAGACATGGAGCAGTCACACACATGTATTTTCTCTTTAATGCTATATTTAGGTTAATAATACAGAAGGGACAAAACACTTCGGCTAAATGGTGCAAGCTATTTAAAACACCTGTCTCTTGAAGTCATAGCCATGGTGTTCATAAAATGTACAGGTCTGTAGTTTTCTTATTTAATAAGTCTGAAATTTAATTTATTTCTAACATTCTTCCAACATCTTCATCTTCACAATATTTGTCTTCTCAGTTTTCACAGAACTATGTGTTAAGTATTTATGTGCTTTGTCCTCTATTTGATTCAAAATGATCACCAGTTCTCCTCTGGCAGAATGTTAAAATGAAAGCACATGGCTAATCCATAGCATTGTTAGAGTCTAGAGAAAAGATGTGATACATAGCAGTAGTATATTCACCTGACAAGCCATCATTCTTAAATCTCTATTAGCTCCATCAGCAAAAGGAAGTACAGCTGAAAATAGTAAAATAAAATAAATAGATACATGTATTTTTCTTTTAATGAAGGCTTAGTGCCTGTTTTTTGACTAGCTGTTGCTTGACAGTACTCAGACTTTTGGGAAAATATCCAATATGACTTTGTTTTATGGAAGTGGAGTATTAAATCTTTTTCATCTTGCAACTTAGGGCATCTTACTTTCTCACACTGGAATTCGCCCTGATAGGCCTGTCCTTTTTTCCATAGGTAAGTTTTTCCTTGGGCCTCTGTTTTGTGGAGAGGTATAAACCAACCAAACTTCATTCCCATTCTAGATCAGGTCCTAATTTTCTGGACTTCATTCCATTCCCTGACAACCCCTTCAGTTAACCTTTGTATGTTGTCTTACCCCATTAGAATATAAATTTCCTGAGGGCAGAGATTCAGTTTCTGTTTTCTTCTATGCATATTCTCAGTCTATTAAAGTGCTTTGGTTATAGAAAGTACTACATAGGGGTGGCTAGGTGGAGCAGTGAGTAGAGCACCAGCCCTGGAGTCAGGAGGACCTGAGTTCAAATCTGGCCTCAGACACTTAACACAAAACCTAGCCATGTGACCTTGAGCAAGTCACTTAGCCCCAATTGCTCTCCAAAAAGCAACAACAATTTTTTTAAGTGCTTCACCAGCAGTATTTCTCACCTGTCTACCTGCAACCTTCTTATGGGTACTATAAACTTTGTGTTTTTATACCATCATGCTGTGAAAAGGATGGGGGGAGGGAGAAAGAAAGCAAGGAAGCAGGTGAGGTAGGGGAAAAAACAAGGGAGGACAAAAGGCAGAAAAGGAAGCAGACAAGAAAAGAGGAAGGAAGGAAGGAAGGAAGGAAGGAAGGAAGGAAGGAAGGAATTCAAATTAGCAATTCTTTCACTTAAAGAAAACACCACAAAACTTGTCAGGGCAAACTCTATGAAAGGACCTTTAAATCAACATTTTATAATGAACATAATTAAAGTGAGAAACAGGTGGTGTCTCAGACCTCTAGATACAAGGTCTCATGAGAAGAAAGATGCTACACCTATACTGACCTTGTGATCTCATTAAGTTACTTATTCTCTAAATTCTCCAGGAAGTTCTCCAAGATTATAATTTGCAGAAAGGATTTTGTCCTTTATTAGTAGATATAGTTTTCTTGCTGGGGCTTTCCCTGTGTAAATGGAATCACAAGGTCAATACTTATGCCTAAGTATATGCTAAATTCAATTGTTGCTGTTATTTTCCCTAAAAGACATCAAAAGCTGTGAGCTTCCTTGAAAGTTCAGTGTCCTGGGACTAAGCTCTAGTTGCCCCTATCTAATTCAGCCTCTGAAAAGAAGAAAAAATGGGATTTCCATATAGCTGAGGACAGAGTAATTATAACAATTAGTAATATGTCAGAATTATGACATTTCTTAATTCGACCTATTCATGACCTATACATAATACAAATATTCAGCATGGGAATTATTAAAAAAAAGAGAAAGAATATGGGAGTAAGTGAAGAAATAAATGAATAAATTCTTTTGTTAGAAAAGGAAATGATTGCCTTTTATGTAGAATGCTATTTTCTAATCTAACTTAGTAAATGATTAAGAAAAAATGATACAAAATTAGGAGCTGGTTGTATTAAAAAAAAAACAATAAAACACATAAGCCATTGGTTAATTTACTTAAGATGGGGGAGTAAGAGCAGGGACTTGCTTGAGCTCTGCCCCAAACTCCTCCAAATACCTGTAAAAATGACTCTAAACAAATTCTAGAGCTACAGATCACACAAAATGAAACAATGAAATACATCTCCATCCCAAGACGGCTTGAAGAAGGCTGACATGAAGTTTCAAATCACACCAGTTTGGGAGCGGAGCACTGTCTGACCTTGGCCATACCAGCACAGAGAAGGCTAGAACAATGCTCACAGGATTGAATCACCGGGAGCTGTGGTGGTTTCGAGGCTTTTCAACCTGCAAACATCAAAGACAGCAGAGAATATCAGTGTAGAAACTCTATGGGACCTAGGTGTAAGAAGAGCATGGGATGGCTGGAGTGTAGACCCAGTCCTGGACAGTGGAAGTGGGCGTGGCTGTGGTGGTAACATCAACGTCAGCAGCAGTAGCAGCAATGGCAGTGTCTACTTCTGGAGCTCTAGGCCCACCAATGGTGGGGAAGTAAGTGGCTAATACAAAACACCTGAAGCCTGTAACAGTATATACACCCACACCCCCACTGGAAGCAGACTCTTACCTTAACAAAGTGTTAGAAAGTCAAGTATTTAGGTGGGAAGATGAGCCAACAGTGTAAAAAACTCAGACTATAGAATCTTACTTTGCTGACAAAGAAGATCAAAATATACAACCAGAAGAAGACAAAAAACTCAACCTCTTGCATCAAAAGCCTTTAAGAAAAAATATGAATTGGTCACAGGCCATGGTGGAGCTGAAAAAGGATTTTGAAAATCAAGTAAGAGAAGTAGAGGAAAAATTGAGAATAGAAATGAGAATATGCAAGAAAATCATGAAAAACAAGTCAACAGCTTGCTAAAGGAGAACTAAAAAAACACTGAAAAAAATACCTTGAAAAATAGACTAACACAAATGGCACAAGAGGTCCAAAAAGCCAATGAGGAGAAGAATGTAGTAAAAAGCACAATTGGCCAAAGGAAAAAGGAGGTCCAAAAGCTTACTGAAGAAAACAATTCCTTAAAAATTCGAATGGAGCACATGGAAGTTAATGACTTTATGAGTAATCAAGAAATTATAAAACAGGGTAGAGTCAAGATGGCAGAGTAGAAGCAGGACCTCCACTGGGCTCCAGCTTACACCTTCCCCAATCCATGTGAAAGGGGACTCTAAACAAACTTTGGAGCTGCAGAACCCACAAAATAACACAGAGAAGCTAACCTCCTGCTGAGAACAGCCCAGTAGGCCAGCAGGAATCAGCCAGCACAATGCTCTGGGAGATGAGCCCAGCCCTACACTGAGGCTTTAGCTCCAGGGTGGGCCTGACCAGCCACCTGTTGGAGGGACCACAGATCAGCAGCAGTTGTGGCCGTTTCCAGATTTGTCAACACATAGATGTGAAGGACAAAGTGAGAGGTCATTGTAGTCTGGACTTTGAGACCCAGTAAGTGGAAATGTGTGGCTTTTGCCCCCAGGGAGAGAAGCCGCTGAGACACCTGCACAGACAGCCAGCACCACGTGGCAGCTTCAGCTCCTGGCTTGCAGAGTGTAGGGGGACCAAGCACCAGTCTTAGGGGTAATTGCTCTTGCTTTAACCTTTCTGGATCTGGATTGCAGTCTAGGGTGGAGATCCTGGGGAGTGTATCCAGCCCACCAGAGCATGGGAAGACCTCAGAGAGGGCAACTATCTAATACCTCTGACAGCTGAGGAAACCCCAGCGTTTGGGGCAAAACCTCCACTGTCTGCTGGCAGAGTCCTACTCTGGCAAAAAGCCCCAAAGTCAAGTAATTCACTGGCAAAATGAGCAGGCAAAGGAATCAAAGCAGACAGAAGATTCCAACAATACATTCCTATTTTGGGGACAAAAAGGAGCAAAGCATGGAACAGGAGGAAGACAGTGAAGTCAGAACTCCTGCACCAAAAGCTTCAAAGGAAAATATGAGCTGGTTACAGGCCACAGAGGACCTTAAGAAGCAGATAAGAGAAATGGAGGAAAAATTGGGAAGAAAAATGAGAACAATGAAATACAATTATGAAATGTGAGTCAACAGCCTGACTGAGGAAAATCACAGCATAAAAAACATAGTAACTCAAATGACAAAAGAGGTTCAAAAAGACAATGAGGAGAAGAAAGCCTTAAAAAGCCCAATTTGCCAGATGGAAAAATAATCTCAAAAGCCCAATGAGGAGAATCATTGCTTCAGAATTAGATTGGAGCAAATGGAAGCTAATGACTTTATGAGAAATCAAGATACTATTAAACAGATCCAAACAAATGAAAGAATAGAAGGCAATGTGAAATATCTCATGGGAAAAACCATTGACCTGGAAAATAGATCCAGAAGAGATAATTTAAAAATTATTGGACTACCTGAAAGCCATGATCAAAGTAAGAACCTAGAA
>NW_027187419.1:25200783-25221984 GCF_028583685.1 Petaurus breviceps papuanus | reverse complement strand
CACTCACCTGGAAAATAGATCCAGAAGAGATAATTTAAAAATTATTGGACTACCTGAAAGCCATGATCAAAGTAAGAACCTAGAAATCATCCTCCAGGAAGTTCTCAAAGAAAACTGCCCTGATGTTTTAGAACCAGAGGGCAAAATAGAGGTTGAAAGAATTCACCAATCACCTCCTGAAAAAGATCCCAAAAAGAAAACTCCTAGCAATATTATAGACAGGTTCTGGAATTCCCAGATTAAGGAGAGAATATTACAAGCAGCCAGGAAGAATCAATTTGAATATTATGGAAACACAATCAGGATAACCCAGGATCTGGCAGCTTCTACACTGAGGGATCGAAGGGCTTGGAATATGATATTCCGGAGGGCAAAGGAGCTGGGATTAAACCAAGAGTCACCTACCCAGCAAAACTGAGTATCATGTTTCAGGGGAAAATATGGTCATTCAATGGAATAGAGGACTTTCAAGCATTCTTGCTGAAAAAAACCAGTTGAATAGAAAATTTGACATTCACATACAAGAAGGAAGAGAAGCATGAGAAGGTAAACAGGGTAAACAGGGAAAAGAAATCATAAGGAACTTATCAAAGTTGAACTATTAACATTCCTACATGGAAAAACAATAATTGTAACTTATGAAACTTTTCTCAGTAGTTGAAGGGAGTATATATATATACATAGTCTATATATGAGAATATATGGGCATGTGAATACATATGTGAATGTGTGTATATGTTTACAGGTATACAAAGATAGAGGGCACAGGACCAATTTAACAGGAAGGGATGATACTTAAAAGGTGAAATTAAGAGGTGAGAGAGGAATATAATGAGAGGAGATGGGGAGAGACAGAATGGAGTAAACTATCTCATATAGAAGAGGCAAGGGAAAATGGCTACAATGGAGGGGAAAAATAGGAAGGCAAAAGGGAATGGGTCAACCTTATTCCCATTGAATTTGCCTTGAGGAGGAAATGAAATACACACTAAATAGGGTATCTCACCCTCCAGGAGAGTAGGGGGGGGGAAGGGGATGAGAGGGGAGATGATGGAAGGGAGGGCAGGCTGGGGGGGAGGGAAGTTGGGAGTACCCACTTTTGAAAAGGGATGGGATCAAAGTAGAGAATAGAACAAGTGGGAGGTGGTATAAGAGGGAGGGAAATATACTCAGTCTTTTACAATGTATCTACTGTGTTATTGTTTTGCATTAGCCACACATGTACATCCTTTACTGAACTGCTTATCTTCCCAGTAAGGGTGGGTGGCAAGGGAGGAAGGGAATGAATCTGCAATTCAACATTTTAAAATCAAATACTCAAATATACATATACATATATGCGTGTATATATACATATATGTGTCTATATATATGTGTATGTGTGTGTGTGTGTATATATATACTATTATTAATACCATTTTACATGTAATTGGGAAATAAGATATACAGGCACTGGGGCATAGAGATCCACTGGAAAAGTCTAAAGGGGTATGGGAGAAAATATGGGAGAGAGCAGATTGGAGGAGGGGATATCCTGTGGGACTACTATTTTGGGGCAGTGGGTAGGGGAAAAACGGGGAGAAAATTTATAACTCAAAATCGGGTAGAAATGAATGATATAAATCAGAAGTTAATAAAGCATTTGGAAAAAAAGAAATTATAAAACAGAACCAAAAGAATAAAAACAAATGGAACTCTAAATATTGTGGAAATGAATGTTGAAAATTAAAAGTTAACTAATTAATTAATAAAAAGAAGAAAAGCAAATTACTAGTATCAACAATGAAAAAGGTGAACTTAAAGTAATGAAAATCAAGTTAAAACAATTGATAAGAGTTACCTTGACCAATTAAATGAAAATGAATCAAAAAATCTGAGTGAAATGGACAGATATTATATATATATGTATGTATGTAATTGCCCAGATTAACAGAAAAGCAAATAGAATACTTAAAAAATCCCATCCAGAAAAAAGAAACTGAGCAAGTCAGAGTTGCCTAAGAAAAATTTCCCAGGACCAGAAAAATTCACAAGTAAATTCTACCAAGCATTTCAAGAACAACTAATTCTAATACTATCTAAACAATTTAATAAAATAGGAAAATGCATCCTACCAAATTCCTTTAATGACACAACCATGGTTCTGTTACTAAAATCAGAAAGAGCTAAAACAGAAAAAGAAAAGTATAGACCAATTTTATTAATGAATATTGATGTCTTAAATAAAACACTAGCAGAGATATTCCAGTAATATATCACAAGTTTCTATGACCAGGCTGCATTTATGGCAGGAAAGCAGGTCTGGTTCAAAATTGGGAAAATCATCATCATAATTAACCATATCAATACAAAAATGACAAAAACCATGCATTTATCTCAATAAATGCTTACAAAGATTTTGACACAATGCAACACATATTCCTCTTTAAAAAAATCTAGAAAGATGGGGCAGCCAGGTAGCACAGCGAGTAACAGCACCCGCTCCAGTGTCAAGACAACCTGGAGATCAAATCCCGGGCTCAGACACTTAGCACCCACCCAGAAACACCTGGCTGTGTAACCTTGAGCGAGTTCCTTAACCCCAATTGCTTAGGGGCGGCCAGGTGGCTCAGCGAGTAAAAGCATCGGCTCCAGTGTCAGGATGACCTGGAGATGGAATCCCGGGCTCAGACACTCAACACCACACCCAGAAATAACTGGCTGTGTAACCTTGAGCAAATTACTTAACCCTGATTGCTTAAAAAAAAATCTAGAAAGAGCAGGAATAAATGGAGTTTTCCTTAAAATGATAGGTGGTATCTATGCTAAACCTTCAGCAAGTTTTATCTTCCCAATAAGTTCAGAGGTGAAACAAGTATGCCCATTATCCCTGCTATTATTCAAGTTTGTATTAAAAATGTTAGTTATAGCAATAAGAGAAGAGAAAAGATATTCAAGACATTAGAATAGGCAATGAGATTGGGCTTTGAGGTAGCACAGCGAGTAAGAGCACTGGCTCCAGTGTCGGGACGACCTGGGGATCAAATCTGGGCTCAGATACTTAGAACCACACCCAGAAATCACTGGCCATGTAACCTTGAGGAAGTTACTTAACCCCAATTGCTTTAAAAAAAATAGGCAATGAGGAAAGAAAACCACTGCTCTTTGCGACATAGAAAATTCTAGTTTCAACTAAAACATTAGTTTAAATAATTAACAACTTTAGCAAAGTCACATTATATAAAATAAACCAATATAAATCATATCAGCATTTCTATATTTTACCAATGAAGTCTTACAGCAAGAGAAAGAAAGAGAAATTCTTTTTGAAATAACTACAGATAATATAAAAATACTTGGGAGTCTGCCTGCCAAGACAAACCCAAGAACAATATGAACTAAATTACAAAATACTTTTCACACAACAAAAGACATATCTAAACAACTGGAGAAATATTAACTGCTCATGGGTAGGATGCACCAATATAATAAAACAACAATTCTAACTACATTTATTTACTTATTCAATGCCAAACCAAACAAATTAAAAAAAAATAGACTGGAAAAGAATGACAAAATTCATCTGGAAGAACAAAAATTAAAGAATCTCAAGGTAATCAATGATTTAAAAAAATAAATATGAAAGTGGCCTAGCAGCACCAAAACTCAAACTATATTACAAGGTGATAATCATCAAAACAATCTGGTACTGGCTAAGAAATAGAGTAGTAGGGGTGCCTAGGTGGCACAGTGAATAGAGCACCAGTCCTGGAGTCAGGAAGACCTGAGTTCAAGTTTGGTCTCAGACACTTAACACACTTACTAGCTGTGCGACTTTGGGCAAGTCATTTAACCCCAATTGCCCTGCAAAAAGCAAAAAAAAGAAAAGAAATAGAGTGGTGGATCAGTGGAATAGATGAGGTATACAAAACAGTAGTGAATTACCTTAGTAATCTAGTATTTGATAAACAAAGATTCAAACTTTTGGGACATGTACTCATTATTTGACAAAAATTTCTGGGAAAACTTCAAAATCAGTTTGGCAGAAACAAAGGATAGACCAGCATCTTACACTGGATACCAAGAAAAGTTAAAAATGTATTAATGATTTAGCTATAAAGGATAATATCATAAGCAAATTAGGGGAACATGTAAAATTTTATCCCTAAGAACTACAGACAAGGAAAGAATTTATGTCTAAATAAGTGATAGTATTATGGGAGGTAAAATGGATAAATTTGATTACATTGAGTTAAAAAGTTTGTGTACAAATAAAACCAATGTAGTAAGAATAGAAGTAAAACAGAAATCTGGGGAGAAATTTATTTTAAACATTTCATTTTATTTGATTTGATTTTTTGAAGGGGGAAAAGTAGGGCAATTGTGGTTGTGACTTGCCCAAGGTCACACAGCTAGTAAGTATTAATTGTCTGAGTCAGGATTTGAACTCCCATCCTCCTGACTCTAGGGCAGGTACTCCATTCACTATTCCACCTAGCAGCCCCTAGGGAGAAATTTTTACAATAAATTTCTCTCATAAAGGCATCATTGCTCTAATATATAGTGAAATGAATCAAACTGGTAAAAACGCAAATGATTCCTTAATTGATAATTTTTTTTTTTGCTTTTTTGGAGGGCAATTGGGGTTAAGTGACTTGCCCAAGGTCACAGGGCTAGTTTTTGTGTTAAGTGTCTGAGGCAAGATTTGAACTCAGGTCCTCCTGACTCCAGGGCTGGTACTCTATTCACTGTGCCACCTAAAGATTTAAATAAGCAATTTTTAGAAAAAATCAAAGCTACCTATAGTCACATGAAAAATGCTTTAAATCACTATTGAACAAAGAAATGTAAATTTACACAACTATGAGAGCTACCTCACACCTATCAGATTGACTAACATCACAGAAAAATGACAAATGTTGAATGGTTTGTGTAAAAATGTATAAACTGATGCATTATTGTGTAGCTGTAAAATGATCCAACAATTCTGGAGGGTAATTTTTAACTATGCCCAAGGGGTTAAAAACAGTGCATACCCTTTGATCCAGAGATACCACTATTAGATCTGTATTACAAAGAAATTCAAGGGAAAAGAAGGTCCTATATATGCAAAAAATATTTATAACAGTTCTTTTATGGTGACAAGAATTGCAAATTGGGGGGATGCTCATCAACTGGAAAATGGCTGAATGAGTTTTGGTGTGTGATTGTGATAGAATATTATTGTGGTATAAGAAATGATGTGTAAGATATTTTCCAAAAACTTGAATACATACATGAGCTGATGCAAACTAAAATGAGCAGAACTAAAAAGAATGACTTAGCTATTCTTAGTAACAAAACGATGCAAGACATTTCCCAAGGACTTATGATGAAACCTCCACCTCCAATGTAAGATCTGATGGAGTTTAAATAAAATTGAAATATCCTTTTTAAAAACTTTTCTTATTCTTTTATTTTTTCTATAGGTTGTTTTTTCGTTTTTATTTTTTTTATTTTTTGAGGGTGGAAGGCACGGCAATTGTAGTTAAACAATCTGTCCATGGTCACACAGCTAGTTAAATGTCAAGTGTCTGAGGTTGGATTTGAACTCAGGTCCTCCTGACTCCTGGGCCAGTGCTGTATTCACTGTACCACCTAACTGTCCCTATGTTTGTTTGTTTTTTAATATGGCTAATATAGAAAGGTTTTACATAACTACACATTTACAATCTGTACCAAATTGCTTGCCTTCTCAAAGAGTGATGAGTAGGGAAGGGAAAGAGTTTGGAACTCAAAATTTTAATTAACAAATGTTTTTTTTTTACATTTAATTAAGAAATTTTTCAAAAATATATTAAAACAAGAGTTGCTAACTAGCTTAACTGATCAATATGCAAAAAATTAAAAACCGACCCCCACCCCGCAAAAAAAAAAAAAAGAACCCTTCTTATTGTTCAAAAGGGGCCATGGACAGACTGGTCAGTATTGGAATTATCAAGTGAAATTTGAATTGAATTGAATACTTTAAAAAACCCAATCAAACTATAAATGATAGAAATCCATTTTTTCTAAGCATTCCACTTTTCTTCTTGTTATGTGGGAAAATGTTTATATTTGTCATTGTTTATCAAGTTCATAATAATAAAAGAAAAAATTAAAACAAAAAAAAGTGATACAGAATTGATATTGAATCCTCCTCATCCCTTAAGGTGTTGGACAAGTGAACTGTGTTCTTAAAGGCTTTTTCAATGTAGCTTAAGTTCTGAACAGTTTTATCAAGCTTAAACTGAATTTTGTATGTTTTATAAACAGGTTTTATTGTCTGACATCTGATAACTGTCTTTGCTAAATTTAGGAAGATTCTCACCACATGGCTATCCATCAGACTATGAATAAGCTTTTGTTGTTATTGTTGTTGTTGTTTATTTGTGTGTTTTTTTAAGAGACAGAAATATTTAGGGATTTTTTTATCATTATCAGTGGAGCTAACACCTGTGTTTTTGAAATCATATATCTTTTGAAGTATAAAAGCTAAATTCATGTATTTAATTTTAAGTACCCTAAACCCAATGTAAAATGACTGACCAGTGACTTAAGTGACTTGCCCAGGGTCACACAAGTAGTAAGTGCCTGAGGACAGATTTGAACTGAGGAAGATGAATCTTTCTAACTCTAGGCTTGGCACTTTATCCACTGTGTCACCTAACTGCCTACTATTCCCATGATTATCCTTAAAAGATTACTAGATTTGGATTTAGGACTTTTAGGTTTGAGTCTCAGCACTGTCTCTTATTAGCTCTGTCACCTGAGGCAAGATATTTGACCTTTTAAGACCTCCTATTTCATATGGGTAACAAGATTCTATATAAGGCCTTTTTTAGCTCCAACATTCTATGAATCTATGAACTCCAGATATTCATCAGGATAACTGGAGATAGTTCCTACTCACTTAGTGAGATGAATTTAGAAGCAGTCTTGGGCTCTAACCAAGTATATGGTGAATTCCTGAGTCAGGTGCATATCCAAGATCAGTGACCTTCATCTATTTCAAAAGGTTTTAATCTGGGGAGAATTTTCTTCTTTTCTTCTTTGTATTGTGTTCTTTCTCTTTGACTTTTGTATAGATATTATTAGACAATTTTTGCTTAATAAATGTTAGTTAAGGTTGCCATTGAATAAGTTGAAACACAGCTTCTGTTTTAAATCTGTCTATAACAAAGAAAACAAATAAAATAAATTTGGGCAATTAGGCAGTAATGAAGACCTTGCAAAATAGCTATTGACAAAAAGCAGGTATGGGAATACTTTGGAAATTTGAACATATGCAAATCAGCAGGTCCAGATGACATACATCCTAGGATATTAAGGGAATTGGTAAATACCCCCAAACCACTTAAATCTATTTAAAAAAAAAAAATCATTGCAAGCCTAAGAAAAAGCATAATTGCTACCAATTTCTAAAATGAAAGAATAGAACAGTCTTGTATAATGTTGATATAAATACTTAGCAAAATAACAGGATAAATATAGAGTGAAAATCACTTTGATGTGAAGGACAATGGCATCACTGAACATAAAACAAACCAGGTTTAAAGAAAACAAATGGCATGCAGAAATTTTGTTCTTGCTTCCTTTGTTAATAAAACAAAGACAACTAAATGGATATTTTGTTGTTAAAATACAATCTACTTTAAGTATCATACCCTTTGAGGTTTTATGATCTATATTTAACCAAGGTGAATTCTAAACATAATCAGAAAATAATAATCAGCAAAAACACAGTCAATTTGGTAAACTCATTGAGGTTGCCAGATGGATTAATGTTAGATGCGATCTTACTTGCAAACTACAGTGATGAACTCAAAAATGAATATAAAAAGCTGCCTCTGAAATTTTCAGGGAATATTAAATTAAAAAGAATTGGGAACAGTGACAAGGACAGGGAAATGATATAAGTAAATGTAAAAACCGAAGAAATATGGGCAGAAAGAAACAAAATGAAATTCACATTGGAAAAGTGCGAGTTAAAACATCAGGTGAAACATAGTTGTAAATGGACATAAAATGGAGTGCAGAAAGTTGGACAAATTTCATTCTCAAAGAAATCTCTGTAGGTTACTTCCAGACATACGACATATAAACCCTAGTGCAGTGTGGAAACACAAAGGCAAATAAGTAGTCCAGTGTTAATTATCCCAGGCAGGCAGAACCTTGCTTTGAAATTCCTATTAACTGTTGTCACTTACTTGGTCTAATTAAGTGTGTTGTTGACATTAACAAGGATCTTGCTTTGCTCTAGCCTAGTGATCACCAATTAAGGCAAAACAGTTCACTGTCTATCCCAGCAAAGGTGTAAACCAGTAAATTTTGAGACAGAGGACAAGTTTTAAGTGATACCTAGCAATAGCCTGAAATGTGATTCTCTCTATTGTCATCACAGGAGAGGAAACAGTTTCATGTTGAAGAGAGGTATAGAATGACAAAGAAGGATGGTCACTATTTCCTTAACATGTTATATAAATCCTCAATCCATTAGATAGATATATTTCTTTTCAACTGTAAGTTCAAAGATACCACCTATCTATCATACACACACACAAACACACACACACATAAAATTTACTCTCATGTGAATTGTTTGACCCATAATGAAAGCTTAGTTCAACTGATCAGTGTTAGTGATACACACATATACATGCATATATATCTATACATATATTCATGTATATATGCACAAATGTGCATATATAGTAGTATAACAACAGTGACCAGCATTTTAATAATTGTAATGACATGGATATACAAGGTTAAGATTTGTGGTATTTTTCATGTTATTTTATTTAGTCCTTAAAATTCTATTGGTACTGTTATTTTCTGTAGTTTATAAATGAGGCAAGTGAGGGTAAGAAAATTTAAGATATTGTTCTATAGTCACATAACTAGAATCTGAAACAGGATTTGAATTTAGAACTTCTTGACTCAAAGTCTGACATTTTATCCACTAAACCAGAATAATATATTGGTTAGGATAGTAAGACAACTATAGGAATATTTGTTAGAGGAATCAAGGATGTTTAGAGAAATTAAGATTTAGGCAGTGAAATGATTACTTTCAAGTGTTTATTTGATGGGCTAGGATATGGACCAGGGGATACATTTTTTTCTACTTGCCCTCAGAGGCAGAAATTGGGGCAATGAGTTGAGGTTTCAGGGATTCAGATTTAGTCTAGATGCATGGAAGAAAAACTCCTAATAGAACAGCCCTAGGATATAATGAATTCCCTATCATCGGAGCTCTTCAAGTAGAAAATGGGTAAATACTTATCTGGGTTGTTGTCAAGGAGATTCTTGCTCGAGTAGGGGTTGGATTAGCTAGCATCTAAGCTCCTTCTACTTCTGTCTGTGTTTCATAACACAGAAAGATGATTTCATTTTATTTATTCATATCATTTTGTCTTAAGAATACTTCATGCAGTTAACTTTAAAAGAAGTAGATAAGTTGAAAGAAGTTCTGAAAGCTTCACAAATCATCAACATGTAGAGGTATGTTTTTTGTTTGTTTTGTTTTATTTTTAAATGTGAAGTAAGTAAACATATCTACTGATTGGTCAATTTATGTGGAAGGCTACTTGTAAGATTTACACACTGAACAGAGGCAAGGATTATTTGGCATGATTTTTAAGCCCACAGGAAAAAAGAAAGGAATTGAATTAAAAAAAAGGCAATTTAAGAAAATTTCTTCACAGTCAATTGTGATGAAACATACCTCTAGCAGTTGTGGATGCTAGAGGCTGAGGATGATAGATTATTGGTGCTCAGTAGCTCTGGACTGCAATAGGGCTAAAAGCTGATCTTTTAGTCCAGGGACAATATGCTGAGCCCCTAGGATTGCGACAGCCATCAGGTTGCCTGAGGAGTGGCAAACTGGCCCAGCATAGAAATAAAGGGCATGAAAGCAAAAGACATAACGAAAGAAAAAAGAGAAATCATCTTCCCCAAAGTATGTGACTCCAATCTCTAACAATAATTGACATTCTGATGCTCTAGAATAAAGTTTCAGGACCATTACAATAACCCTTATGAGGACATCCTGATACAAGAAAGACGATATTATGTCTGGTTCCCCCATTATCACTCAGGCTGAGAACACCTATGCAAATATTCAAATGGGGATTGTCAAGAGTAAAAAAACAGTTATGGAAAAATACATAGAGATTAGGTTTGAAAAAAAATATTTAAAAAAGCTTTTCTTAGGTGACTGCTATGTGCAAAGAAATGTGTTAGTTATTAAGGATACAAAGAAAGGAAGGAAGCATTCCTGTCTTCAAAATGGTATCTTCTTAATTCTGTTCCTTATTTTATATTTCATAATAATAATGTCTTCAAAATGATATTTTATTTTTTATTTCTTATTCATAATAAAAATAATGATATACAGTATTTATATAGTTTTTTCTGTTTGGAAAGACTTCAAAAATATCTAATTTTATCCTGCAGCAACCCTGCAAGAAAGGTGTTATTGTTGTTGTTAGTACATTGTTATTATTATTACATAATAATTATATCATTATTACCTGTAATTTATGGATGAGGAAACTATCAGAGAGCAGTCAAGCAACTTTTCCTATGTAAGCTTGATGTGAATTGCTGTGGTAATTATTATTATGTGTGAATTTAAGGGGTTCGAATATTCTTGTTGCTTAAAAATATCTCTCAATTTCTTAAACCAAGGCCTACAAACATACCTTCGATCACAATATTAATTGGCATTTTTGATCATGGCATGGGAAATTGCTATTAAATTGTAAATATCATATGGAAGGAGAGGTGAAGGTCATTATAAATATTAATTATTATAAATAAACAAATTAGTTTATTAGGTTAGCAAATTAAGGAACAGCAGAGAAAAATCCAGAAAGATTAGCATACAAGAGAAGTCATTACAAAAAAAGAGTACCATTTTAAAGTACTTACCATGTGCAACATACTGTAATAAAAACCAGGGATATTAGACTGTAATCTCCTTGAGAAAAGTGACTGTCTCTTGTCTTTCTCCCATAGTTTAGGACTGAGTCTGACACAAAGTAGGAGTTTTAATGAATACTTCTTTACTGACATTAGGTTGTAAGATGATTGAGAAGAGGGACTGTCTTTTGCCTTTTTTTGTATCCCCAGCTCTTAGTACATTGTTGACACATAGTAAGCGCTTAAAAAATGTTTCTTGATTAATTGATGTAAAACAGCAAGTTAATGCCCACTCTAAGAAGCCTGCATTACAACAATAGCAGGAGAAATGAATCTTTGGAAAGGTAGTTAGGGAAAGATGTTTTGATCTGGGGCACAGCAAAGATAGTAAAAATTAAGTTATGATATGTCCTTGCCAGAAAAAAATGAGAATACTTATTTGATTGCAATGAGAGTAGAAGTATGATACGTTAAACTTCAGGAAAAAGGGTTCTTAGATTGGTGACTGTCATTCATTCTCCAAGAAGATCAAAGTGACATTATTATTTTGGAGTCAAGGTACACTTTTCCTGACTGTGACCAATAAGATCAATAAGGTCTTTAACCTTAAAAGACCAAAAGGCTTAAGCCACAGTTCAAACACAAATAGTCCATTTGGAGTAGAGATATCTCTAAATTTGCATACCTCACATTTCTTTTGAGCTACTGCAATTCTGTTTTGCTCATAGAGCATAGAGCCTTCTTTGATGCGGACACATTATTCTGGGCAGTCTTGTGCCACTGTCTCCTATGTTTCAAATCAGTTCCAAAGTTCTTCAAAGAGACCTTGAGACTGTTCTTGTATCACTTATTCTGACCTCTGTGTGAGTGCTTACTTTCTGCACTTTCTATAAAATAGTCTCATAAGCAAATGTACAGTTGGCCTTTGAACAACTTGTTTGGCCCATTGGAGTTGCATTTTATGCAGTAGAGCTTGAATGATTGGCAGTTCATCTGAAGAAAGGACCTCAGTGGCACCTTATCTCACCAGGTGATCTTCAGAATCTTATTTAGACAATTCAACTGGAAGAGAAGCAATTTCCTGATATGGTGCTAGTAGATTTTCCAGGTTCCATAGGCACACAACAAAAAGGTCAGCACAATGACTCTGTAGAATTCAGTTTATTTGGTAGTCTAATACTTCTTCTCTACTACACTATCCTTTGGAGCCTCCAAAACCCTCAGCTAGTTCTGGTAATGCATGTATCAACCTCATCTGGCATTGCATGTGTACATACATAGAAAGTATATCATCAAGATAAGTGAACTTTATCACAGAATTCAAAATTTATCCATTTTGTGAAATTGATGGTTCCACATATGAATGGTGTGGTGCTGGCTGGTGGAGAAACTGTTTTCTTGGTGTTAATTGTTAGGTCAAAATTAGTGCAAGCAACAGAAAATTAATCCCCATACTTTCTTGCACCTCAGTCTCAGAGGTTACATTGAGTGCATAATCATCTGCAAAAAATCACACATGAGCTCTTCCTTCCCTTTATTCTTGACTTGTAGCTTTTTCAAGTTACCATCATTACTTGGTGACTTGGAAAGTACAAAAGCATCATCTATCCTCTAGATCTTATGTAAGCATGCCATCATGAAACTGATGTATAATACTGATTAACTTTTCTGGGCAACCAAAATTTTTTTTTTAATATTTTTTAAGCAATCGGGGTTAAGTAACTTGCTCAAGGTTACACGGCCAGTTATTTCTGGGTGTGGTGCTGAGTGTCTGAGCCCGGGATTCGATCTCCAGGTCATCCCAACACTGGAGCCGGTGCTCTTACTTGCTGTGCTACCTGGCCGCCCCTTGGCAACCAAATTTTCACATGGTTTTCCATAACCCCTTGTGATAGCCAGTATGAAAAGCCTTAATCTGATTAACAAATGGTGTATACAGACTTCTGTGCTACTGGCATTTCTCCTGCAATAGTAGGGCAGCACACAACATATCCCCTGTTCCTTGGTCCTTTCTGAAGCCACACTGGCTCTTGAGTGGATCACCATCTTCCAGGTGAAGGATCAGCCTATTAAGGAAGACTCTGGCAAGAATCTTGCTGGCAAAAGGCAACCAAGATTAGGGGGTAAGAAAAAAGCTGGGAAATGATTTTTACAACCAGTGTCTCTGATAAAGTTCTCATTTCTTAATTATATGGAGAAATGAATCAACTTTATAAGAATACAAGTCATTTCCTAATTGATAAATGATCAAAGGATATGAACAGGTAGTTTTCAGAAGGAGAAACTAAAGCTATCTGTAGTCATATGAAAGAAAATGCTCCAAATCACTATAGATTAGATAAATGAAAATCAAAACAACTCTGAGATACCACCTCAGACCTATCAGATTGGCTAATATTACAAAAAACATGATAAATATTGCATAATATAGGGGAAAATTAGAACACTAATGCATTATTGGTGGGGTTGTGAACTGATCCAACCATTATTTTTTTTCTTTTTACTTTCTTTTGTCTTTATTAATTTGTTCATTTACTTTGAGTTGCAAGATTCAGTTCCCCACTTCTTTGAGTTTCAAATTTTCTTCCCTCCCTCACTCTTTAGGATTAAATTGTTTAGTTTACAAATTAATTTTTAGTCTACCTTTCCATAATCCTTGATTGCATATGATTTTTATTGCATCATGATCTGATAATGATGCATTTAATATTTCTGCCTTTCTGCACTGAATTGCGAGGTTTTTATGTCCTAGTACATGGTCAATTTTTGAGTATGTGCCATGTACCATGGAGAGGAAGGTATAGTTCTTTTTATCCCCATTCAGTTTTCTCCAGAGATCTGTCATACCTACCCTCTGTAAAATTCTATTCACCTCCTTAACTTCTTTCTTTTTTATTTTGAGGTTGGATTTATCAAGTTCAGAGAGGGGCAGATTAAGGTCCCCCAATAGTATAGTTTTGCTATCTATTTCTTCCTCTAATTCCCTTACCTTCTCCTCTAGGGATGTGAATGCTATATCACTTGGTGAATATTTGTTAAGTAATGGCATTGCTTCATTCTCGATGGTGCATTTTAGCAGGATATAGTTTCCTTCCTTATCTCTTTTAATTAGATCAATTTTTGCTTTTGCTTTATCTGAGATAAGGATTGCTACCCCTGCTTTTTTTTTTTTTTACTTTAGCTGAGGCATGATCTATTTTACTCCAGCCTTTTACCTTTACTCTGCATGCATCCCCCTGTTTCTGGTGTGTTTCTTGTATACAGCATGTTGTAGGATTATGGTATTTAATCCATTCTGCTATCTGCCTCCATTTTATGGGAGAGTTCATCCCATTCATATTCACAATTATGATTACTATCTGTCTCTTTACCTTCATCCTATTCCCTCCCCTGTTTATGCTTTTACTTTTCTCATTTTCTCCCTTCCCCTACTTCAGAGTTTTCTTTTTTACCACCACCTCCCTCAGTATTCCCTTCCTACCAGCCCCCCCTCCCTTTTCCTACCTTTCCTCCTTACTTCTTCCTTTCTAACTACCTCCCCTTTCCTAGCCCTCCCCCCCTCCTATTGCCTGTAGGATATGAGAGTTTTTTATATTTAATGTAGTATGCTATTTCTTCTTCAAACCAAGATTGACAAGAACAGATCTCATGCAAAGCTCCTCTCCCTCCCCTCTTTCCCTCTATTATGATATGTTTTGTGTCTCTTCTTGATACAGTCCTATGCTTGACTTGTTGTGTTATTACCTCCTTGCACCAGAACCATTGAGGGAACAACCCATATTATGCTCATCTCCCTCCCTTCTTTACCTCTACTATTTTGTTTCTATGCCTCTTTGTGTGCATAATTTACCCTTTTCTGCTTCATTCTTTCCTCTTCTTCCATTGCAGTCCCTTTGTAGCCCTTAATAAGTTTTTTTATCATCATTTTGTGTAATTTATACCCATGCTCTTATTAAATAACAGGGTGTGTGTGTGTGTGTGTGTGTTTTCCTTGTTTACCTTTCTATGTCTATCTTGTGTCTTGTAATTGGAGGTTGAATTTTCTATTGAGTTCTGGCTTTTTCATCAGGAAGGTCTGGAAATCCATTATATTATTGAATGACCATCTCCTTGCCTGGAAGAATATGTTCAGTTTCACTGGGTAGATGATCCTTGATTGTAACCTGAGCTCTTTTTCCTGGCAAAAAATTGTATTCCAATTCCTCCGATCTTTCAGGGCAGAGGCTACCAGATCTTGTTCATTCCTCACTGTGGTTCCACAATAACTGAATTGTTTCTTTCTGGACGCTTGTAGTATTTTCTCCTTTACCTGGCAGTTCTGCAGTTTGGCCACAACATTTCAAGGACTTTTCCATTTGGGATCTCTTTCAGGAGGTGACCAGTGGATTCTCTTGATTTCTATTTTACCCTCTGGTTCTAGTATCTTAGGGCCATTTTCCTTGATGAGCTCTTGGAAGATGTTGTCCAGATTCATTTTTTCATCATGACTTTCTGGTAGGCCTATGATTCTCAGATTATTTCTCCAGGATCTGTTTTCCAGGTCAGTTATTTTTCTATTGAAATATTTCACCTCCTTTTCTAATTTTTCATTCTTGATATTTTGTTTGACTAATTCTTGGTTCCTCATAGAGTTTTTCACTTCAATTTAGTTAATTCTAGTTTTTAGCGAATTATTTTCTTTGGTTAGTCTTTGGAGCTCCTTTTTTCCATATCACACATTTTTCTTTTTAAGGAGCTGTTTTCTTCATTGTAATGTTTTTCTAATTTTGCAATTTTGAGTTTAAAAGAATTATTCATTTCATCTCCTATCTCTCTAATTTGTTTTCAATGTTCATTTTCAGCTCATCTAAGAATGCTTTCTGTGCTTGAGACCAGTTCCCTGTTGAGGTTTCACCTGTGGGTGTGAAGTCAACACTGACTTCCTCTGAATTTGGTTCCTCCCTCTCAAAATAGTAGGACTCCAGAGTCTTTGTCTGTGAAGTCTGCTTTTTACCCATTTTGAGGCAGGGTCCTAGGCACGCCCTTCCTCTAGAGTTCCCAAGCCTTTAAGGTTTAAGATTTTGCCCTGGGGAAGTAATTACTATGCTTTCAGGGTTAGAGGGGGGGAATGGAGAAGCTGGGGTTCACTCTGCTGTCCTGGTCCCTGGAGGTCCAGATAGGGTTGTGTTTCTTTTAAATTTCTAGTCTGTGGATTAGTAGTCCCAGGAGTAGCTGGTGCATGGCTCCCATTCCAAGGTGAAAGGTTCCTGTAGTCTCCTTGTGTGGAACTTATCAAGTATGTGTCTCTTCTATTCTGAATGTCATTCCCTCAGCTTCCCACTGTTGAAAGGCCTCATTGCTCATATACATTTTCTCAATGTCCTTTTTGTCCTGGATCACTTCTCACCCATCTCTCAGAAAAGTATTGAGGTATCAAAAGAGTAAAATCCCTGTGCCTATGACCTCATGATCACCTCCTCAACAGAATTGGTGGAATAGATTACTAGTGAAGAGCAGGTGGTTTGTGGGGGTGCTATACCAGCATCTCTTCTCCATAGCCTAGAATCACACAGTATCTGAGGGAGAATTTCAATGCTGGTCTTCCTGAATCCACATTCAATATTCTATATACTACTCCACTATCATATCTCAGGAAAAGTGAGCAGAGTAGTAAGAGGACTAGATGGTACACCTTTTTTCTACCTCTCATTTGCACCTGAGATCAGAGACCTAATATCTCTTGCCTAGGCCCATGACAGTGTAGTCACATGTCTTTCCCAGGTGAGTTGTTTAAACCCTCTCCTGAAGCTTGTGTTCATAGACTGAATCTTGTGAATTCCTGATCAGTTCCAGATATATGGGTTAATCTACTACAAACACCTTGTACCAGTCCATACTTGGAATTACATCTCAGACATTTCACTGTGATCTAAGGGGTCAATCTGAAAGTAGGCTTTTGAGCATTGGGCATTGGGAATGGGGAAAAGTTGGAAAGAACACACACACAAACACACACACACACTCTCTCTCTCTCTCACACACACACACACACAAGAAATCAAAAAGGATGAGGGCAGGAAGTACCTAATCATAGCATTGCCACAATGGTGACAATCATAAAAATGACTTCTTAGGTCTCCTGGCTCCCAGGCTACATGGCAGTTTCATAGACTCTTTCTGAAAAACACTAAAAATGGGTGGGTGGGTGAGGGGAGTAAAAGTCATAGAATCTCCAAATCAAAAAGAATAGTAGAGGTCATTTAATCCATCTACTACCTGAACAAAAAAAAATATTCTCTACAATATTCTTAACAAGTAGATATCTATTCTTTTATTGGAAACCTGCTGTGAGAAAAATGTATTATCCATTTAAGCAGCTCATCTAATTTTCTATTGCTCTAAATGTTAGGATGTTTTTGGTCACATCTTAGTGAAATTTGTCTTTGTAATTTCTACCCACTCATTGCTTCTAGTTCTGCCCTCTGGAGCTATGAAGGATAAATCTGAACTGTTCTTCAATATATACCTTCAAATATTGGAAGAAGCTGTCATGTTGTCCCTAGTATTTTCTTTTTAAGAGACAGCCTTCAGAATAACAAATCACAAGTACTTGAACCAGAAAAAAAAAAAAGCTGTGCAACCGAATTCCTCCCCACTAGAATAGCATTAAGGGAAAATTATGCCTACGCTTTATTAGAGCCACACAATTGAGTTATTGGATCATATTTACTTAAGCCTTGATTAGCTAAATGACTAGACATTTATTTTTTTTTCTTTTTCATAAAATTTTCTTTTATTTTTAAATTAACAAGTATTTTATTTTCTCTCCCTTTCACTTTGTCTCCAGTGGAGGAAAACAAAACACTGCATAACAAATATGCATAGTAATGCAAAAGAGAATTCCAAAATGACTGTGGACCAAAAAATATTATCTCATTCAGCATTGACAGACCTTCATCCATCTGTCAATAGGACAGCATGCTTCTTCATCTGCTCCCTGGTATCATGACTGGTCAGTCCTTGCATAGGTCGTAGTTCTTAAGTCTTCCAAAGCTCATCATTTTTCTCTTTGTTTTTTCTCATTTTATTCTGCATCAGCTCCCTTAAGTCTTCCCACATTTTTCTAAAAACATCCCCTTCCTTGTTTCTTGTACCACAATAGTTATCAATTATATTTGTCTACCATAATTTTGGTAATTTCCTGATTGATCGGAACTCAATTGGTTACATTTTTTTCTACCTCAAAAGAAAGTTGTGGCAGGGCGCTATAAATATTCTTTTTATAAAATAAGTTCAGTAGAGCATTGAGTGCTGGTCTTGGAGTTAGGAAACTTTGAGTAAAAATCCAGCCTCATACATTATAAAATTGAGCAAATTACTCAACCACACTGAACCTCAGTTTCCTCATGTGCTAAATATGGATAATAAAAGCACCTATCTCTCATAGTTGTCATGAGGAACAAATGACATAATATATGTGAAGTTCTTTGAAAACTTTAAAGTACTATCTACATTTTAGCAATTGTCATTATAACATTTATATGTGTTATTTTTACTCTTTCTTAGATCTCTTTCGGATATAGGCCTAGTATTAGTAATCATGCATCAAAAAGAATGCAAGGTTTAGTAGTTTTGAATACACATACAAATTGCTTTCTAGAATGGTTATATCACCACTAACAATGAATTTATGTTCCTGTTTTTTCAGTGTTTCCAACACTTCTCATTTTTTTCCATTTGTTTCACTTGACTCATTTGATGGTCTTTTTGAGGTAATACTACTCATGATCTTCCTACAAGTAAGTTTCTATTCTAAACTAAGTTCCCCTAGGCTTCCATAACTCTGTGCTTTAGCAAGATCAACTATGTTTTTGTTCAAAACAGTATCTAGATTCTTCTGTTTTCATTAAAGTAATGGAATCACATTAGTTTGAAAGACCTTAGGAACTGGAAAAACTTTATATACTTATCTATTCTTTTACTTTTTTCTCCTCCCAGCCCCTCCTTAAATATTTTAATATGTAACTTAAGTTATAGTTGCTTTAATTGCATGCAATCTTTTATTTCTTTTCCCTAAATCTGATAAAGATGTTGATCTTTGTTCCAAAAAGACCATGTTCTGACTTTAAAATAACTCCTATATGGGAATAGTTTTCTGTCTGTTAAACTAAAGCTCAATTTCATTTTTTTTTTATTTCATTCAGTGCTCTCCATGTCTAAATCCTCCTGATGGAGGCAGAAATGTTTAATAAAGCCTCTAAGTTTTTGTTTTTGTTTTTGTTTTTTTTTGCTTTTTTTATTGGAAGGGGAATGGAAAGCAATTGTGGTTAAGTGACTTGCCCAAGGTCACAGGGCTAATAATTGTCTAAGGCCAGATTTGAATTCAGGTCCTCCTGACTCCAGAGCCAGTGTTCTATTTACTGTACCACTTAGGCACCCCCAGTGTCTTTCTCTTGAACTGTATTTTCCAAAATAATTTTTTGCTGTAACATTTGCAATGAAAATTCATTTTTGTTTTGAAATCAGTAAATATTGAAGTTTAATATCAAGTTAATTTGGAAGATTTGCTGGTTTTTTCATATAATTTCTTGTGTTCTTCATCCTCCACAGTAGAATTTCCAATTATTTTTATGACTTTTTAAAAAATGTAATGAGAATAATTAAAATGATATATACATATATAGGTTTCATGAAATTATATTTCTTGTTGTCTTTAGATGCATGAAAATATCAACTCTTTTTTTCTCATTTTATTCTGCACTGGCTCGTATAAGTCTTCCCAGATTTCTCTGAAATCACCCCTATTATTATTTCTTATACTGAAATAGTATTCCATTATATTTGTCTGCCATAAATTGTTTGGACATTTTGATAATTTCCCGATTGATGGGAAGCACCTTGGTTACATTTTTTTTCTACTTCAAAAAAATAGTTGTGGGAGGGAGCTATAAATATTTTTATATAAAATAATTTAACTAGACCATTGTATAGAGAGTCCTGTGATGCATGATTTGTGATCCATGATCTGTTTTAGCTAAAATGCCCTTTTATCTTCTAATTTAATTTACACTAAGAAAATTATGCATAATATAACTAAGTTCCTCCAGTAACATGTAAACTCATTAAATTATTAATAAGGATCTTACATTTTGAGCAACAGGTGTTAAGTTGATGTGAATAGACAACCTAAACTTAGCTCCTTACATTCCCTTTGACATCACTCTTGTAATATTATTGCATAAGCAGAAAGAGATATCACAGGAATAAAGACCATTTTTTAAATCTTTGTTTCATGACTGGTCATGCCAAAGATTTCTTTATTTAGTGGCCAAACTCCTGGTATTAATGATCTTCTCTCTACCTATCTAGACTGGTCTTTGGAAAGCAGATAGTCTGTCATGGGTCCACATATGGAGGTTTTCCAGTATTGTTCAGAGATCATACTCTGCTAGCATAGTATTTGAGAACACAAATACATTCCCATGCAATGAGAAGGCCATAGGAGCAGACCCTTGTATATCTATATAGATGCTTCTACAAACATATGTGCATACATTACACATTTCTTCTGTGAAAATCAATATTTTGTGTGAAATTCTAAGAGAATTTCTAGTTTTTTTAAACATATTTCACCCCCATGAAATTTTAAACATTATCTTACTTCTTAATTCTACAAATTAATTTTCATTTTCTCTAAATAAAAAACAAGAAGGACATATTTGCGATGAAAGATAAAAGTGAGGTTTTAACCTTTTTATGGTTATTAAAGATTTCAAGGCAATTTTCAGAAGAGTAAGGGGTGCTTGCCCTGCAGACCTGGACAAGTTCCAATCTGGATAATTGCATTCTACCTGCCAAATTTTTCCCTACAGTGTTCAGTCTATATAGCTATTAAGCAGCTGCTGCATGTTAGCCCAGTGATGGTTGCATATCAGTGGAGGAAATGACTCTTTCCTTATTTCTATATTGATTTTGAAATAATTAGGATCAACAAGAGTTTAATGGATGTTTTTAAAGCATCTGGAAATAAAGTTTAGGTAACCTTTAAAATGAATTGACATGTCCTAGCTGAACTGATTGTTAAGTAGTTTTCTTTAAAATCATGAACAAATACATATTTGGTACTTACTGTGTTGCAGACACTCTTAAGCCTTGATTATGCAAAGGTGCAATGAGTACCTGTCCTCAAAGAGCTCACAATCAATTGAGTATATACAGTTTTCTCAATGATGTCCATCACCATGGAGGGGTGTGTGTGTGTGTGTGTGTGTGTGTGTGTGTGTGTGTGTGTGTGTG
>NW_027187419.1:25110908-25200773 GCF_028583685.1 Petaurus breviceps papuanus | reverse complement strand
GTGTGTGTGTGTGTGTGTGTGTGTGTGTGTGTGTGTGTGTGTGTGTGTGTGTGTGTGTGTATCCCCTTCCACCTGTGGGAGGGTAAAAATGTGGTATGGATCAAACCAATTAACTTGCAACCTTTTGAGTAAGGTTTGGATTTAAATGCTGTGGAATTATAGTTATTATAACACATAATAACAGTATGTTTACTTGGAGTCATAATTCATACTTTTCATCTCCTTTTCAAATTTGAATGAGTCTCAGATATCTCATTGACCTTTGGTTGCATCTCTGGTTTCTGATATGAAATACTTTATTTTTTGAGGGGTTTCTGCAACTGTGTGCTATAGTCAGCTAATACAAATTTATGAGAGCCAATAGTTATATTTCCAGGTGAACCTTTATATCTCAAAAATGGAATAGCAATACAAATCAAGATTTGATTTATAGTTTTATTGCTTGTCTAGACTTAAGAAAGTAATGAAGAAAATGTTGAAAATTAAGATTAAACTTAAAAGTGTGTCATACATACTTTTTCCTCCATTTGAGAGCCAGTTTTTAAACATTTAGCAGCCTTTGCCTAATCCTATGATTCACAGAATAATACTTTTATTTCCTCTATTTTTTGTCTGGACCCTCCCATTTTGTTTACTATGGCTGAATTTGCTTATTGGATCTATTGAGTTAGGGTGCCATCTTCCTGTAATGTAAGACGGGAATTCAATGGCATTCATAATAGATGGCCTAGTTCAATCCCTCATTATTTATTGTTTATACTACTGCAACATGATTGACCCCATAATTAACTTTTTGTGGAATCACGGAATGACAAAATGGACCTGGTGCATCCCCTAGTCAAAAGTATGCCCAAGGAAATAGAAGTGAAACATGATATAGAAGAGTAGTCCCTCATGCTAGAGTCAGAACACTTCCTACCTGTGTGACCTTAGACTAATCTTTTAACCTTGCGGGACTTTCAAATTTTTATTGGAATATATGGTTCAAGAGGTCCCTAGATCTCTGATACTAGATTTGCTATTAATCAAAAATGTTCATAATGGGCAGTGCCAGATACTCAAAAATCACTTAATACATACCAGTTGATTGATTAATCTAGTATGCACCTGAATTGGTGCCTTGTAGTCCTCACTACTTCCAGAGGCAGCTCATTTGGCTTCTTAAAAACTCCAATAGTTAGGAATACTATCCTTATATAAATCCTTCTTTTTTGCAATTTCCATTCACCACTTACAATTGTACCCACTATGACCAAACAAAACGAACCTAATACATAAAACCCATCAAGAACGTGAAGGCAACTAGCATATTCACCCTGAACCTTATCTTCCCCAGGCTCAGTTCTTTGAAATGGGAATTTTTTATTAGGTATATGTTGAACTACATGAGTTCCAAAGCACTTTCTAACTTTTAAATTCTGTGATGTTAGTTACCCACAATCCAAGAATGGCATCTTGAACAGCAATTTGTACTTAGCAGCTACTTATGAAATATTTGCTGAAATACCTGCAATGAATTATTGTTATGGTTTCAAGTTCCCAAATACTCTTGTTTCCATTTTTCTGGAGGTTCTCTCATCAATGTCCTTCTTTAAATATGAGGCTCAGAACTGGAGATAATAGTCCAGATTTGTTTTCTTAAGAGAAGAATAGCAGGGCGGCCAGGTAGCACAGCAAGTAAGAGCACCGGCTCCAGTGTCGGGATGACCTGGAGTGACCTGGGTATCGAATCCAGGTTCAGACACTTAGTACCCACGCAGAAACACCTGGCCATATAACCTTGATCAAGTTACCCCCAATTGCTTAGGGGTGGCCAGGTGGCTTAGTGAGTAAGAGCACCAGTTCCAGTGCCAGGATGACCTGGGGATCAAATCCAGGCTCAGATACTTAGCACCACACCCAGAAATAACAGGCCGTGTAACCGTGAGCAAGTTACTTAACCCCAATTGCTTTAAAAAAATTTTTTTTAAATAAAAAAAGAGAAGAATATGGTAGTATCATCACCTTCTTTATTCTCGTCACTAATATTTAGTGGGAGGTGGTATAGGATTTATTAAGCACCTACTATGCACCAAGCAATTTTACTAAGTTATTGACACATGTTATCTAATATGCTCACAACAACCCTGGAAGGTAGGTAGTATTAGTATGTTCATTTTGCTATTGAGGCAACTGTAGTAGACAGAGGATAAATAACTTATGCTGGATCAGACAGCTGACTTTTTATTCAGGTCTTCCTGACTACAGGCCCAGCTCTCTACCCATTGTACTACCTAATCTGTACTCATTCAATTGGAGGTCCTTTTAGTTTGGTTTTATTTGTTTCCTTGATTTGACTGTCCTATCACATTATTATCTCAAATAGAACTTGCTAGTGACTTGCTAAAACATGCATTGATCGCATTAAAAATAATTATAATAACAGGTTCCAGGGCAAATTCTTAGATACACTTCTTCTTCTCATGTTATTGACAGCAATTCATTAATCATAGTTATTTAGGTCAGCCACTCAAACAGTTTCAAGTTCACCAAAATTTATTTTATTCAGGCCATTTCTCTTCAGGCATACTATTTCTGTGACATTCCTCAGGTAAACTAGTCAAATAACCGTGGCAAGTAAAAAAAAAAGAGGAAATGTAATTAGCCTAATGTGACATTTTAATGAATATTTGATTGTTCTCTGTGATCACTGCTTTCCTTCTTAAATTTTAAGAAAATAGCTTTTAAATAACATATAGAATTTTGTCAAGAATCATTGTTAAAATTTATTTAAAAAAAAACCTGGACCATTTGCCTATTTCTGCATCTAAGCATCTTTCTTTGTTTCCAATTTACTTTGACAAACCATTCCTACAAAGATAACAAGACAGACAGAAAGACAATGACAGAGAGGCACAGAGAGAGGTAGAGACAGAAAGAGAGAGTGAGAGCGAGATCTCCAAATTATGCAGAAAATAATAATTTCATTTCTCTTACTGCATTCTTTTCCTTTTATAGAAGGGAATAATTATCTTTAAGACAAATCAATAATTTTTCAGCTGCTGTATTTCAAGCAGAGTTAAAATGGATATCTATATAGCTTAAAAGACCTATCTCTAATAACTTACCCCACTGTGCCTGGTTTGTGACATTTTCCAATCCTTCTTTTAAACAAGTAGATTTTAGCATACTCTTACTGTAATATCATTTTGTCTTTTACTCTTGTTTATCCTCATCTAAATGTATTTTCCATGTTCATTCACTCGTTCATTTATTTATCGATACATTTGTTTTTACTTTAATACACAATTTCTTCATAGGAATGTATCTTCTTTTTATATAATTCTACTTTATGCTCTTTTGGTCTAATCCACTTACTTAAAAAAAAAGATTTACATCTTTATAGAGAATCAACATGTTGTAGTTGATACAAAGCTTGTCAAAGAGCAAGAAAGATCTGGGTTCAAGCAGTGCCTCTGACACATACTGGCTGGGTGACTGAGAGCAAGTTACTCAACTTTTCATCTCCCTCCAACATTATCAGACGCAAATATGGCACCCACTTGTATAGGTAAATGAACTTTAATCATCTATGGAACTTGTCCCTATTCCTACATAATTCTACTTTCATTTGCTATCAGAATTCTCATTTGAAAATGTCTCACTGATTATATATATATATATATATATATATGTGTGTGTGTGTGTATTTATGTTTATATATATATATAAATACATATATATTTACCTGACATTAATATTTATAGTTTATTTGATCAATTACCCATACTCTGCAATTTTGTATAACAGAGGTGTCAAACTCAGAACCAAGGAGCATTTAGTCCCCAAAACTCAGGAATGCTATCTCAATGGGATTAAAGTGTCATTGGGAAATATTTAACAAAATCAATAAAATATAATACAATTTACATAATATTAATTCTTGCTTTTTTAAATCTATATGGAACTAAGAGGGATCTGTTTCTATTTGAGTTTGACATCATGGTATATAGAAATTTAATGATGTTATTGCTTTTGTTCATATACAATATCTCCTATTAATAATAGGAACTCTTTGTGGATATTCTCCTTCTGATATCGTGGCTATAGTATCTAGGTAAGGGGATATATGAGAATAAAGTCATGTATGTTACCCTGGAATGTTCCTGAAGTAGTTGACTTTAGTAGTAGTGGCCAGATTGATTAGTACTAGTGGCCAGATTAGTTGGCCAGATTCCTTTAAGAAAATCCCACAATAATATTTTCCCCTTCTTTTACTTAAACTCACTTTAGAGAAATAGGATAGAAATTAAAGACTGACCCATTTTGATAAAATTATGAAAAATATAGTAATTTTCTCAGAAACCTTGTATTTGCACATGGCAGTCATAATTTAGGAATGCTTGAGTCTGCAGTTCAATCTGTCTTAATTAAAATGTCTTTTGCACATTCTTGCAAAGTACATAGTTATTTCTTATGCCATGGGGTGAAGCAAAGGGGAAAGAATGCTATGACCAATATTTCACTTCAGGCCTATTTCACTTCTATTGCTACACTTTACCCTTATCTGAAATTAAGTCTTTTATCTGCTGTCATGATGAATATTATTAAGTGGGAAGCTTTTTTCCATCCCACTCCCAAAGAAAGGGACTAAACATTTATTCCACAGTATAGTCCTTACATTCAGGTAATCAAGCAAATATCAGATCCTGCAGAAGTGACCAGACTACTTACCATTTTATTCTCTCAGTAAAACAAAACATTGTGGCTATTTTAATTTATTTGGAGAAGGCTTGATAATCCCTAGCACATTTGCAAGTTAGAGACCTGACTATAGATTTGAACTAACACAGTAAATCAGAGTATTAAAAAAAAGTCAGAATACAATAAGCAGAATGCAATCACAAATCTGTGGCTATGTTTACAGGGGTACAAAACACCCAGAGGGACAGTGAACAATAGATTATACAGAAATTTTGTCAAAATTTTCTGATTTGATTTAGCAAGGCAACTGTGAAAACATAAACAATTTACAACCACATTCAAACCTGAATGAATTTATTAATGTGCACAAAAACCACACATAAATATAAGTACACACATACACACACCACACATTAAATCACTTGATCAATTATTTTTCATTACTGATTATTTTTTGGTTATTATTGCTGGATAGTGTATAACTTCTCTAATTTTTTTTACTTTTTTATTAATTTATTTTTAGTTTTCAACATTTCCTTCCGCAAGATTTTGAGTTTCAAATTTTCTTCCCATCTCTCTCCTCCCCACAACAGTGAGCATTCTGATTGACCCTCCCACCAATCAGTCCTCCTTTCCATCACACACTCCCCCCTTCTTTTATCCCCTTCCCCTTTTATTTTCCTGTGGGGCAAGACAGATTTCTATACCCCATAAGACCCTATATCTTATTTTACAGTTGCATGTAAAAACAATTTTTAACATTTGTTTTTAAAATTTTAAGTTCCAAATTCCCTCCCCTCCTCCCTCCCTGCTGACTCTCATTGAGAAGGCAAGCAATTTGATATAGGTTATTCATGTGTAGTGATGCAAAACACTTCCTTGGTAGTCATATTATGAAAGACTATATTTCCCTCCATACCATCCCACCCCCCCCCATTTATTCTATTCTCTCCTTTGACTCTGTCCCTCCTCAAAAGTGTTGCTTCTAATTAACCCTTTCCCCAATGTGCCCTCTCTTCTATTACCCCCCCTAATTATTAACTTCCCCCCGTGCTTTCCTGTAGGGTGAGATAGATTTTCATACCCAATTGAGTGTTTTAAATTATCTCTCCTAGATCTGTTTTCTAGGTCAGTTGTTTTTCCAGTGAGATATTTCACATTATATTCTATTATTTTATTCTTTGTTTTTTTTATTTTAAAATTATTTGATTTCTCAAAAAGTCATTGACTTCCATTTGCTCCATTCTAATTTTGAAGGAATTATTTCCTTCAGTGTTTTTGAACCTCCATTTCCATCTTTCCATATCTGCTTTTTAAAGCATTCTTCTCCTCTTTTGCTCTTTGTACCTCTTGTGCAATTTGTCTTAGTTTTTTTGTTAAGGTGTTATTCTCTTCATTATTTTTTGAGGTTTTCTTTACCAAGCTGTTGACTTGTTTTTCATTATTTTCTTGCATCACTTTCATTTCTCTTCCCAATTTTTCCTCTACTTATCTTATTTGATTTTCAAAATCTTTTTTGATTTCTTTCATGGCCTGAGATCAATTCATATTTTTCTCACAAGCTTTGGATGTAGGGATTTTGACTTTGTTGTCTTCTTGTGGCTGTATGTCTTGATCTTCCTTGTCACCAAAGTAAGATTCTGTAGTCTGACTTTTTTCGTGTTGTTTGCTCCTTTTCCCCAATCAATTATTTGACTTTTTAATTCATTGTTGTTAATTTTTTTTAAGCAATTGGGGTTAAGTAACTTGCTCAAGGTTACTCGGCCAGGTGTTTCTGGGTGGGTGCTAAGTGTCTGAGCCTGGATTTGATCCCCCGAGTCATCCCAAAATTGGGGCCAGTGCTCTTACTCGCTGTGCTACCTGGCCGCCCCTTTTTAACTCATTGTTAAGGAAGCACTCTGCTTTCAGTGTGGAGAGTGTATTATACCAAGCTTCCAGGATTTTGTGCAACTGTTTTCAGAGATACTTCTTGGGACCTGTAAATTTTCAGTTATTCCATGGTGATATGATCAAAGGAGGGTTCTTTACTTCTCTCCTGGACTGTAATCTTGTCTGAGGCTGACCACAAGCATTCTTTTACACTTTGTAACTTTGAGAAGGATTTCCTCTCCACTGTGACCACAAGCTCTGACATAGGCCCCGGGATTGCCACCTAGGAGTGGAACCTAGATCTGAGCATTGGAAAAGCCAGGAAATCCTGCCTCAGTGATACCAAAGAGAACCCTGTAATCCTGCTCTTGTTAGCTGCTGAATTCCTCCACAATCTGTTGGCCAAGAGCTCTAGAAGCAGTCACTGCCACTGCTGTGGCCACTGCCCTGGGGCTGGGGTCAAGCCATGCTCCTTTCTCACCCAGGTCTGATATTCCTTTCTTACTGACCTTCTAAGTTGTCTTTGTGTTTATGGATTGAGAATTCTGGAAACTGCCACATCTGCCAGTGATTCAGTCCCTTGAGTCCTGCTCCAGGTTTGCTTGGTCTGTGCTGGCACATTTTGCGCTGGACTGTACTCCTCTCCCAACCCACTGCAATACACCTTTCCTGTCAACCTTCCAGGTTGTCTTGGACTGGAAATTTGGTTCACTCTATCATTTTGTGGGTTTTGCTGCTCTAGAATTTGTTTAGAGACATTTTTACAGGTATGTGGAGGGGCTCGGGGAGAGTTCAGGCAAGTCCGTACTTTCACTATGCAAACTTGGCTCTTTTCTCATTTTTTAATCTGACTTTCTGGTGTTGGATAAGCAGAGTCCTTAACTGTCAGTTGTAAATTAGGAACTTAAGAAAGTATATTACAGATCTCCTGACCATATGAAGTAAGTGGAATATCTACAGATCTCAAAATTCACTAAGAAGTAAGATAGAACAATGACTGGAAATTTTATGATCAATTGAAAGTTTCATTTCATTCAAAAGAATGTAATATGTTGTTGATTTACCTTATTGTTGGTTTCATTTCTCAGTGTGCAGTAGATAAGAACACTGGACTAGGAGTCAAAAAGTCCTGAGTTCAAATCCTGCCCCAGTTACAGGAATTTTGGAAGAAAGTTATTCTAAAATTTACATCAAGGAAAGTGTTAAAGACATGATCCATACTTTAGTTAGCATATTTAAAGAAAAAATGAGAAGAAATTACAGGTATAAATCCAGGGTCTGATATGACTATGAAAATTAGGAGTAAAGGTAAAAGATGGTAGAGAGGTTATCAAAAATGAAGTGCTGAAGCTGAATTGTTAAAGAACCCATTCAGGAAGGAAGGGTAAAGAAAGGAATGAAACAAGAATGTATTAAGTGGCAACTATGTGCCAGGTACTATATAAATATTGTCTCATTTGATCTGTACAACAACCTTGGGAGTTAGGTACTGTTATTCACCTTTTTTCCATTACATTTGAGGAATCTGATGCACAGAGCATTTAAGTGATTTGCCCAGGGTTGCAGAACAAGTAAGTGTCTGAGTTTAAATTTGAACTCAGATTATCCTGATGCCAGGCCCATAACTTTTGATATTACATTACCAAGCTCCCTCTATAAAGGGGAGATATCTACAGTGGCTGATGTGCACAATATGCAGTGACTTCTTCAGGGAATTAGATTTCAAATTACTGCAGACAAGCAATAATTTAAGTGATGCTCTGCTCAGAAATACAGACGAGTTAAGTGTTTGGATTTGTAGGTCATGATTTCTTGTCCCAAATGCAGGGCTACAAACTTCTGGAGACAATGAGGAACAAACTAGGTGGGTTTTTCTCTTCACAATTCTTAATTTTATCGTTTCTTATATTGACAGCCTCTGATGATTTAGAGTGTAATATAGTGAGTGATCTCTTGATCCCTGCATGCAGTCAGGTAGATCGTGGTATGGGGATGTGGTGGTGGACAGAGAGAGCAATAAAAGTTTTCTAGACAGAAGAGAAGGAAGGAAGTGAGAAAGGGAAAACAGGAAAAAGAGAAATGGAACTCGCCAGTTCATGTTTTGCTAATCATCTGAGTATTGTCCTCAAATACACAAAAATATCTTTTGCTATTGTTTTAAGGATTGGCTTCCCAAAGACCCTCTTTCTAATCTACAGTATGAGCAATGAAGACTAGTCTTCAAATTTTCTACTGTTTCATGGTCAAATCTAATGCTTTGGATCTAAAATTAATTACAAGAGAGATAGACACATGAAAGAAGAATGGCATAGAAAGAGAAGGGATTTGCTTCCTTCTGTTAATGCCTCAGAGTGAGTCAGATGATGGCAAGATGTCATAACTCGGGACTTACTGTCAGCTTACTGAGTGCTTTCAGAATGTTGTTTGGGCTTTTATTTTTAAAAGGTACTGCAACCAATCATTCCTGCTTAGATGTTCCAATAAAATACAGTGTCATTATTTATAATACTCTGCTGATTCACTCAGTGTTTGCAAGGAACTGGGGCTTATCTAAAAGCAAAATCACCACAATCAACGAGCTTACAAAGTACAAAATGGCAGAAGACACAGAACTGTAGGTGGTCTGGGAATCACACTTTGAACTTAGTGATTAAAGATGGGAGTTTCAATGAAACAAAAAGCAATGCAAATTTGTTGCCAAAATCAACCAGAACAAAATCATTTTGCTTAGTTTACAAAGGAAACTCCCTTAATTTTTTTTCCATCTTATCTATTATAACTGCTTCAGCTGTTCCTATAATCAGGAAAACAAAAATGCTGACAGACTGTGAGGGTATGCATCCTGACACTGAATATTTTCAGCCCAGGGCAAAATGATTAGAAACACCATGAAATAAATATTTCTGATTTTCTAGTCAAAAATCCCTTCATCAGCTGACCCCACATTACCTCACTGTCCTCATTTCCTACTTGGACCAATGCAAGCCATTTCCTCTTTCTTGCCCCTATGTCCTTGTTCTGTCTCTTGCTATCTCCCCTTCCTCTTTCTCCCCTTTAAATGAAGGCAATATGCAAGATTCAGTTCTTGACTTCTTACTTTTCTGTCGACATTCCTTCTCTCATTTGTAATCTTTGCTTTAATAGCATGCCCAGACGAATCTCAAATCTCTCTACCTTTTGCTGACCTTTCTCTTGAACTTCAATCATAGATTCCCAACTATCCCCTTATTATTTCAATCTGTAAATTATAATGTCTTCAAAAATATAAAACTGAACTTTTTTCTTCCTCCTAAGATAGGTTGCTTCTCATTTGGTTAATGGCACCACAGTATCATTTCTCAAAGTCAGAAATGAGTCATTTTTTATTCCTTTCTCCCTCTTTCTCCATATCTAATCAATCATCAAGTCTCAAAGATTATTACACTTCAGCATCTCTTCCACATATCCCTTCTTTTCCATCTCTATTTTTACAAACCTAGTCAAAGTCCTCATTATCTGAGTCTTAGGCCTCTACATGAACTTCTTAACTTGTTTCTAGCACTCTAGTCTATAGTCATTGCAATTTAATTTTATCCTTGATTTGCACACTTATCTACATAAAGAACAATTTTGGTGCTGACCCTTCCCCATTTAGAAACTTTTACTGGTTACTCCCTTGTCTTCTGTTATAGACTAAAGTTGCCTGACATTTCTTAAAACACCTGCAGAAATTGTTACTTATATTATTAATTTAGCCCCCCCCCCCAATAATGTAATACTTCCCTTTTGATAACTTTTCAATTCTTGTCTAGAACTATTATTTATATTTTTTCATAGTCAACACAAAATTCTATCTTAAAGGTTTTCCTCCAATAAGGTATCTCTGCAAGCAAAGAAGTGGCTCACACATTTTTTCAGCTATTGAATTAATACCTTGTTTCAGTCTGTTAAGAAACAGAAAATGTGAACTCCACAACTTGTGAACTCCTGGGGAGGAGCTAATAATTATATAAGGAAAGCCCCAGGGCTAGAGACAGCAGGGGCTGAAAAGAGGACTCTTGTGCTGGCAGAGTCAAGGGGAATACTGGTGGTATCCCTGAACTCTGTTTGTGTGCTCTGTCTGTGTTGATGTTTGTTAGTGATACTTTGTACAAAAGCCTTAGGACCTTACTGGAAGTCCTGAAAGAGGATTTTCTGGTTCTATGTTGACAGAAGGCCTGGAGGAGGATTTTGGAGGTCCTGGGACTTTACTGACGATATGTGCTGACCTCTTGGACCTTTTTTGTGGGTCAGTGTTGATTTCTATATTGATGATTTGTGTTGAGTTCTTGTAATGCCATGCACAAGTAGCTTTCCAGAAGAATGCTACTGTGAACAGTTTTTAAGGTTCTGATTACACAGTATAGTGATCACTCTATTCCATAACAAATCAAAGCAAAGCATTCACAGAAAATCAAGGTACAGCATTCACAATATTACAACTTATGATAGAAAAATCACAATATAATATTCACAATAGCTTATCATTAAAATGGCCACATAGTTTTCACCAAAGTGGTCACAATATTTAGAACAAAGAACAGTCATCTCAAAGTAAAATAGTCAAAATCTTCCACTCATGGGACAACTAGGTTAACTCAATCATCCACTTATTCAAAGTCTTCCACTCATGGGGCAACTAAGTTAACTCAGTCACTTATTCAGCAAAGTCTTTCACTCTTGAGGCAAAGTCTTGATTAACTCAATCAGTCACTTGTTCATCAATCAATTACTAAGTATTATACACAAATCCCTCCACTCCTAGGTCACTAGTAAAGGACAATTTCACCTTTACTCAGTACCCTGGGAGAGGTCTTTTCATCTTGACTTGGGGCCTGTTTTCAAATTCCCTGGATCCCCTTCCATAGACCCAGATACTATCTGGATTCAATAGACTGCCACCTGGGTTCAATGGCAGAAAGCTCCAGAGTTCCTTGTCCAGCTCTCTGGGTAGGTCCTGCTCCACACTGAAATTCACAGGGTCTGGTCCATGTCAGATCTTTCACAATTTCTGCTCCAGGGAATTCAAGACTCAACCAAGCCACAAACAAAGTCTCAGCATCCCAGTCATGCTTCCTCAGTCACATGGGCTCTTGGCTCCTGTCTGCAGGCTGCAGGCTGCGGGCTCAGGGCTCAGGACTCTGGGCTCCTGTTCAGAAGAAGCTCCACCACCACAAGTTCTCAGAAAATTCTGGCTCAGTTTTCCATTCTTTCTTCTGTAGTTGCTCTGCCACGAGATGCTGGTCTCAAGAAATTCTGACTGTGCCTCTCTGGGGTTTTTCCTTATATATACACAGCATTAGCTTTCTGTTTCAGCCAACCCCTTCCTGTTACATAAGTAACAGGAGACAGGAGTTCATACCTTCTGTTTCCCCAACAGAGCCTTGATCAGTGACTAAGGGCTAACTACCTGCTACTTTTGCCAACACAAAGGGATCTTCAGATTCAAATTACATTACCATTACGGTTCTCAAATCTTGTTGGTGGGTCTGAGTTGATTTCACAGGCAGATAGAGAATCGATGATGGTGCCAGCAATGTATATTGATATTATTTTGGCTCTCTTAAGCTTTGTCTTCCAAGAAACAGGAACTATGAAGGACTTGAAGTTAGCTTAAATATGGAACAGGAACTGGACAAAGAACTGGACAAGGAGCTGGGCAAGGAACTGGGAACTGCCTGCCTTTGAACCCAGGTGACAGCTGGAGCTGGGATCATGGAAGAGTAACCATGAAAGCCAGCCACTAGTCAAGCTGAAAGAAGACTTTACTTGGATACTGTGTACTGACTGAGAAGATTGTGATTTGCCGTGACCTAGGAGTGGATGACCTGTGTATTTTCCACTACCCCTTAAGAGGTTACTAAGTAGTGACTGATGACTGAGTATTAACCGATGATTGAATAGTGAGTGATGACTGAATAGTGATTGATTTGTAGTTTAGTGTGCCCCATGAGTAGAGAGTAGAGGCAGTTGTATTTTTGTGACCCTTAAGGAGCCTCCTTAAGGATGATTGAATGACTGAGTTACTACATGATTGCTCTTTGTTGAAAATTATTGTGACTACTTTGGTGAAAACTATGTGGCCATTTTAGTGATAAGTCATTGTGAATACTGTATTTTGATTTTCTGTGATAAGTTGTAACATTGTAAATGCTGCACATTGATTTACTGTGAATGTTTTGCTTTGATTTGTTATGGAATAAATAGAGTGTTCACTATACTGTATAATCAGAATCTTAAAAGCTGTTCACAGTAGCATTTTTCTGGAAAGCTGCTCATGCAGGCATTCCACTCATACATAGGCCAAAAATCATATAAGATATCTTGAAAACTGTAACAGTGATAACTCTGTTTTATGAACTTCTGATTATTAATACAAAATGAATAATACACATTGCCTTTCTTTCTAGTTGTTTTAAAACAGAGTTATAGGCTCCCTACAGGTGTTTGCTATGATCATGGAGGATATCAATGCAGAGTCTTAACTGAAAGAAACATTCCTTATAGATTATGAAGTCCTTCTAGACAAAAATATTTCCAAAAGTCATTGTGCCGATTTCATCAAACCTCAAAACATTGCACAACTTACTAAGAAACATAATAAGACATCTAAAGTATTTGACCAAACTGTCCATTCAAGGGCAAGCTAGTAGGATGCAGAATGCCTGTTGTCCAGGCTGTGATCTATATACAGCTACATTAACTAGACATAGGACTAATTTATCAGTGCATTTTTCTTGATAGACACAATGAACAATCAATGAAGTTGGCTGAAAATGGAAGAAGAGAAAAAAAGCAGGATAGATTAATTTAGAAAAACTAACTTAATAGCACAGGGTCTGGCACATAGCAAACGGTTAATAAATACTTGTTGACATTAAAAATAATGACCCTGAATTTCCCCCTGAAATAGAAATATATTTTTAAATCATCATATACACACATGTATATATATACATATATGTGTGTGTGTGTTTATGCATGTTTATATGCATATATGTTTAATATTAATTTAAAAATATTAAACAATCCATAAATCAATGTTTTTGCTTTTACAAATGTTTCCATTTCAGAGAAAAATTTAGGGGTGTGGTATGCATATGTGTGTATGTGTGTATGTGTGTGTGTGTGTGTGTGTGTGTGTGTGTAAAAGAATTACTGTCCAAATAATTAAATTAATAGGTCACTAAATGGGCAATGGAGAAGCACACATTCAGTGAGAAGAGGATTTCATATACTTTGTTTAAGAAACACATATTGAGATAAAAAATAACATAAGAATGACCATTAAAACAAAATATTTCAGGTAAGGAGCAGGGTTGAGGGGGTAGGATAATCCACAATGAGGTAAGAGAAAGGAGTAAATGATTAAATAAAATATTCCCATTCATATTTGTCTGCAGGAAGGATTTTGACACATAGGGAAAACCCTATCTGGAGGATTTACGACAGGACATAAAAAATAGTCGCACAAAATAAGACTATATATTTTTATTTGCACTATTGGAGATCACAGAGCTATCAAGGACTATTTAATTATATTTTAAACTAAAATGTCAATGAATGCTACTAATTAGGTTTTTACATGATTCTGTCCTGGAAGCCTATGAAAATTACAAACACCTTGAGGGCAGAGGCTATGCCCTATTGGCATTCACCCAAAGAACCTTGCTCAATAAATTTGTTCATTCTATTTGTGTTTTCTCTCACTTTACAATAATTTCTTATGTAATTGCTCCAACTTAAAAGCCTTTTTCCATCTCAATCAAACACACATTTACAAAATTAAAAAGTATTTCTATTTAATGCTAGGGATAGTAACTGGATCTGAGATTTAGTTGGCAAAGAAAACTCCTAGATTAGGAACTCCCTCCACCAAAGAAGGTTAACACTTTTGTTGTAATGTATAGTCATAAAGAGTTTCCTAGTATAATGAAAGTTTAATTGACTTTCCCCACCCCAGATTCCACAGTCACTGTGTTAAAAGCTAGACTTGAACATAAGTTTTTCCAGTACCTTTACGTTTTTAAGCACCACTACTTCTCTGGAAAAGAATTATTGTTTCTGCCTCTTCAATAAGGGGGGATGTTTAGGGGAACCCTTTATCTGTGAGGTATGCATTCTGACTTCTTCCTGAAGGACTTGCACATTTCTGGTATTACAGAGGAAAGTTGTGAATAGACCTTCATATCTTGGGATTTGCTATGGATGATTAGTTACTGAAAGTAAGGAGGGAAAACTCCAGCAGAACCATCTCCTCAAATCATTTACAAGAGCCCAATTCACTCTGGATCTCCTTGATTGGACAACAATAGGCTCCTGCCCAATCACCACTTAATGGTTAATTTTTGGGCCCTCTGGGCTCAGAGTGAATGTAAATAGTTATTGTTTCTCTTTTGGCCAACTACCCTGTGGGTATTCCCCTTCTAGTTTGATTTTTTTTTTTTTTATTAAAGGGGTCATCTCTTGACTAACTTCTTGAAGAGACCAATGCATTGAATGGGGATTGCCTCACTTAAAATGAGAACTTGGAAAGACCTTAGATTAAAAAGGACAAGGTTTGGCCCAAGATGGCAGAGTAAGCAGTAACTAGATATCACTATCCCTTTGTGACCTCTTAAAAAAAAAGAAAGAAAAGAAAAAAAACCAAGAAAATAGCATTCCAGGAAAAAACCTGGAACAGTGAGGCCAGAGGAAAGACAGGGTGAACCAATCACTTAGCCTGGGAAACTAAGAGGATCAGCAAGTAAGTTGCATTTCATTAAAGTAAAAGGGGAGTACATTTCAGGACAGGAAGTGTCCCAGTAAGCCTGCGGCAAACCCCACCTCAGCAAACCAGTGGGAGATACTAAACCCCAGGATGATAGAAGAGGCAAAAACCAACACCAGGACTCACCACCCACCTGGCAGATTCCAGATCAGAGAATCATCACATGTGCTGGTGCAACCCCATCCAGGTAGGTGTCCTCCAGCAGCCAGACCTCCTCATTCTTCAGTGCACCCAGAGGAAATGCAGAAAACCTCCCCCCAACCCTGGGATCATCACATACCAGACACCACCACTAGCACCACAGCTCAACACCAGGTAAGCAGCCAGACCTCTAAAGCCCCCAGCTGCTAGCACCTGAGGACCCAGCAGAAAAAAAAAAATAGTGACCAGGCCCCTCACCACCAGCACAAGAAGCTAAGGACAGTGCCCCCTGTGCCTCAGAAGCAGAGCTCAATTATAAAAGCCAGGAAATAGGCAAACAACATGAGTAAGAAGCAGAAAAGAACACTGACCACAGAGAATTATTATGGTGATGGAGAAGATCAAAACACAAACTCATAAGAGGAAATCATTGTGAATATACCTACATCTGAAACCTCAAAGAAAACTAAGAACTGGTCCCAAGACCAAAAAGCCTTGTTGGAAGAGCTCAAGAAGGATTGTAAAAGTCAAATAAGAAAGGTAGAAGAAAAACTGGGGAAAGGAAATCAGAGGTAAGCTCGAGAGAATAAATAGGTTGGAACAGGAAGGGCAAGAATTGAATGAAGAAAACTCCTCAAAAATTACAATTGGCTGAATGTGAAAGGAGTTAAACAAATGCAATGAAGAGATGAAATCCTTAACAAGTAGAATTGATCGAAGGGAAAAGGAGGTAAAGAAATTCACTGAGGAGAAGAACTCAAAAAGTAGAACTAGCTAAATGGAAAAGTAGGAACAAAAGCCAACTGAAGAAAACAATTCATTAAAAATTATAATTGGGAAAGTAGATGCAAATGACTATAAGACACATTAAGAATTAGTTAAGTAAAATCAAAATAATGAAAACAATAGAAGAAAATGTGATATAGCTAATTGGAAAAACAATTGGCCTGGAAAATAGATCCAGGAGAGATAACTTAAGAATTATTGGTCTACCTCAAAGTCATTATCAAAAAAATTTAAAAAGGTATCTGGACAGTATCTTTCAAGAAATAATCAAGAAAAACTGCCCTAAGGTCCTGGAATCAGAGAATAAAACTGTCATTTAAAGAATCCACTGATCGTGTCTTGAAACAAATATTAAAATGAAAATGCCAAGAAATATTGTAACCAAATTCTAAATTTATCAGGTAAAGGAGAAAAATACTACTCTAAGTAGACAGAAGGACACAATGTAAATATCATGGAACCTCAGTCAAGACCTAGCAGCATCTATATTAAAGGATTGAAGGGCTTGGAAAATAGTCCAGAAGGCAAAGGAGTTTATATTACAACCAAGGATCAACTACCAAGCAAAACTGAACATAATCTTTTCAGAGGAAGATATGGACATTCAGTGAAACAAGGGACTTACAAAACTTGCAGATGAAAAGACCAAAGCTCTGCAAAAAATGTAATCTTCAAATACAAGAAGCAAAAGAGTCATAAAAACTAAACAGGAAAGAATAAAATGTTATTCCAGAAGGATAAACTTTTAAAATTCCTATATAGGAAGATGATACCTGTAACTATTGAGAACTGTATTTTTATTATGACATTTAGAAAAGATATACATAGACAGATGGTGTGGGTGTAAGTTGATTTTGATGTGATCATGAAAAAATTAATTAAGGGTTGAAAAAAAAAGATTGTCCTGCGAGGAGACAGAAAAGGGCAAATTAAATCACATGAGGACATGAGGAGAAGCAAAGACCTATTATAGTAGAGGGAAAGAAGGGAGGAAGGCAAGCATTGTTTGAACCTTACTCTCATGGTATTTGGTTCAAACAGGGAATAACATATCAAGTCAGATAAGTATAGAAATCTCTCTAACGCTATAGTAAGTAGAAGGTGAAATGGGAAAGAAAAGGGAGGCATGGATAAAAGGGAGGACAGAAGGAAGGGAAGAAATAGCAAGGGAAAGGGGAAAGAAAAGGGAGGGGGGCTGACAGAGTGAGAGTAGATTGATGGAGGCAGTGGTCAGAAGCAAAACACTAGTGAAGAGGGAAAGAGAAAAAGGAGATAGAAAACCATAAACAGAGGAAAATAGACTGTTTTAGTAGAGAAAGGACAGTAATCATAACTATGAATGTGAATGAGATGAACTCTCCCATAAAAGGGAAGTGTATAGCAGAGTAGATTAAAAACCATAATCCTACAATATGTGGATTGCAGGAAACACATTTGAAACAGAGACATACACACAGAGTAAGGTAAAAGACTGGAGCAAAATATATTACACTTCAGGTGAAACAAAAAACAAACAAACAAAAAAACCACAGGGTTATCAATCTTGATCTCAGACAAAGCAAAAGCAAAAATAGAGCTAATTAAAAGAAATAAGTAAGGAAACTACATCCTGCTAAAAGGCACCATAGACAATGAGGGAATATCAATATTAAATATATTTGCACCAAGTGGCATAGCATCCAAATTTTTGGAGGAGATATTGAATGAGTAATAAGAAGAAATAGAGAGCAAAACTATACTACTTCAGGACCTCAAACTCCCCCTTTCAGAACCAGATAAATCTAACAAAAATATAAACCAAAAAAAATGGAGGTGAATACAATTTAAGAAAAGTTCAGTTGCAGTGGCACCTACTTTTGGAGCTCTAGGTCCACAAGCAGTGTGAGGATAGAGAAGCTAATCAGAGAGTGACTGCAAAGAACTCTGCTGGCACTGAGGCAGAATTCTCTTGCTTTGCTCTGCTTGTATCTAAGTTGCAATCCTGTGTGGCAGTCCTGGGGTGAGAAGGAGCACTGATGAGGTAGAGCTTGTGGTGAACTGGAGAGGGAATCCTCCTCACATTTCAAGACAGAAAAGAGTGCTTGTGGTCACTCACAGACTAGAGCACATGCCAGGAAAGAAGTAAACACCTCTCCTTTGATGATACTACCTTGGAAAACTGAAAATTTATGGGACCCTAGAAGTATCTATGAAAAGAGTTACAAAAAAACATGAAATCTGGGATAGTACATCCCCTTCCTCCACTAGAAGCAGAGTCCTACTTTGACAAAGAGTCAGAAAGTCAAGTATTTGAATGGGAAAAGGAACAGACAGAATAAAAAACTCAGAATATAGGATTTTACTTTGGTGACAAAGAAGATCAAAACATAAAACCAGAAGAACACAACAAAGTCAAAGCTCCTACATCTAAAACTCCAGTAAAAATATGAATTGGTCATAGGCCATGGAAGAGCTCAAAAAGGATTTAAAAAATCAAGTGAGAGAAGTAGAGGAAAAATTAGGAAGAGAAATGAGAGTGATGCAAGAAAATCATGAAAAATAAGTCGCTTGCTAAAGGAGACCCAAAAAACATTCAAGATAATAACACCTTTAAAAATAGTCTAACCCACATGGCAAAAAGAGATCCAAAAAACCAAAGAGAAGAAGAATGCCTTAAAAAACACAGAAATGGCCAGATGGAGAAGGAGGCCCAAATGCTCACTGAAGAAAATAATTCCTTCAAAAGTAGAATGGAGCAAGTGGAAACTAATGACTTTATGAGAAATAAATAAATTATAAAACAAAACTAAAAGAATGAAAAAATAGAAAACAATGTGAAATATCTCACTGGAAAAAAACACTGACATGGAAAACCTATCTAGGAGAGAAAATTTAAAAATTACTTGTCTACCTGAAAGGTGGTGAAAAAAAGAGTCTTTTACAAAATTATCAAGGAATATTGCCCTGATATTCTAGAACCACAGGATAAAATAGAAATTGAAAGAATCCAACAATCACTCCTTGAAAGAGATCCCAAAAGGAAAAACCCTAGGGATATTGTAGCCAAATTCCAGAGTTCCCAGTTCAAGGAGACAATATTGCAAGCAGCCTGAAAGAAACAATTCGAGTACTGTGGAAACACATGATCAGATTAACACAAGGTCTAGCAGCTTCTACATTAAGGAATCTGAGGACTTAGAATATGATATTCCAGAGGTCAAAGGAGCTAGATTCAAAACCAAGAATCACCCACCCAAGAAAACTGAGTATAATAATTCAGGGGGAAAATGGTCATACAGTGAAATAGAGGACTTTCAAGCATTGTTGATAAAAAGATCCAAGCTAAGTAGAAAATTCTTTCAAATACAAGACTCAAGATCTTTCTCAGTATTAGGGTATTTGGAGGGAACATGCATAACATATACACATATGTGTGTGTCTGTGTGCATGTATGTGTGTGTATACACACAGACACACAGACATAGACAGAGAGAAAGAGATAGAGACAGAGCCAGATAGCACAGGGTGAGTTGAATATGAAGGGATGACATCTAAAAAATAAAATTAAGGAATGTATTGGAAGAACGAGAAAAGGAGAGATAGAATGGGGTAAATTATGTCAGATAAAAGAGGCAAGAAAAAAACTTTTACAATGGAGAGAAAGAGGAAGGAGGTGGGAGGGAAGGAGTGGACCTTACTCTCATCGCATTTTTCTTAAGAAGGGAATAACATACACACTCAAATGGGTATCTTTCCCTATAGGAAAGTGGTGGGGAGGGGATATGACAGAAGGGAGGACAGATTGGGGCAGAGGGTAGTCAGAAGCAAACACTTTTGAAAAGGAACAGAGTCAAAGGAGAGAATAGAATAAATGGGTGGTGGAATAGGATGGAAGAAAATATGATTAGTCTTTCACAATATGACTATTAAAGAAGTGTTTTGCATAAATACACATCTATAGACTATATAGAATTGCTTGCTTTCTCAATGAGGGTGAAAGTGGAGGGAAGAAGGGAGAGAATATGGAACTCAAAGCTTTAAAAACAAATGTTGACAATTGATTTTACATGAAACTGGGAAATGAGATGTACAGGCAATGGGGTATAGAAATCTATCTTGCCCTATAAGAAAGTGAGGGAGAGGGGCAGAGGTAGTTGTAGAGGAAAGAGCAGATGGGGGTAATCAGAACTCAATCCATCTTGTTTGGGGAGAGGAGAGCAATGGAGAGAAAATTTGAAACACAAAATCTTGTGGAAATGAATGTTGACTAAAATAAATTTATAAAACAACAAAATAAAAAAAGAAAGAACTATGGAGTCTGAAGGCAGATTGAATCATACTGTTCTCTCTCTGTCTCTGTCTCTCTCCCTCTTTTGTTTTTTTCTTTCTCTTGGTTCTTCCCATCAGTTTTAATTCTTCTTTATAACATGGCTAACGTGAAAATATGTAAAAAAAATGGTCACAGTATCCTACTCCATCCCATGCCATCTTCAGTCACCTTAATCCATATCTGGGCCTGGCCCAGATGGCATTGGAAGAGAAAGTGAGGATGGTAACTTTGCACAGTCCTTTCTCCCTCAATCAAATACAATTCAATGGCAAGTCATGTCATCATCTCCCTGATGCCACGGTTTTCTTCAAGAATGAAGGACAAACCACTTAACAAAAGGAGCAAGAAGGTGGAAAATTCTTTTCCTTACCCATCACTTACTAGCAATGGCACTTTGCAACATAAGCATACAGCAGGAATATAAACTTGTCTATTCAAGCTGTAGCCTGGACTTTGGGTTCCTAAATGCATGTTCTTGCTTCTCTTTCCTTCCATAATCACAGAACAGTGGCTAGTGGTCCTGGCAAATGAATATCTCCAGCCTTGGTGAATACTTCATGTATCAAAAGTTCTTGATTATGGAATTTGAGCCTTAGCCAGATGACAGAAGTTTTTTTTTTTAATGACATTTTTTTCAGGAGTAATTGAGCAACATTGAAATTAACCTGCATGTAAAGAATTTAAAAAATCAATCCAAGACTTTGATGACCAAGTGATCTTTATTTGATAATTTATACTGGTGACATTTTCCTTCTCATACTTTCTATAGTTGAGAAAATCAACCACTAATCTATACCTTATATGTTGTACATTGTGTTTCTTTTCCAGAAGGGACACTGTTACCCAAATTTGGGTGGACTGTGTGTGTGTGTTTGTGTGTGTGTATTTTATAATTAGATCTCTATCTGCATCCAAGAATACTTTTATTTTATTTCCATTCCATCTCAAATGTTCATATAGACTATTCATGCACAACCTGGTAGAACCTTATGAGATAACATTGTTATGATTGGCCAAAGAAAGATACACTGCACATTGACCCCATTTTATGATGTAATTTTGGTCTCTTTGAGCACAAAAGAAACACAACCATAATGACAGCAGCTTTTATTTTATATGTTAACTCTTTTCCATAATTTCAAATTTTCAACTCCATCTTCTTAAAAATTTCCAAATATATTTTTCTCATCTGAATTTCCTACCCTCAGCTATCAACAATGATGAGAATGCTTTAATATTCCTATGGTTTCAGTTTCTTATTCAGTATTTAATAATCTCTGGCACACATTACCAGATTTCTTCTGGTTCTTTCCCTATAGGAATCGTGAGAAATAGATTTTGGTTCTCAAGTTTGATAGGTCTCAGAAAGTTTTCAATAATGTTATACATACATGCTTCACAATTTTTCATGAGTTCATCCTGTTAAGATATTCTTCATCCTCTGACCTCTGTGGAGTCTCAACATCTTTTTATCTATTGTAAAAAATATTTTACTCCTCAAATGCTTCAGTTTCAGTCTCTATGGGAAGTAACACAAACATTTTAAATGGTTCCAATTGTTTGATTGTCTTTTCCCTTTCCTTCCCTTTGTCCTATTTTTTCCATTTTTCTGAACTGTTGACACAAACATTCTGCTACTTTGAATTTCCTGTCTTCATTTCATCCCTTCTGGTTTGATTTTTCCATGGTTTTCAGGAATATTTCATCTTCCTTTATGATTGGGAGATGAAAGATTCTCTCCCTTCCATCCTTATCAGTTAGTGAAAATAATATTCATTTCACATACATGTAGTTGTTGTTTGGCATATAAAACATATAAGGGCTCAAAAAATAAAAACCACATACATGTACTATTTCTTTCACATTGTTTCAGGTAATCTCTCCTTCTTTGGGTTCTAACATCTATAAATTATTAGTTAATCAAGGGAATTGTTTTCAAGGACTGTTCAGCCAAGGAAAGTAAAGACACTAAAGTTTTTTTTTTTTCAGGTCTGATTTCTTGAAGGCCATTAAGTATTAATTACAGTTCAATGAACTTGAAATTTGTGATTTTCCTAATAAAGTGGAGAAATCATCAATTATTTAGATATTTCACAACAAAATCAAGATATATTTCAGAGGAAATGGAGTTTTACTTCAGAAAATTCTTCAAAACTTACACATTTGGAGGGGGGAGACTAGTGAATAATTGGCTTTTTATGATATCCAGAATTCTTTTGTGAAGTATAAGTTTTGGGTGTACACATATGCACACACACATCTATATTTATATCTCTATCTATGTCTATATCTATGCCTATATCTATATCTATATTGAGAGAGTGAGAGAAACACATACCATTTCACACAGTCATAGCCATATATGTGTATGTTTATATACATGCATATATGTAGGTAAATATGTAAATATATGTGTTCTTATTGTTTTGTGTGTTTGTGTGTGTATATGTACATACGCATGTATATATAGATCTATAAACCTATGTAATGGGTCTTTATGTAATTTTTTTAAAGATATAAGCTTGAAAAGAAATTTATTCATTCTAACAGTCAATCAACAAATGTCAACATGAAATGTAAAGTTACTTAATCAGAAAAAGTACATTATGCAAACTGAAGAGAAGGCATTTCTACATAAAATGAGATAATGCTGTATACTATATGATAAATACAAAATAAGTAATATATGTCTTTAGTCTGAGTAATGATATTTTTAGTTAAGAGGGATAGTTTGGGAAGGTTTCATGGAACAAGTAAAAGGAAAAGAAAAGCTTTAATAATGGTTTAGATTTAGATAATCTAGTTCTAAAGTGTGGAATTCTAGAAATTTGTCAGGAGGGAACAGGAAGAGAGGGTATAGAAAAACAAACTATTTGTGAAAAGGATAATGTAGAGAACAGTTTAAGTGAAATACTAGAGACAACTAGATGGTATAATAGAGAATGTAATGAAAATGCAGATAAGAAGAACTCTCCACTTTCAGACGTTAAATTACTTTGTGACCCTGGGCGAGTAATTTAATTTTTCTCAATCTCAGTTTTTGTTTGTTTTTACTCAGTAAAATGGAGATAAGAGGGGCAGCTGGGTGGGGCACTGAATAGAACATTGGCCCTGGAGTCAGGAGGACCTGAGTTCATATTTGGCCTCAGACACTTAACACTATCTGTGTGACGTTGGGTGACCTTGGGTAAGTCACTTAACCCCAATTGCCCTACCTTCCCCTTTCTAATAAGACAGAAAAAAAGATGGAGTTAAGAATAGATCCTACCTTTAAGGATTGTTGTGATTACTAAATGATATAATATTTACAAAACACTTTATAAACCCTTAATGCACAACGTAAATGCTAACCGTTATTGTTAATATAAGGAAATAGAGACACTGTTTGGAAGGTGGCTCCTGTCAGAGTCTCAACAACATATAATATGAGCCACAACATGGTGAATGGTAGTGGGAAGTAGACAAGATATTTTATAGAAGAACTGGCATAGCATTGACTGATTGGATTAGTTGAATAAATGAAAGGAAAAAATATAAAACAGCTCAAAAATATCCAGGTGGGGTGACTGGGAACATGGTAACTCCATGGACATAAATGTAAAAACCAAGGCAAAATGTTGATTCTAAAGGAAGGGTTAAATTGAGTTAGAGGTGATAGTAAAATATCAAATTTCATAAACAGTAAAAGATGATCAAGTTTGAGGCAAAAGATGAAGTAGAGACAAAGCTGGTAATGACAAAGGAATTCATGCAAAATCTATTGGATCGGCACCAGCCCTGGAGTCAGGAGGACCTGAGTTCAAATCCAGCCTCAGACACAACACAAAAACTAGCCATGTGACCTTGGGCAAGTCACTTAACCCCAATTGCCCTGCTAAAAATAAATGAATGAATGAGTGAATAGATAAATAGATGAATGAATGAATGAATGAATAAATAAAGAGGGCCCAAAAAAAGATTATTACATTGGGGGTCAATGTGTAGTGAGTCCAATTGTGACTGATCGGGCGAATGTTAGTTTGGAGAGCTCTGCCATGTGTTGGGTACAAATAATCCTTCTGAACATTTAAAGTGGAGATGTCTCCAAATTTGCACATCTCACATTTCCTTTGAGTTACTGTAATTAAGCTTTACTCATAAAGAACTGTTTCTTCTTTCCTGGTATATCATGCTGGGTGGTCCTATGCCAGAGTCTCCCATGTGTCATAATCAATTCTAAAGTTCTTCAGAGAGACCTTGAGAGTATCCTGGTATCACTTTTTCTGACTACCATGTGAGTGTTTGTCTTGTGTGAGTTCTCAGTAAAATTGTTTTAAGTAAACATACATTTGTCATTTCAATAATGTGACCAACCCATCAGAGGCATGTGTCCAGTAGTGTCTGGTGTTTTATATTTCCAGGCAATATTAGAATCTTCCTAAGACAATTCAAATGGAATTGACTTAATATTCTGGCATGGTGCTGGTACATAGTCCAGGTTTCACAGTCATACAACAATGAGGTTAGCACAATGGCTATATAGACCTTCAGTTTGATAGGCAGCCTAATACTTTCTTCTCTCTCACACTTTCCTCCTGAGCCTCCCAAATACTGAGCTAGCTCTAACTATACATGTGTCAACCTTGTTATCTGTGTGTATATCTGTGAAAAGTATATTTCCAAGGTTTATGAACTAATTCATAGCATTAAAAAATTGTCCATTTGCTATAATGGATAGTTACATGAATGGAGGGTGTGGTGTTGGGTAGTGGAGAACCTTCATTTTCTTGCTGTTAATTTTTAGGACAAAATTAGCCGAAATGTCAGAGAATCAATGCATACTTTGTTTCATCTCAGCCTCAGAGGCTACGCTGAGTGTATAATCAACAGTGAACAAAAAGCCACACACTAAGTTTCCTTCCACTTTATTCTTGAATTTTAGCCTTTTCAAGTTAAATAATTTACTGTCAGTGTATTAGCTTACGTTGATGCCATTTTCATCCTTGTTGAAAATATCTGGACAACATCAGTGAAAATATCATGCTAAAAATCATGGGAGTAATACTTGCTATCTGCCTCCTATCCTTTGTATAGAAATATCCTAAAAATGGAGTGAGATGGTCCATCAGGTAATCAAAAATTGAGAAGTGTATCCTTTTAAAAAATATTCAATTCCCTATGCTGTGAATTAATACCCATTAATCAACTTTCTATTCTTTTGTACTGATTGTGGGAACCCTCCAGACATGCAAGGTAGATCCCAAAGGGATCAGTAATTGCATGGTCCTTTTTTATTGATTAAAGATTAATTTGTATCTACTATATGAAAAAAAAACTGCATGGTTGACTTATTGCAGTTCTTAGACCAATGATAACTTAACATCAATTTTTAAAAATGACTTTAGTTTTTAACATAGTTCCCTTTAAGTTTCTGTGATTAATTCTAAAAGGATGTGATCATTTCCAGGTAAGTTTACCCTTGAAATGATGTAGTGATTAAACATGGTTTACTGAAGTAAAGATTAAAATATGTGACCCTGTATAAAACTGTTTTTGAGATGAAACTTTAATCAAGCAGATAACATCACACCATCATTAATATTATCACACACCTCATCATTAATGTTAAATTGCTATCCATAATTTCACATTTTCAATTTCTTAAAATAATCATTCCACATATGAATTTGAAACCTTATAGGGCACATGAAAAATAAAGATTTAGTAAAGTTTACATCCTATTAGGATTAAAAATGTAACTGTACCCAAATTCCACCTGGTAAAATCTTAGTTAAGGTTCATTTTAAATGCCATTTCTTTTATGAAACTTCTTCTGATCCATTCAGTTAAAGGGATTTCTCCTTATTATGAATTCCCAAAGCATCTGACCCATGCTTCTTTCATTCATTCATTCCCTCTCCCTCCATTAGTTCTTTTTTTATTGCTTTTTAGAGGGCAATTGGGGTTGTGACTTGCCTAAGGTCACATGGCTAGTTTTGGTGTTAAGTGTCTGAGGCTGGATTTGAACTCAGGTCCTCCTGACTCCAGGGCCAGTGCTCTATTCACTGTGTCACCTATCTTCCCCTTCCCTCAATTAGTTCTTAAAGTCTTAAACATCTATTATATACAAAGTCTACCTAGGTCCTATCTATATTTTTAAAATATTTAAGATGTTTTCTCTACCCTTATGAATTTAAGATGTATTGGGGGGAGGATACTATAAAGATAGACTGGATAGATAGATAGATAGATAGATAGATAGATAGATAGATAGATAGATGATACATAGATAGAAAGATAGATAGATAGATACTGATATATGTATATTGATGTGTATTTTTATCGTTCTTGTTTTTATTCAGTCTTTTACTCATGTCTGACTTTTAATGATCCCGTGGACCATACTGTCCTTTGGATTTTCTTGGTAAAGATACTAGAGTGATTTGCCATTTTTTTTTTCCAATAGCTGATTAAGGTAAACAGATAAAGCAACTTGCCCAGGGGCATGCAAGCTAGTATTTGTGTGAGGCTAAATTTGAACTCAAATCTTCCTCACTCCGGGTCCAGTACTCTATCCACTGAGCAACTTCATTGACTTCTAATGTGTATATGCATTATACATATTTCTGTGTAAATATTGAATATATCTATATACATATACTATATGCACATGTATATATGAGAGCATGTAAGTATGTATGTATGTGTATGTATGTATGTACTCATGTGCCCATACACACAGGATGGGTGCCCTAAAATCTTAGGGCAGTTTTAAACTGAATTGTAATACAAATATTACAATAAAATTTCTGATACTTCGAGGAGAAAGGAAATATGTGTTTATATTGCACTTAATATGTACCAGGCACTGTGCTAAACACTTCACAGTTATTATCTCAAGTGGTTCTTACAAAGAAACTTGTGAGGTATGTGCTATTATTATCTCTATTTTATGGTTGTGGACACTATAGCAAATAGTGATTACATGACTTGCTCAGTCACCCACCTAGTAAAATGTCAAAAGTAGAATTTGAGTCCATAGTTTTCTGACTTCATACCTGTTCACTCTATAAAGAATAGCTTGATGTCTCTTACCTAATAAGAACTATATAATGATAGTATGGTTCAAAATAGATTATTATATCCTAATAGAATGGAAGAGTGAAAAGAATAGTGCAGGCTAAGAGAGATAAAATACTATATGAGTTCAGATGGAGAGGAAAATAACACAACATCCTCTTAGAGTATGAATCTGTGCTGAAATATTGTATACTCATTTCAGCTAGAACTTGAAAAATGTGAATACAAATAAATCATAGATAATCTAATTCCAAGCATAAAAATATTGGTTTCTTTTATTTGTTGATCTGTCTAACTGCATACATGCTTCAATTATAAATTTCTAAATGAAAATTTTATAGCTGAAAAAAACAAAAGAAACTATCACATAGCAGACTATTAGCAAAGGGAAAAGAACAAGAAAAATGTAGAAACAAAACTATAGCAATTATACACCCCTATTTTGCCTAAATTATATTGTTTAAGCTAGACATACTACATTATTGAAATTTCATTGCTAAGAGCTAACTTCGTTTTCCAGTTTCTGTGGAAACCGGGTCGCATAAGCCATAGGTAACCAGCATGTAGCCAGCAGCTGAGAGGGCGAAATCTCACTTGCAGATTTCAGCTGCTGACTGCCTGCTGGGAGATGCGAATGCCAGTTTCCAAAGCCATTCTACAATGTTTCAAACTCCAGAGGAAAACCAATTAAAACAAAATACTAAGCCCTATTTTAAAAATGTATATATAACTTTAATTACACGCGTAAGGGAATGTTAAAATTGAAGTGCTGCTTTCTCATTGGCTAAGACAACTTTTTAAGTCCTGGAGAAACACCAGTTCTATAAATGGAACACTGTATCCATGGAAACAGGTAGTTCAACTTCTAACTTTTTCACTCATGAAAAGGTCATCTTTTATCTTTATCATTTCATAGTGTACAGGAACAAGAATGACCTCTGAACTGGACATTTACAAGCTCTTAATTATTGGCTGGGTTACATAATTTAACTTTATTGGGAGGCAATTTTCTTGTCGTTAACTCCAAATAAAAAGTTAGCTCAGTCATATTTTCTTAGTTTTTAATCCTAGATCACAAAAGTGATGGTACTGTAAATATTTTAATTTTTTATATCACTGGGTGTTTACCTAGGGTAGTACAAGTAGAACTTTGCTCTAATATTACCATGGAGGGATGCTGGAAACACTTTCAGTACTTTAGCATCATTAAAATAATGAGGCTTAGTACAAAGCTAGCAAAAATAATTAGTTAAAATAGGAAGATAACAATATGAATGGTTTATCCCTGTAGTTGATATCCAAGGTCATCCTAGAGTCCTACAACAGTTTGATAGTATCATAGGGTCTTTGTTGTCTTTCCCATTGTTTACCTCCACCATCCTATCAGGTGCATTTTTTTGTCTCTAACTGGGTAAATGTGCAGCTAGTTACATAATTACAAGGGATATCTATTCTTTTAGAGGCTGACTTTTATACCTCTTCTTTTTAGGGCTGACTTACAGTATTGTTTACCTACCTTGTGTGGACACATCCCTGAATGACAGAAACCAATAACCAAATCTTTCTTCAAGCTTCTTAGAGTTTCCACCTTCTTTCTTCTGCAGCCAACACAGGATTTTTCTTTATATATAATGGCAATGATAAGCAACTATTATTCATATAGGCCGCTCAAAGGAATTTCCTGTCACAAGGCCATTGTCTCTAATAAAAGGATTCATTATTTCATAAATAGAGCAAATGTTGCTCCCTATTGAGGTGGCTGTTAATTTGAACTACTGAACACCAGTTGCCTGCTTTCCCTAGTATTTCTTGCAGATTAATCTTCTGGTCAAGTGATTCTGTTCAAATCTTCAGTGGTTCTCTCTTGCCTGCTGAATAAAATGTATATTCCTTTACTAGTCATTCATGGGCTTTCACAACTTTACACTGCCATACCTTTTTAGCTTTATCTCATATTAGTTCTGCTAAATTCCCAGAAAAAACCCTATGTTTTATCCACCTAGCACTCTCTTTGTTGTCTGTTGAATTCCTGTGAAGCCAGCCCGAACCATTTTAACCCCGCCCACTCCCCAAACCAAAAATTGGTGGTGATCTTCTCCCTCCACCTTTTGACACCATTTTGTTTTACACCTCTCCACAACATCTCTTACCAGGCTAGAAATTCCATGAGAACAAGGACCTTGTCTCATTTATATATTGTATGTCTTCTGCTACCCTGCACATAGTAGGCACATTTAAATGTTGAATTTTATTTTTTTGAATTACTTCTATGGATATTGGAAGAGGACATTCTATTTGTTCAGCTGTTGTTCTGTGGGTTTTTTGTTTGTTTGTTTGTTGCTGTTCTTTTTGCATTTTCTAATTTATTCTTTGGTAGGGGATGAAACCTGTATTCTCCTAGCAACATAGGGCAATGCCAGCCTCCTTCTATTTAACTTCTAGCCAGAGTGATCAAAATGTAGAACCCCTGCCAAAGCAATAGAATAAGACTGGGTCAGCAGGGAGTTTTCATTTGTTGTCCAGAATGTGCACTAATACATTATAGAAGCACTTTCAGCAAAGGGAGTCTTGAGATAATGTTTACCTTACTGAAGGAGAAACTTGGAAATTAAATGCTTAAAGCAGATTCATTGAAATAATCTATTTCTTTACCACATTTGCCATCACAGCATTGACTACATATGCCTTTAATTTTGATTCCTGGAAAACTGCACTGATATTTATAATTAGTGTTTGAATGAGAAAACTGTTTAATTTTATTGAGTTAACCATCTTTGGGGAATGGATGTTCAATTACCTAATGATAAGTTGCAAAACTTCATAAACAAAAATTTTATTGGATTATGAAAAGTCTTAAATGAAACTTTATTAAGCTTCCCTGCTTTTGGTTTACCTTGGAAAGATTTATCTTTCTAGGGTATGTTGGTTAGTCAGAAATTATATTTATTATAATGTTTTGCATTTATTAAATAAAACAAGGTTAGTGGATACTTAAATATATTTTTAAATTAAACACACAATGGCCAATTAATATATGAATAGGTTTAAACTGTTCCTAGAACCTTTGTCATGAAGAATTTTTCTCTTGGGAGAATATGTCTGTCCTTTTTCTTGACTTTTTTCCAGCTTTAATCTCTGCTTTTCATTGGTGACCTTTCTACAGTGGGACGTTTTACTGGTCTTCTTCTGCAAGTCACTGCATCTTTATACATTCATCTCTATTTCTAATATCATTCCTATACTTTTCGCCCTTCCGTTTTCCTTTTTATCACTAAACTACTTAGTAAAGCAGGTCACTGACTTATAGAAAGTTTAAAATTGATGTAGACTTTCAGAGAGTGATAGGACTACAGATAATTTTTTTAGATCACTTGTCCCCTACTTTTTGAAAGAAGTCATTTTGAATGAAATTGGCTTCAAGTTGGCTGGTATTCCACTCTTGCTATGTCAAATTTAAGAAAACAAAAATAGAGATGATCACATCAATAGTTATCAGTTTCTTAACAATAATATTAAGAGTTAAGTGGGAGAAATTTTTTATTGAATATGGCTGATAAAATTATCCACGATGTATAGGGAAATGAAATTAATATGCAAGTCTAATAGATAAGTTGCCCACAAAAATGAAGTGTCCAGAAGAAAATAATAAAATTGTAAGTATTATTTTTGTCTCATCATCATCATCATTAGATGGCACATTAAGTTTTGCAATGCACACTGGGAAAAGACCATATTAATTAAATATATGATAAACCCAATGGTCCAAAGTTTTGGGACAAGGATTCACTATTTGACAAAAACTGCTGGGAAAATTGATGCAATTTGTCAAAAACTAGGGATAGACCAACATATCACACTTTATACCAAGAAAAGGCTAAAATGGCTTCAGGATTTAGACATAAACATTGATAACATAAGTAAATTAGGGTAGCATGGAATAGTTTACTTGACAAATCTGTGGATCAGGGAAAATTTTATTACCAAACAAAAAATAGAGATCAATATGGGATATAAAAAATACAGACAGAGAAACAGATCAGCAGACAGGGCTTCTAGTGGTCTGACCATTGCATCCATACCTAGTCAGTTACCAGAGAGAGAAACACCAACATCTGGTTTTTCAAAGCCCAGGGGGCTCAACGGCTACCCAGAGTCTCATCTGGCCAAATCACACAACTCTTCCCAAAGTGAGCTCCCAAAGCAAAACCTCACATCAGGGTATATATGGCCTTCTCCCTGGTGAGAATGTCACAATCCTCTTGACCCACTGCCCAATCACAAAGTAACCAGTTGTGGGCATTCCTGAAAAACAAGCCTCCCACCACAAGCTCTGTGTGACCACATTCAGCCTAATAGGGAGCAGAGTATATTTTCAAACCGGGGAAGGTTATCAGAGTCACTTAAGACTATCAAGGGGCCAAGGACCAGGGAAGATCTTCAGATTCCCATTCCCATAACAATAGATCAAAATATACTTAAAAAAAAACTTTTAAAAAATGCAAAAAAACCCATATTTTTTTATTTTTTTGTCTGTGTTTTCTTTCACAATATATGCAGCATGGAAATATTTTGCATTACTGGACATGTATAACCTATATCAAAAATGCTTGCCTTCTCACTAAGGGGTTTAGGAGGGAGATAAAGCATTTGGAACTCAATTTTTTTTAAATGAACATTAAAAATTTTTACATGAAATAGGAAATATATTTCTAAAAAGAGATAAGAAGTGTTAAAAGGGCTATTGAAAGGCAAACAAACTAAAGTTATGCTAGTGGATCTTCTGAACTGGTAAATCAATGCTGAAAAATAATTTAGAATTACGATATAAATCTTTAAACTCTTAATACATTTTGATCCAGTTTTCACAATAATATAAAGTTGCCGTGCATAAAAATATTTCTAGCAGCACTTTTTAGGGTAGTGAAAGTAAACAAATAAAATTTAATTTGTCATTATTAGATGGAGAATAGCTAAATGTGTGTGTGTGTGTAAAGGTAATGAAATATTAAAAAGGACAAATATATGAATTTCAGAGTCAAAATTGAGAAATGATGCATGTAAGGTTATGTATAGTTTCTTCATGTATAGTGAAGAACGTAGCACCTTTAGAACAATTTACACAGTGTCATTATGCCGATGACTACAATATTAATAAATGATCAAACTCTAATGAGTTTTAATAACAACATTTTAAATAAAGTATTGGTATATTATTTTTTCCAATTACATGTAAAGATACTTTTCAGCATTCATTTCTTGTAAAAAATTTGGGTTCTGAATTTTTGTCTCTTCCTCCTTTCCCTCCAACAAGACAAGTAATCTGATATAAGTTATACATGTAAAATCATGTTAAACATATTTCCACATTAGTCATATTCTGAAAGAAGAGTCAGAACAAAAGGGAAAAACCAGAAAAAAAACAAAAACAAAAAAAAGGAAAAATAATATGCTTTGATTTGCATTCAGACTCCATAGTTTTTTTCTCTGGATGTGGTTAACATTTTCCATCAGGAGTCTTTCGGAATTTTCTTGGATCAATGCACTCTTGAGAAGAACTAGTCTATCATATTTAATCATTGCACAATTTTCCTGTGATTATGTACAATGTCCTCCTGATTTTGCTTGCTTCACTCAGCATCAGTTCATGTAAATTTTCCAAGTTTTTCCAGTATACCATGGAATACTCATGCCTATGAGTGAGCATAAAGATTTGCCTACTCATCATTTCTTATACCACAATAATATTCAGTACACTCACATAACACAACATTTTTAGCCATTCCCAATTTAAGGGCGTATACTACATTTCCAATGATTGGCCACCACAAAAATAGAACTGCTATAAAAAAAATTTACATGCAGGTATTTTTTCCCTTTTTTATTATCTTTTTTGTATAGAGACTTAGTAGTGGTGTTGCTGGATCAAAGGGCATCTACAGATTGGTTGTTCTTCAGATGTAGCTCAAAATTGCTTTCCAGAATGGTTGAATCAGTTCACAATTCCAACAATACATTATTGTTCCAGTGTTCCAATTGCCCTACATTTTCTCCAAAATTTATTATTCTATCATTCTACCTTCATTTATCATATATATGTCTATATAGGTGGGTATATGGGCATATGAATACATAAGTGAATGTGTGTATGTATGTATACAGGTATACAGAGATAGAGGGCACAGAACCAATTTAATGGGAAGGGATGATACTTAAAAGGTGAAATTAAGAGGTGAGAGGGGAATACAATGAGAGGAGATGGGGAGAGACAGAATGGGGGTAAACTATTTCATATAGAAGAACCAAGGGAAAATGGTTACAATGGAGGGGAAGAATAGGAAGGCAAAAAGGAATGGGTCAACCTTATTCTCATTGAATTTGGCTTAGGGAGGGAATAAAATACACACTAAATAGGACATCTCCCCCAACAGGAGACTGGGGGGGAAGGGGATGAGATGGGGAATGATGGAAGGGAAGGCAGTCTGGGGGGGGGGAGGGAAGTTGGAAGTATTCACTTTTCAAAAGGGACAGGATCAAAGTAGAGAATAGAAGGAGTAGGAGGTGGGATAGGAGGCAGGGATATATAGTCAATCTTTCCCAATATATCCACTATGGAAATGTTTTGTATAGCTACACATATACAACCTATGTTGAACTCATTATCTTCCCAGTAAGTGTGGGTGATGATGGAGGAAGGGAAAGAATCTGGAATTCAAAGGTTTAAAATCAAATGTTTAGAAAATATATTATTATTATTGTTATTATTATTATTATTATTATTATTATTATTATTTTACATGGAATGTGGAAATAAGATATACAGGCACTGGAGCACAGAGATCCAGTATGCCCTACTGGAAAGTCGGAGGGGGGATGGGAGAAGATATGGGAGAGAGCAGATTGGGGGAGGGGATAGTCAGTGGGATCACTATTTTGGGGTGGTGGGTGGGGGAAAACGCGGAGAAAATTTGTAACTCAAAATCTTGTGGAAATGATGTAAACTAAAAATAAAAATAATTAAAGAAAAAGAAATTAATGAGCTTCTTGAAATAGGTGATGAGCAATGCAAATCCATTATACTTCTGGTAGGCTTTGGGTGATGACTCTAGAAATTTGGGTTGATTACTTTGAGTAAATATTGGTACTATATACTTCAAAAGAGATTCCAACCCCCCCTGCCCCCGGCCAACAAATAAAGACAAATTCAAACAACTGGAGAAATATTAACTATGTAGGAGTAATCATTTTGAAGGGGAAAATAATCTAACCTATATGGGGAAGGATATCACCCCTACCTCATGGTAGGAATTGGAAAGGAGTTGAAGAAATTGAGACATATCTTGAATTAATTATGAGGAAAAGGAGAATGATTTGGCGGACATTCTCTAACAGCCCACATAACATAGTCTAGATACTATACACTTCAAATGAGAATAGTAATAGAAATGAAGGAATGACTAGAATTGATAGTGGAGTAAAAATGAGTATTTTGACACTCTCTAGCCTGAGTTTGTGCAATTGTAGATATAGTGGATGATAAAGTTTGTGGTAGAGAGTAATAGGGTTTAAAACAAATAGGTTGTTTTACTTTTTGTTTGATTGTTTTTTCCTATCTTTACAAAGTAGTCCTTTGTTGGGGGGGGAGGACACTATTTTTTATCAAATGCTTTATTAATTTCTCAGTTAAATCATTCATTTCCGCAAGATTTTGAGTTCCACATTTTCTCCCTGTTTTTCCCCCTACCCAGCACCTCAAAATAGTGATCCCACTGAATATCCAGCCCCCCCCCCAGTCTGTTCTTTCCCATGTGTTCGCCCATACCCCCTCTGACTTTCCAGTAGGGCACAGTGGATCTCTATGCCACAGTGCCTGTATATCTAATTTTCCAGTTATATGTAAAATAATATTAATTATATATATATACATATACATATATATGTATGGATTATACATACACACACACACACATATATATTTAAACATTTGATATTAAAGCTTTGAATTTCAGATTCATTCCCTTCCTCCCTTGTCACACACCCTTACTGGGAAGATAAACAATTCAGTATAGATTGTACATGTGTAGAGAGGCAAAACATTTCCATAGTGAATATATTGTAAAAGAAGGACTATATTTCCCTCCCTCCTATCCCACCTCCCACTTGTTCTATTCTCTATTTTGATCATGTCCTTTTTCAAAAGTGGGTGCTTCCAACTTCCCTCCCCCCCAGCCTGCCCTCCCTTCCATCATCCCTCCTCGCATCCCCTCTCTCCCTACTCTTCTGTTGGGTGAGATACCCAATTTAGTGTGTATGTCATTCCCTACTTAAGCCAAATTCAATGAGAATAAGGTTGACCCACTTTGCCTTCTTGTTCTTCCCCTCCATTGTGACCATTTTCTCTTGGCTCTTCTATATGAGATAGTTTACCCCCATTCTGTCTCTCCCTATCTCCTCTCATTATATTCTTCTGTCACCTCTTAATTTCACCTTTTAAGTATCATTCCTTCCCATTAAATTGTTCCTATGCCCTCTATCTATGTATACCTGTACACATATACACATTGACATATGTATTCATACACCCATATACTCTCCTATATAGACATATATATATATATATATATATATATATGTGCATATATACATTTCTACTCCCTTCAACTATTCTCATACTGAGAAAAATTTTATAAGCTACAATTATCATATTTCCATGTAGGGATGTAAATAGTTCAACTTTGGTAAGTTCCTTATGATTTCTTTTCCCTGTTTACCTTCTCATGCTTCTCTTGCTTCTTGTGTCTGAATGTCAAATTTTCTATTTAACTCTGATTTTTTCATCAAGAATGCTGGAAAGTCCTCTATTCCACTGAATGACCATATTCTCCCTTGAAACATGATATTCAGTTTTCCTGAGTAGGTGATTCTTGGTTTTCATCCCAGCTCCTTTGCCCTCCTATTCCAAGCCCTTCTATCCCTCAGTGAAGAAGCTGCCAAATCCTGTCTTATCCTGATTGTGTTTACACAATATTCAAATTGTTTCTTCCTGGTTGCTTATAAAATTTTCTCCTTGATGTGGGAATTCTAGAACTTGGCTATAATATTCTTAGGAGTTTTCATTTTGGAATCTTTTTTAGGAGGTGATTGATGGATTCTTTCAACCTCTATTTTGCCCTCTGGTTCTAAAACATCAGGGCAATTTTCTTTGAGAATTTCTTGAAGGATGATTACTAGGTTCTTTTTTTTGTTATGGCTTGCAGGTAGTCAAATAATTTTAAAATTATCTGTCCTGGATCTATTTTCCAGGTTAGTGATATTGCCAATGAGATATTTCACATTGCCTTCTATTTTTTCATTTGTTTGGATCTGTTTAAAATTGTCTTGATTTTTCATAAAGTCACTAGCTTCCATTTGCTCCAATCTCCCTCTGAAGGAATGATGCTCTGTAGTGAGCTTTTGAGATTCTTTATCCATCTGGCAAATTTGGCTGTTTAAAGCATTCTTCTCTTCATTGCCTTTTTGAGCCTCTTTTGCCATCTGAGTTAATCTATTTTTGAGGTGTTATTTTCTTCAGTCAGGTTGTTGACTCTCATTTCATAATTTTCTTGCATCATTCTCATTTCTCTTCCCAATTTTTCCTCCACTTCTCTTATTTGGTTTTCAAAATCCTTTTTAAGGTCCTCTATGGGCTGTAACCAGCTCATATTTTTCTTGGAAGCTTTTGGTGTAGGAATTCTGACTTTACTGTCTTCCACCTGTTCCATGCTTTGATCCTTTTTGTCCCCAAAAGAGGAGTGTAAAGTTGGGTTGCTCATGTTGCCACTCAGTTACTTGACTTTTGGGCTTTTTGTCACTGTAGGACTCTGCTACCAGACAGGGGAGCTTCATCCCAATTGGGTTTTCTCAGCTTCCAAAGGTATTAGTTGGGTGCCCTCTCTGAAGCCTCCACATGCTCTGGCAAGCTGATTGCACACCCCAGGCCCTCCACCCTAGACTGAAATCCAGACCCAGGCAGGTTAAAGCAAGAGTGATTACCTATCAGACTGGTTGCTTGGTCCCCCTACAGTCTGCAATCCAAGAGCTGAAGCTACCACATGGCGGCAGCTGCACGGCCGTGGCCCCTTAGCGGCTTCTCCCTCCAGGGGATAAAGCTGACCACACTCCCAAACTACTGGATCCCAAAGTCCACACTGAACTGACCTCACACTTTGTACTAAGCATATATGTGTTGATAATTCTGGACACAGCCACAGCTGCTGGTGATCTGAAGTCTCTACCTCCAGGTGGTTGGTCAGGCCCACCCTGAGGCCAAAACCTCTGGCTTGCATGGTGCTGGGGTCAGTTCCCAGAGTATTGTTCTGGCCATTTCCTACTGGCCTGGCAGGCTGTCCTCAGCAGGAGGCTAGCTTCTTTGTGTCATTTTGTGGGTTCTGTAGCTCCAAAGTTTGTTCAAAGTCACCTTTTACATGAATTGGAGGAGGTGGGATCTGGAGCCCCTGGAAGTCCTTCTTTCTACCCTGTCATCTTGACTCCACCCCCAAAGTAGTCTTTTGGTAGTATGAGTTGCATGGTAAAGAATCCATATATTAAGCTTGGCAGTTTTGTCTCTTTGTAATATTCACATAGCCCAGTCAAAAGACTGAATATTCCATCTATTAAGTTTCAGGGGTTTTTTTCTTTTGTTTCTTTGTTTTGCTTTATTTCTGTACTTATTGGCTAATTAATAGAAAATTGGGTAAATAATGCTGTTTTTTTTTTTTTAAAGCAATTGGGGTTAAGTAACTTGCTCAAGGTTACACGGCCAGGTGTTTCTGGGTGAGTGCTAAGTGTCTGAGCCCGGGATTCGATCTTCAGGTCTTCTCAACACTGGAGCTGGTGCTCTTACTCGCTGTGCTACCTGGCCGCCCCAATAATGCTGTTTTTTAAATTTGGGTATCTAGTTTTTTTTTTTATATACAAATACCTCCATGTTTCCAGCTATTTAATATTTTTATTCCTTTAAAGAACATTTTGAAGGTATACAGTTACAGATTAGGTTATGATAAACTGATCACCAAATATTTTATGACCTTTGTAGTTATTTTGAATAGTATTTTCCTCATTCCTTAGATTTTGTTATTTTATAAAAATTAGGGTGATGTTTTGGGGAACATTTCTAGTCATCTAATTTACTGAAGGTATTATTGGTTTTATAGTTTCCCTTCCTGATTCCTTTCAATTTTCTAAGCAAATTATCATGACAGCATCAAATAAAAATCAATTTGTTTCTTCTTTTCCCATCTTTATTCTGATGATTTTTTTCCTCTAATTTTATCTCCATCATTAGCATTGCTAGCACCATAAAAATTTATGGTTGGCAAAGAGAATATCTTTGCTTTATTCCTATATTTATAGGAAAAAAAACTTCTGTTTCCGCATCACATATAATGCTTTTTTTTTCTTGTTACTTTTAGATAACTAGTTTATTTCATATGAAAATTCTTCCATGATACTTCTTAGGATTTTTAGCAAAATGATTATTGTATTTTGTAAATAATTTTATTGATCTATTGAGGCTTTTTATAAAAATATTTGAACACAAAATATCTTAATATTATATATTTACATTTTATATTAAATATAAAAATATATAAGGAAAAAGGAAAGTATGCTCAAAATCTTATGTATCAGAAAGATTTGAAAATGTTTTATTACATAATGACATATCTGTAACTAAAACTTATCTTTCTCCTAAATTTTCTTTGCAAACTTATCTTTGCACCCTAGTATAATATTTATATTTTCTAATAATATATTAAGATACCATTATCATTACTGAGCATCATATATTCACCAAAAAAATGTTCAGTGGCTTCAATCAATAAATTTTTAACACTAATTAATTTTTCATTTTCAACATTCACTTTTAAAAGATTTTGAGATCTACATTTTCTCCCTAACTCTCCTCCCCACTCCCCAAGAGGTCATGCAATCTGATGAAGGTTATACATGTATAATCATATAAATTATATCTCCACATTAGTCATGTTGTGAAAGAAGAATCAGAGCAAAAGGGAAAAAACACGGGAAAGAAAAAAACAAAAAAAAATGAAGAGAAAATACTATGCTTTGATCTGGTTTCGACTCCATGGTTCTTTCTCTGGATGTGGCGATCCTTTTCCACCATGAGTCTTTTGTGATTGTCTTAGATGACTGAATTGTTGAGAAGAGCTAAGTCCCTGAAAGCTAGTCAACAAACAATTTTGCTGTTATTGTGTACAATGTTTTCCTGGTTCAGCTCATTTCATTTAGCAACAATTCTTGTAGGTCTTTCCAGGTTTTTCTGAAATCCACCTGATCATCATTTCTTATGGCACAAAAGTATTATAGTACATTGATATAAAATAACTTATTTGACAATTCCCCATCTTCTCAATTTCCAATTCTTGGCTACCACAAAAAGAGGTGCTATAAATATTTTTGTACATGTGGGTTGTTTTCCCATTTTTATGATCTCTTTGGGAAATTGACCTATTAGTGGTATTGCTGAATGAAAGAGTATGTACAGTTTTACAATCTGTTGGGCATAGTTCTAAATTGCTATCCAGAATAGTTGGATGAGTTCGCAACTCCACCAACCATGTATTACCGTTCCAATTTTCCCATATCTTTTCCAACATTTATCATTTTCCTCTTTTGTCGTGGTAGTTAGTCTGATAGGTATGATATGGTAAAACAGAGTTGTTTTAATTTGCACTTCTTTAATCAATAGTTATTTAGAGCATTTTTAATGTGACTATATTTAATATCTTCCTCTGAAAACTGCCTGTTCATATCCTTTGATCATTATCAATTGGAAATGATATGGGTTCTTATAAAAGTGGCTTGGTTCTTCATATGGTTGAGAAATGAGACTTTTTGTCAGAGACACTGGTTGTAAAAAATGTTTCCCAGCTTTCTGCTCCCCTTCGAATCTTTGTTGTATTGTCTCTATCTGTGCACAATCTTTTGAGTTTAATGTAGTAAAAATTATGCATTTTGCATTTCATAATGTTCTCTATCTCTTCTTTCATTGTCAATTTTGCCATCCTCCATTGATCTGACAGGTAAACTATTCCTTGCTCTCCCAGTTTGCTTATAGTCTCACTCTTTATTTCTAAATAGTGTACCCATTTCGTCTTTATCTTGGTGAATGCTGTAAGATGTTGGTCTATGCTTACCTGTTGACATCCGATTTTCTAGTTTTCCCAAAAGATTTTGTCAAATATTGCATTATTATCCCAGAAACTAGAACCTTTGGGCTTACCAAACAATAGATTACTCTGTTCATTGACTACTATGTCTTATAAAGCTACCCCATTCCACTGATCCACCTCTCTTTTTTATAGCCAGTAACAAGTAGTTTTGATGAGTGCTGCTTTATAATACAGTTTCACATCTGGTATAGCTAGACCACCTTCGCTTGCAATTCTTTTCACTGTTTCCCTTGATATTATAGGCTTTTTGTCATTCCAGATGAATTTTGCTATTATTTTTTCTAGCTCTGTAAAATATTTTTTGATGCTTCGATTGGTATGGCTCTGAATAAGTAAATTGATTTAGATAGAATTTTCATTTTTATTACATTAGCTCAGTCTACCCATAAGCAACTGATGTTTTCCAATTATTTATATTTGGCTTTTTTAGTGTGAAAAGTGTTTTGTAATTGCGTTCATGTAGTTTCTGGGTTTGTCTTGGCATGTAGACTCCCAAATATTTTATGTTGTCTACAATTACTTTAAATGGAATTTCTCTGTCTCTTGCTGCTGGGATTTTTTTTTCTTTTTTAGTAATATATAGAAACACCAATGAGTTATGTAGGTTTGTTTTATATACTGTAACTTCACTAAAGTTGTTAATTATTTCAAGTAGTCTTTTAGTTGATTTTTTAGAATTCTTTATGTATACAGTTGTGCCAAAATGAGAGAGAAAAGAGACCCCCAAGAGTAAAATTTGAAAGTGGATTTTATTTTCCGCAGGACTGTTCAGGGTCAGGCCCAAACTGAACAGTGAGTGTGCATGGATAATGTGTGGACTTTTAAAGGGACGCCACATGGCCAATGATTAAGTATTACACAAGCAGAAACTTGCAGAGGCCCAGAACAGTGATTGGTCAGTACACACCTCAAAATTCCCCAGGGTGGACATCCACTGGGGCAGGGTGGAACTGACTTGGAAGTCAGCTCACTTCCCTGAGGGAGGGCTGAGGTTGGGGGATGGGAAAACCAGGTACAACATTCCCCACTTCTTTTGTGCATGTATCAAACCCTTGACACCGCCAGGCCGAATCATATAGGTTAGTCAGTTCTGTTCCCAAGGGCTGGTAGTGAGAATCCATAACAATTAGCAATTTAACAGAGTTAATAGGGACTTCCTATAATCAAGGCCATAGTCACAAGGAGGAAGAGGGGGTCACATTTTTCCATCAGTATTCTAGTTGAATTTCTCCAGGAAAGAAGCTGTCCCAATAGAGGCTAGGTCCAGATTCCTGGGAAAGCTGTTTGCATCTGATATCATCTTTTTCACATCCCATGGCTCAGGTGGATAATCTTTAGATGACTAGAGTTCAAATGTACAATATGTACAAGCTAGCACAGCCATCCAAACCTGACAAGAGCTCCCAGAAACAGGATTTTACACATAAAGGTAAAGTTTTCTAGCCATGCAAGACTAGGCTCAATCAATACAATGAGGTTTTTCTCACAATTTTACAAAATGACATGATTACATTAAGTCAGGTACACAATTACATGTCACCAATATAACCAAGAAAACTTACTTACAAACTATACTAGAATCATAATTAACATACAATTCCTTGTATCCCAGTGACTTATTTCATTTAAACAACACTTTTGAATCCCAGATGCCTCATGTAGCTACAGAATTTAAAAAGGAGTTCTGCCTTTCCAGTTCAGATCTAAAGGTGACCAGATAATTCTGACAATATAAATTAGCACAATTATTTGAGATTAGTTCCATATTTGAAACTACAGAGAATTTTCAATTTATTCTTTGTTATTTCTACCTTTTGTAACTCCTGTACCTGGTATAGGAATCTTTTAAAATACGAAAATCTTTTAAAAAATGATTTCATCTGACAGATGCTTTAACAAAGTAACATTAGCTTCACTCTTAACACTACTTTATCCAATCCTTGTGCTAAAAACCAAACTCCAAACCTCTGATCTTATTCCCAAACATGCTCAAAGCATGAATTCACATAATAGAAAAATTTTAAAGCCAATTTCTATATATCTGTATTTAATCCTAGGTGTCATGTAAGTCTGATCATGTTGCTCTCCTCAAACTTCACTATCCTGGTCAATTAAGCATCTATTTCATTACATTTTGCCTTATTACTAATCATCTCCTTCTTTGAAGGATGTTATCTCTGTATTTATTCATTTATTTGGCCCCGAATATTACTTCTCAATAAATTTGCTATAGAAAAAAAGGAGGGACAATATAAGCCTTGCCAGAAGGAAAACTTCCTTAGCCATGTTTGGATCCAGGCATGAGTCATTTCTGGTAGTCATTTAGATAGCCACAGGGATTATGTCGGGGGTTTCCTTTTCAGAAATAAATGGCACAATTTGAAATAAAGTCAGAGAGATCCCACCTGGGCAGTGTCCAAGGTTGTTCCCAGACTTTTCCAAACACAGACATCCACCTTGAACAGTTTGCAGCCTCTGCCATCCCATCATTGGCTTTTATGACAATGGATTTCTGTAATTAAGGCTAAGAATAATAGAAAGCATTTACAATCCCCAGATTATGAAATAGCAAATAAATATGGACTAGTGTTCTTCAGATAGGGCCATCTACAATTTGATTGAGCTATTAATTACAAACTCAAGTTACAAATCTTTCTGCCTTCCCAAAACTTCCTCATGCTCTCTCAACACACTTCCAAAACTGATATCAACTATCTGGAAGCAGGAAGGGCCGGATGAACCCTATTTGTCCCCTAACCTTCTTATCTGCTTTGTTCAGCTTTCCATAAATAGAATTTAAAGACAGTTTGAATTAACCTGGTGTTAAAAATGGTATCTTTCTTTTCTCTCAACTAAAATATCTCTGATTAAACTGAATATCAAGCACGCAAGTACCCCATCATTCCAAGCATCCCTCATCCCCCCCTTAAACAGCTGGGACCCAAAATCATTTGGGCCTCATGCTGAGGGAGGACGTAGAGCTGTCTCTGTTTCAAAGGGTCCCACCATTTAGAGGGCTGTATCTGTAGCCAGTGGTTACTCAGCTTGAGATGACATCTGCAAGTGAAGGGTGCTGAGCCTAGAAGAAACAAATCTGGCAAAAAGATTAAATGAGGGCCAAAAAGGAGTAGGAGGAAACTGACCAGAAGTGGGGTGAGGATGGGCTAGTGTAACCCATTACTCAGACTATTTCACTTTCCTTTATATTTCTACAAGCTATATAAACAAGATACTTCATAAGTTATTATTCTTTTACTAACATAATTATACTGCTTTAAACAACTTGAACCTCACAACTGAATAGTAGACATACATCCTTTTTTCACAAAGCTTGTTTATCCTCTGATTATATTCACTCTGGAAGAATGAGATAATTCAGTAATTGATTCTTTAACATACATTCAGTTACAAATGTTAACTTTTGCTTAGAACATGGAATAACTACAAATTCAGATCAAAACATCATGATCTCTTCTGATTTACAATCTCATTAAACCTTTATGAGGAAAGTTAGTTGAAAACTGTTAAAATCATCTTAAGCAGTTTGCATAACTTTCTGCACATGTTCTAATTCTAAATGAAAAATAATATTAGATTTTCCAATAAGCTAACACAAAAGAGCTCATATCTTTTATTTACTACATGCTCTGATCATAGGAAATTTACTAAAGAAGAAAAAAAAATCACCTTAAACAGCAAATTTCACAAATCACAGTTTAGAGTATTTTTTTTCCTTATGGGCTGCAGTCAGCAATGAAGATTTATCAGGCCTCACAAATGTAAGGGATTCCATTTACCATCAACTTGTAAAAACCAATTGATAGAAATCCCTTCTACCTGTTGTACATGAACTTGCAATTTCTCAGAAATTTAAGTCCATTGCTTAGGGACTACATGACTAAAACAAGTTCCTTTCCCTAATATAAACTCAATCCAGTTAATTACTAATCTGGTGACTATAAATCAGCTAGATGTGCTTTTAAAATTTTCACATACAAACAAAAATTTGCTTTACCATTTACATTCTGGCAACCTTCAGAGTAACACCAATTCATATATATTTTCATTTGCTCAATAAGAGTTCTACAAAACACAGTTCCAATTTACCTAGTAAAGAGAATCATTCATCTCATTATATTTCCATAAGAGACAAAATTTTAAATGAAATATCAGCAGTAGTATTATTGCCTGTTTGTAACCCAAATATAAGTTTTAAATTAACAAATTTTATAACATAACCCAATACACAAGCAATACGAAATCCAGATTTTAAAAATTGCTGTAATACTATTCATACATCAAAATGTTTTTTTAAGTTCAGTAGCTAAACAGACTTTTAGAAAGACACTACAATCTTAGAAAGATGGCAACATAACAATGAATATCAAATGACATCAAATGACTCATATAATAATTTATCTTATCACTCCTTGCATAGGCTTCAAAACTTAGAAAGATACTAACATATGCCAGTCATAATGATGAGGTATGGGCTCTGGGAGCCCCCTAGAACTCTCTTTGTGTCCTTGAGGTACAGGCTTTGGGAACCTCCTTTGGACTCTTGATTCAATTATCTCATTTGATGAGGCATTTGCATGAGGCAATAAGCCTTGCATTGTGGCTGGGCCCAGACCTACTAACTGCTGATGAACCATAAAAATGAAGAGGGTACCCACTAAGAGGGTTAGGGTTGCTCTGGAGACCCCAAAATACCAACATGCCGAGTCTGAATGAATTTGAGTCAAGTCTTCTCTCAGCCAAAGAAAAGTAAAATTTATTAAAATTTCACTTGCATTAGACACAGAGTAAGTCTGTGCTAGAAAATTCTATGGTGCTCTCACTATTCTATGAACTCTCCCACCATATTGTGTGAGATGGGGTCTTATATATACAGAAGCTTGTGGGAGGAATCTAGGGGTGGTCTAGAGGAGGAGTTTGGGGCTGGTCTTCAGGAGGAGTTAATGAGCTCAATGAGTGATGGGGGTGGGGAGAGTAGCTGGAGGCTACAGACAATGATGGGCTAGGCCAGTTCAAGGGTGTATTGATATTTTGATAGGCTCAGGGGTGGGAAGCAGATGAATAATGGAGGGCTAGGCTAGTAACTAGGTTAGTAGTTAGCAGTTAGTAGGCCTGGGCCCAACCACAAGGTAAGGCTTGAGGGGGCTCCCAGAGCCCATACCTCATCAATTATATTTTACAATCATTATACCATTTTGATCACAAGTGTTTCACAAATGCTATTAATTTTCCTTTTACAAATTCAGGGAACAGGTCAAGCAGAGATAGCAAAAAAAAACAACTTTTTTTTTTTAAAGCAATCCCAATATCCTATTTCCAACCTCTTAATGATTAATTCTTAGAATTTGCAAAGATACTTTGTTTGTTTTTCTAGCTTTCATTATAATTCCAGGCTGGTCAGACCAGGACTATAAAGAAAGAGATTGTACATATTCCCCAAATTAAAAAAATTTCAAAATATTACAATGCTCAGGTCAGAGTGTCCCATTCATCATTTTCTATTCCTTTAACAATATAGCCTTGTCAATGGGGGAAAGACAGGGAGAGTAATCTTGGTGGATTTTTTGAAAGTGAGAGCTTTGAATCTGCAAATCTCAAAGCTCCACCTCTAAGGCTTCTCTTTTACAGAGCTAAATATTTTCCCAATTTCTGTTAGAGTCAGATAAATTTGGGGGCACCAGATCCTTAGCCTGCCTGCTTCTTTGATCTGAGGGGAGGGATTCCCAAAGAGGGGGTGACCTCCCCAGTGCCCCATGAGTAGTGGAAGGAACAGCACAGGATAAAAAGTGTGCTCCAGTGGAATGCTGGTGCCCCCCACTTTGAGTTTTTTGGAGGACTACTGGCCCTGCAGTCTCTGAGAAAAATTTCCCTACTGCCCAATTCCCTTCCAAGGGAGGGGCTGTGTAAATCCCAACCCCACCCCCCTTTCCACTTCAGTGTATGGAGAACTTCTTCCAGCCAGCTCTGTCCTCCTCTACCCCCCACCCCCCAACCAGTAGCTTCAGGCTTGGGGCTGGGACCTTCACCTTCTCCAGCCCTCAGCAGTGTAGGACTGACCAAACCCCACCCTTGGCCTGACACCAGGGCCAGGCTGGCCAGCCCCTCTCACTCCCCCCACCCCCCCAAGCCACTGCAATGTGGAAGGGGCCACATTTTTTTTAAAGTGATCAGGGTTAAGTAACTTGCTCAAGGTTACACAGCCAGTTATTTCTGGGTGTGGTGCTAAGTATCTGAGCCCGGATTTGAACCCCAGGTCATCCCGACACCGGAGCCAGTGCTCTTACTTGCTGAGCCACCTGGCCGCCCCAAGGGGCCACATTTTTGAAGTGGAGAAGGGAACATATGCTAGGAAGGGGCTTCCCTCTGGGTTAAGGGATTCTCTGAGGGGAAGGATGGCAGAAGTGATAGAGGGTTCTTCTGGGGGCTGATAGCTCAAGCTGTTCCAGGTGGGGGGGGGAGGGGCAAAAGGCAGCTGGGGAGGTTAGAAGCCCTGAGGAATCAGGGGAAGAGGCAGAGGGAGGGGATCCAGGCTTGTAAGGTGGTGGGAGATTAAGCTCCTCGCTATGATCCTATAGAGCTTTCAAGGTAGGTTTTTAGGAGTGTCCACAAAGGACTCGGACACCCCTTTGGAAAGAACAGTTCCTAAGCCAGAGAGGGGGATGGGTGATGAGGTCCAGCCAGACATCAATATAAGGGAACTGATCTGGAGGTCCTAGATTTCCTGTGCCCACCCACCACACTGATTGGATAAACTTCCCTGCAGGGACTAGCCCACCCCAAATGTGGGCCACTCATTCTTCAAGGGGACCCCATAATCTGCCCATTCCTGATGGGCTACTTTAAAATGGCTTAGTAAACAAATATATCTTCCCAGTGAAAATCAGAAAAGTTTCCTTGAAGGTGCTCATCTGATAGCCACTGGAATACCTTCTTTGAAGAGTAAAATTGGGAGGGTTTAAGCAAATGAGCTCAAAACAAAACTTTATGAGCCCAGAATGGATAGGACACATAGAAAGATAGACAGACAGACACTAACAGACCAGACCAGAACCAGATATGGGCAAAGTTTCGACATCTCAGAGTTTGCCTGGAGGATGGGGTGCACATTGTACTTGGGCTGCGTCCAGCTCCCTAAGTTTCCCAGAACAGAACAGAAAACAGAGCTGTACTCACCCATGAATTGGAGATCCTGAATCCACACAAGGGTCCAACAAGGAGCCAGTCAAAGTCAGGAGGAAGGTGCAACATTTCCCTCCTGGAGACCTGGGGCCCTGGAACTTCATCAGATGCTAGCCCCGCTAGGGATCAGGGCAAGCAGATGTCTGCCTCTGAGGCCAAGATCTCTTCCTGTTCAGGGATCTCCAAGGTGACATGGGACACCTTGATCATCCTGCTGGGGTCTCCAAATATGCCAAAAGGAGTGAGACAAGAGACCTCCAAGAGTAAAATTTGGAAGTGGATTTTATTTTCCCTGGGACTGTCTTCGGGCTTTTAAAGGGATACCACGTGGCCAATGGTTAGGTATTGTAATACCTACCAGAAACTTGCAGAGGCCAAGAACAGTGATTGGTCAGTACACAACTCAAAATTCCTGCCTGCAGGCACCAAGTCTCCCTGATCATGAAGCCCGTCCACCTTAGTGAAAGTGGGCTGACTGGATAAGGGCAGACATCCCTTGGGAGAGTGTGGAACTGACCTGGCAGTCTGCTCACTTCCTTGAGAGAGGGCTGAGGTTGGGGGGATGGGAAAACCAGGTTCAACAATACCATCATATCATCTGGCAAGATTGATAGATTTCTTTCTTCATTGCATACTGTAATTCAATTTCTTTTTCTTCTCTTATTGCTACAGTTAACATTTCTAGTACAATATTGAATAACAGTGATGATAATAGACATCCTTGTTTCACTCCTTGATCTTATTGGAAATACTTCTAGCTTATTCACATTACATATAATGTTTGCTGATGGTTTTATATAGATGCCACATATCATTTTAAGGAAAATTCCACTGATTTCTATGCTCTCTGTTATTTTTAACAAGAATGGGTGCTGTATTTTCTGCATCTATTGAGATAATCCTGTTAATTTTGTGAATATTTTCAAGTAGACAAGTTAATTCTAAATCCAATAGTCTCTTGTCTAACACTGGCTGCATTTCTCTCTGATGGGAGAAAATGTATAGACATTAGGAAAGTTATTTTCTAAGCTACCCAGAATTTTTTTTTTAATCCATTTCTATAATGCAGTTTTGGGTAGTCAAAGTCTATAGATTGTAACCAGTTATAAGAAAATATGACTCTTAAAAATTCTATAATTAATAATCATTGAATAAGTACTCTTAATATCACTCTTAACAACAGATTATAACTATAAGGCCTGTGTCATGTGATAAGCAGCAAAGTACTGTAGGGAAGGAAAACTAGATTTGAGGTCATGAGTTTCGTTTGTTCTTCCTGGTAAGTCATTGTAAACTAGAGTAATTCTTTTGACCTTTCATTGCATTTTTTTAAATCTGAAAAATGAAAGTTCTAGACTAGGAATTACTAAGGTCCTTTTGATCCCTAACAAAACTGTGTTGCTACATTTCCTCGGGTGAGTAGTAGCTGTGACCAAAAAGATAGCTAATAAAGATGCAAGCTGTAATCTCATGTGATAGTTCTTGTTTGGGCAAAATAGAATCTATGACTCTTTTAGTAGCAAAGGGCCAAAATTAAGAGTGGGGTTGTTGTTTTAGTTTGTCCTTCATTTTCTTTTCTTTTTTTTTTTTTAAAGCAATCGGGATTAAGTAACTTGCTCCAGGTTACATGGCCAGTTATTTCTGGGTGTGGTGCTGAGTATCTGAGCCCGGGATTCGATCCAGGTCATCCCAATACTGGAGCCGGTGCTCTTACTTGCTGAGCCACCTGGCCGCCCCTTGACCTTTGTTTTGACCAAGGTCTTGGAAAACTATGTATTGAAGAGCAAAATAACTAGGATGCTGGCTGAAAATATCATACACAGCACCCCTTGTCCTTCATTTTCAAAGAGGACCAAGTACATGAGGAAGGTGATGTCGTGACTTGCAAGTGAAATGAATTTAAGTGAGCCAGGGTTGTATAAAGTGACCAGTCTCACTCTCTCTTCCTAAACCATCTGGGTTCAGTGGCAACATATAGATCAGGAAGACCAGGATGCAGTGGGAGGCCTTGGTCTTTTTTAAATGAGGGTCTTTCCCAGGTTTCAGTCTGCCAACTAGCACTCAGTGAAAGCCTAGATAGGAAACAAGGGAGAAAATGGCCACTTTTACCTAGTTAAAAAAAAAAAAATATCTGCTTGGTGAAGACCTTCAGGGTTTCTGGTCAAAATAGAAACAACTGCTGTTTACATTCACTTTGAGATATCAAAACCTGAATAATGACAAAGTGAGACTTGGGCTGGGGACCCATTATTGCCTAATCATTGAGAGCCAGAATGATTTGAGTTCGAGGCACAGTAAAATAGCTTGATTTGAATCTCAAAGGGCTTTATCAAAGCCTGGGTTTCTAATGTTATATTTCAAGAAATGATAAAGGAAACAACCTGAGGCAAAAGAGCTAAATGCCCCTGGGGCCTAAGAAAAAAAAAAACTAGGGAATGGAAAAAAAAAAAGCTCTTTAAAAAGGCAGAATTTGAGCTCAGATTTGAACAAAGCCAGAGAAGTCTGTAAGTGTTAATAAGGATGTAGAGAATTTGAGGCTTGAGGGACAAGTGATGAAAAGGCACAGAGCTGGGAGATATGAGGAAAAGTCAGATTAGTGTCACTGGATTTTAGAGTGACTAGAATAATGAAAAATTTAGGAATTGGTGGGGGGGAGGGGGGAAGATCAAGATTGTCAAAGACTCTAAAATAGCAAGAAGATCATTGAATATTTGATCCTTTTGGTTTTGGGGAGCTACTGGATTCCAGCACATGCCTAGTGAGTGCAGAGCAGTGGAGTGGGGACACCACTGGTTGTGGGCACTTAAAGGAGGGGAATACTGAAGAGGATTAGAAGCCAGAGGCACCATCCCACAAACCTCAGATCTAGAGGTGATTTTAAAAACTAAATTATTTTTTAAAATGAACCGGCAACAAAGAAAGAATCCAACCACAGAGAGCTACTATGGTAATAGAGAAGACCTGGGTTCATCTTCAGAGGAGGATACTGAAGCAAAGAAATCCTCTTCTACACCAAAGAGTAATGCCAAATGGTCACTGCCTAAAAAGAATTCATGGAGGAACTTGAAGAAGAATTTAAAAACCAAATGAGAGAGATTGAGGAAAAATTAAAAAGAATAATACAAGAAAAACAAGAAGATTATGACAAGAAAGTCATCCAATTAGAAAAGGAGATCCAGAATCTTAAGGAAGAAAATGACTCCTTGGAAAGAAGAATTGGGCACAGGGAAGCCAGTAAATTAATAAGAGATGAAGAAATATTTTTTTTTAAAAAGCACCAAAATATAAAGAATGAAAAAATAGAAGAGAATGTGAAACATCTCATAAGAAAAACAATGGATTCAGAGAACAGATCAAGAAGAGAAAACATAAGAATAATTGGACTACCTAGAAGTTCTGATCAGAAAAAGAATCTTGATACAATAACATAAGAACTAATTAAAGAAAATTGTCATAAAGCATTAGAACAAGTGGGGAGAGAATAAATGAAAAAAAAAATCCAGTGACCACCACTTGTAAGAGATTCTATGATGGAAACTCACAAAAATATTATTGTCAAATTCTGAAACCCTCAGATCAAGGATAAAATATTACAAGCAACAAGAAAAAAAAACCCACCACAATTTACATATGATGGTATCTGGATTAGAATCACAATAGAACTAGTGCTGGTGACACTAAAAGATCTTGGAAAGGTCTTTTGACCTTTTTTTTTTTTAAGCAATTGGGGTTAAGTAACTTGCTCAAGGTTACACAACCGGTTATTTCTGGGTGTGGTACTAAGTATCTGAGCCGTATTTGATCCAGGTCATCCCGACACTGGAGCCGGTGCTCTTATTCACTGAGCCACCTGGCCACCCCTTTACCTTTGTTTTCCCCAAGGTCTTGGAAAACTATGTATTGAAGAGCAAAAGAACTAGGATGCTGGCTGAAAATATCATACACAGCAAAATAAAGTATAATTCTGGATAAAAAATACATGGATATTTGATCAACTGTCAGACTTTCAGGACTTAAAAAAAAAAAAGAAAAAGAAAGAAACAAACCTAAACCCTGAACTCAATAGAAGATTTGACATGCAAGAGTCAAGAGAAAGATAAGGTACATACCAGTGACAAATTACAAGGAACTCAATAAGGATAGAACATTTACCTTTTGTGTATGAAAAATGTAAAACCTATGTTTAAGATTGTTACTAGTAATTAGGTAACTTATAAGAAAGATTTGGTATGAGTATGATATGACTTCAAAAAGTAAAACCAGTTCAAGACCAGCTAAAAGAATAATTATCTTATACAAATGAGATACTGGAATTAGATGGGGGAGGGGGATTATTAGTTCTGGAAACCTATTTTTGTCCGGAATGTATAGCTACATATAAATATTTCCATGCTCAGTTGTAGCTTTGAGGAGGTAGGTAAGGCAGAGGAAAGGGTAGGGGGAAGAACAAAATAAAAACTGTACTGCAGAGAACAAAAGAAACCTACAAGGAAGCAAATATGGAAAACTTTCATCATAAAGCACAGTATTTAATATATAGACTTTCTTGAAATGATAAGTTATTGCTATATATTCTGAATCTTCTATGTTCTGCTGTGCACAACATGTTTTCTTATTTAATATTTCAGTATATAATGTTTCTTTTTTTTCTTATTATGTATTTACGTTATAATATTTATCTAAGGTTAAAAAAAAAAGGACAGTGATCCTCATTTTCTTTATCAGATTCACTGGTATCTATTTAGATTTACTCCAAAACAATCCACCTTTGTCTAATTAAATCTATTTGTGATTTTTTTCAGACTGAATAAATAGTAATATCATCTAAATAAGTAGGGGAAAAGACTCCTGGAAAATAAAATAGATGATTGCTATAATCATGTTCTATAGAAATTTAAATGAATTGAAAGCAAACATTTTATAATTAAATTGTTATTGAATTGGAATTTGTTTCCCTGGGGCTTTTTGTTTGTTTTGCTTTGTTTTTTTAGAAAAACAGTCTAACTCACTCTAATGGGAATGTAAATTTTAAAGATCTTCCCTGCCCCTAGACTAAAGTGCACCTGGAGACTGGGGTGGGAGGCTTGTTTTTCAGTAGATACTTCTTGATTGGCCAGTGAGTCAATAAGGTTGTTACATTCTCTGAGCCAGGAGAAGGCTATATAAGCCCTGATGTGTAGCTTTGTTTTGGGGCTCACTTTGAGAAATGTTCTGTGATTTGATCAGATGAAACTCTGGAAAGCCGTTGTCCAGGGCCCCCCACCTTTGAAACCCAGATGTTGTTTAGTATTGATGTAATGGTTGGACAGTTTGGAAATCTGTCTGCTTGATCTGTTTTTGTCTTGATAATTCTGTCTTTATATTCTGAAGTTCGGGGTGCTGACCTCTTTCCCCTGAACTAGGTAAACAATACATATTTGACTGATTAAAGTAAGCTTGTTAACCCATTTTGAGTTGCTTTCCTTTAACAAAGCAGATCCAAGAACCTGTGTTGGCAGCAAACCCTGGGGACCCTTGGGGTGCTTGCTGCTACACTCCCCACATTTCAATTAATAGAATGAATTAAAAGTAGTGGGACAAACTATGACAAAAGAAATAGCCTATAAGTGGTAGTAAGGATAGAAACATTTTACACACACACACACACACACACACACACAGAATTTGAATGAATGTAAATCAAGGACTAAAAAGAGAATTTAGATTCTAGACTCAGTGTGAGGCTGCCAAGATGACATTTTAACACGATGAAATTAATAATGGAAAAATGCCAACAATGTGCATTGAAGTTAAATCCAGCACTACTTACTGCTGATTTCCTTTTCCTATACATGTTTTCTTGATATGCTACAGCTGTCCATTTTTCTCAACATATGTACTATTTTCAAGTCTACAAGTTACACTTTACTTGTTTATCTACTGACTCATAAAACAGTTGAAAAAAAGTTTAAAATCATACTAATCCACAGACATAAACTTTCTGAAGTGCATAGGGAAATAATAATAATACTGTTGAAATCTTACATGCACACACATATGTGGAAATCTGTATGCATATACACACATCTGTATATATGTACACACATGTGTGTTTTGTTTATACGTGTATTTGCAAACACATTTTAAGTGTTTTCATTATTTAAGTCTTTCCCAAATATTTCAAGATAATCACGAGTTATTGACAACTAATGCACATTAAAAATAATCCTACTCATATCTAATAAGTGTAATAGGACATAGTAAGGTCAGGGAAGAGTAAATTGAGCAATAATTAAAAATTACTTTCAATATGTCATTAATTTCCTACTTAGCCTGAACTAGTCCAAGATAGAACTGAGGATATGGATACTATTCAAGACTCAATTCGTTTCTAGATGCTCAGGAAAGTAATTTCACCTCTCCAAGTTGTAATTTTCTAATCTATACTATGGAGATATTGTTTCTATTTATATTTTTTCATATTATTATCATCTACATAGTAAGCATCTAATGTTAATTTGTTAAAATTCTTTCAATTATATCACAGAGTATTATAGGTGCAAATTAGTTAATGAATATGGAACTTTGCACAGAAAAATAATATATATTTTAAACTCTATTAGTGTTGTGGTGATGACTATTATTTTTATTGATATTTATTCCACTGAATTGTATATTAATGACTTTTAATTATCTTAAGAAATATATTTAAATTTATCTAGCTATTCTAAATACTTTACAATCAAACTTGATCTTCACATTTGAAGATGGTATCACTAATAATGGGCCTCTCAGAAAAGACTCAAATATAATAAAAATCTCATTAAATAGCATGTATCACTATGATAGTTTGATTCTTCACATCAATCTTAGTGTCATGCTTAAAGACTAAAAGCACTAAAGAACAATCAGGAAATTTGGTAATTGTTACAATTAGTTTCATTGTAAAAATGTAATCATTCTCTAATGCCTCTTGAGTTCCTAAAAGTCTATGATTTTACCATGAAAGTAGACTTATTAAAACTCTTATCTAAAAAATACCTGTTCTTATTAAACTCATAATAGCCCATTAAATAATAAAGTTAACAACAAAGAAAGATTCTCAAAAGAGAGAGATGCCCTTGGACTCAGGAGAAGTTAGATTCAAGGCTAGTTTCTGAAACACTAGGGTGTTACCACAGGGACATCTCTAAGAATATAAATTACAAATGATTTTCTATCATTAGAGGACTTTACACACCTCGAGTAATATAAACTGATTTACCTTCCTCAATCCTTGTCCAGTAAAAAATTAATAATAATAATAAATTAAATGAATAAATATGGAAAACTATGTATCTGGCATAACAGATAACCTCAGTCAATTTTTATAATATGATGATATTTATACATGTGTATGTATATTTGTGTGTATGAATATGTTTGTATAAACACACTAAATATATATCTACACATATTCAAATATACATGTATGCATGCATATATGTCAACTTCAGAAACAATTAGTTCTATAACACTGTTATTTACATAGCAAGGATTATATAACTACACAAGTACCTCAATACCTACTTAAAATAAAATCTGTATGGGCATTTTTAAGGATCTGAAATTTTTTAAGAAGTATATTTCATACAATTAAAATATTCATCTATGCATCTAAAATAGGCATGAATAAATTTATCAGTGTAACAATGATCTAGTCACAAAATATATTTTAGGTCTCATGATAGATGATATATTTTGACTTGTCCATATTGTTTATCTTGGTGACATGAGACAGAAAGACTGCACTGATTGTGCTATGGTGCTTCTGAATGATGGCTAGGTAGCCAAAATTTCAGGTTCTCATCCATGGAGACCAGTGGGATATAAATTGGAGCAGATAATGATATTCTCCCGGGGCAAGATTCCTTTGGAATTTAACATAGAAAAGTCAATAAGAAAACATGTTTCTAGCTCTGCTTTTGAGATATTAGCATTTCAAAAATCAATTTCAAGTGTAGTTCTCTTACCTGCTGGTATAGTAGCCATCTCATTCAATTCCCACTTTCCTCAAGTAGTATAACAGTTGTGTTCCACTTAGACTTTCTTTCATCTTTCATAATAGACTTGGCCAGTGAGATTCCCCCCTGTACAAATATTTATCACTCATTCTGGAATAGCCATTGAGGGCAACATGTTTTGAATATGACTATATCTTACTGAGTTAATGCACACAATATAACTTTAGCTTGTGTGGTGGGGATGAAAATACTTTGACATGTTTATATTCCATTTGTTAGTGCTCTGTGTTATGCATTAGGTTTTAATTCTGTGATGAGTTTCTATTAGTTTTTTGATGATTATTTTATTTTTAGGGATTTATTTTGTTTACTGTGTTTGGTCTCTCTGAATTGCTCACACCATTTAAATTAGATTAACTTGCACTGGCAATGATGGGCCAAATTAAACAAAGACAGCAACCCAACTAATAAATAAATAATATGAAGTGTCTTAGGAGACTTGGCAAGTGCTTTGACTTAAACTGCAGAATTAATAGATGGATCTGAAAGTTAATTAAAGGGGTGATTTGTAAGGGAGAAACATAATTAAATATATTGTTTATGGACATTATAAAGAGGAAAATTTCACAAGAAGGTTTTTTTTCTTTTTCTGAAAAAAAATTGTCAGTACCTCATGGGTATAACAGATTACGTTAGATAGAGGAAAACAATGAATGAAATCCCTGAGAACTTTTGTGGGGGGGTTAATAGGTAATTCTTAAGTATATTATTTCTTCCATCATATTTTAATACCTGCACAATATTCTATCCAAGGAAATTATTATTAACAAGATACTTAAATACAGGGGAACTTTGGAAGATCATACTCTAATATTCCCATGCTCCTATATCCTTCATTTCTCATCTGGTTGTGCTATATTGAGATTCCTATGACTGACTTCTCCACCTGCTACCTCTACTTTTTACTTTCTTTTTCTTTTCTTTTCCCCATTAGATTGTAAGCTCCTTGAAAGCAGAGACTTTATCTTTTTTTGTTTGTATCTCTACACATGTATTATCTTCTGACACACAGTCACTTTAACAAATCCTTACTGATTTTTGAACAGGCTGCAAAGGACCTTTTATTTTTTATTTTATTTTTTTAAGCAATCGGGGTTAAGTAACTTGCTCAAGGTTACATGGCCAGTTATTTCTGGGTGTGGTGCTGAGTATCTGAGCCCGGGATTCGATCTCCAGGTCATCCTGACACTGGAGCTGGTGCTCTTACTCGCTGTGCTACCTGGCTGCCCCACAAAGGACCTTTTATGTCATCAATACCCTCTTCATTGGTTATGTATTGGTATCTTCTCCATCAATTTAAATAGCAAGACATTCCTACTTAACCATAATATGTGTCATGTTCTTAGACATAAGTACACTACTAGAGGGTAAGTCAAATGTGTGTATATGGATATTCCTTCCATAGATTCCTTTAAATTAAAAGGATATCAAAGGAATTCAGCAATTGTCCATTGGACATCACTTGCTCAATTCATGTGTCCAGACATGTTCTTATGTTCCTTTTTGGTCATGTATTTCCTAGGTCTTTTTGATTCAAAGCCCTTTGCCCTATTTACTACACCATTCTTTTTTTTTTTTTTTTTTGGCTTTCTGCAGGGGGAAGGTAGGGCAATTGGGGTTAAGTGACTTGCCCAAAGTCACATGGCTAGTTTTGTGTTAAGTGACTGAGGCTGGATTTGAACTCAGGTCCTCCTGACTTCAGGGCTGCTGCTCTATTCACTGTGCCACCTAGCTGCCCCTTACTACACCATTCTTGAAATGAATTGGTTATAATAACTGAGGAGAGATGAAGTAGGTCATAGGTCACTTTATTTTTTAGTTTACCACTACCAACTGTGACTGAAAAATCTGCCTAGGCTTAGTCCTGGACTCCTGCTATTTACCCAGTAGAATCCAGCAGTAGATATTAGGTATTACTATTATTTTAATTAATATTAACTAGTTAGCAGATAAATAGTTAACAAGTGTTCCTAGAAGTGTGTGTATGTGCTCATGCTAACACAGATGTAAATTATCGGTACTTTAGCCTATTATTCAGGGGGAAAAAATGATGAACAGAGGATTTCATTTCTAGTTCTGAACCTGGACCAAAACCCTCTGCTGGAGAACAGTGTAGCATTTTGGAAATAAAACTGGATCTGCAATAACCCAATCTGGATTTGAATGTTCTTTCACTGTCTAGTTATAAGACCTTGGAAAATCACTTTACCTTACCATTCCTCAGTTTTCTCACTTGTAAAATTGTATGGGCCTATCATGATTCAAGGATTGTTGAACTTGCAGAAAAATAATTGAAAGGATGAGCACAGAATAAATTTTTGAAATATGTTCATATGAGAAGCAAGATGTTGCTTTGGATAGAAAACTAGGCCAAAGCCAAGAAGCCTCTGATACATATTAGATGTTTGACCCTAGATAAGTTATTTAACTCTCAATGATATAGATGACTCTCTACCTTTATTTTGCAGAAAAGGCAAGCACCAATATGGGTAGATTGAATTCCTAGTTTGGCAGATTACCCTGTGTCTATGAAATCACAAGTCCAGTCTAGAGGTCATTAGATTTTGCTGGACCTGTAGTCAGAAAGACCTGACTTCAAATCCAGTCTTAGACATTTACTAATTGACCTTGGGTCAGTTATTTAAACTTTGCCTGCCTCAGTTGCCTTAACTGTAAAAAAGGGATAATAATACCAGCTAGCTCTCAGAGTTGTTATGAGGATAAAATTAGATAATATTTATAGTTCTTGACACCTAAATAGGCAATTCAATGAAATAAACTGTTATTAAATGCCTCCCATGAGCCAGCCACTGACAATGTTTTAGGCACACACATAAGAAAAAGAAAAAGCAGTCCATGTTCTCAAGGAATTTATAAGATAATGGGGCAGACAATACTCAAAAAGAAACTGTAAACCTGGGGTGGAAGGTTGGAGCCAGGCATGTGACATTGCATGGATTAAAACAAAGTAGGACTGCTGGTAGAAAATAAAGAATTAATCAGATAATTCTGAAAATTCCCTGAGTCCTCTGTTAAGGAAGATTTTGGAGGAATTTATTGTTCTGTCTTCCATTCCTCCAACTAGAGGTGAGAGGTGACTGGGGGCATTGAGAAGGTGTTGAGCTTGCTCATGAGAATTCAGATGAGCAGGTTAATCAGTATATCCTGGTTAAGGCAAGATGCTGATGGAAAATGAATACTTATCTGGAAAAGGCAGTTAAAACATAGTTGTTTCCTGCTTTCCTCCCTATTAAGAAGTCTGAATAGATTTTTTAAAAAATGTAAAAAGCGAAATAAATGTGAATAATGATTACACGGTGCTATAAGAAAAACTCATTAAAACTTTATTTTAATATTATTTTTTCATATTAAGATGTATATCATTCAAAGTATGTTGACAAATATTGTCTAACTTTAACCCGATTGCCATCTATGAGGACTACTGGATGGAAATAAATTTAGAAAGCATTAAGCCCAACTGCCTCCATTAACAAATAGGAAAACTGAGACCCAGAGAGTTTAAATAATTTGCCTGGGATTGAACAAGTGATAAGAGTCTGAAGGAGGAATTAGAACCGAGGTCTCCCTAATTTCAAATCTAGAAGCCTATTGGCTATGCCATTATCAAGTAACAAAGGACAGGGTTAGTAATGTCACCTAAGGGAACAGCCACAGAAAAGGCAAGAAAATAAAATAACAAAATTAAGTATAATCATCCCTTCTGCTTATATCAGTGGTTAAATAATGAAATTGGAAAAGCCAAAGATCAAAATTACCACCTACTCATTTAATTGAATCCCTCTGCTATTTTTGATATGCAGGGAAATTAACTACATGGGATGATTTATCCTAGCAGCCCCGGGGTGGAAAGCACAAAGGGCCAAGGTATATATTTTTCAGTTAGGCTCACATTGCTGATGTATGACATGTTTCTTAAATGCCTGCCTTGTCACCTGCCCTAGAGCCAGAGAACATTATCAAATGTAATTCTTACAGGATTGACTATGATGAGATAGTCCCCACGACCGCCCTTTTGGAAAATATAAAGCTCCCCAGTGTAAATCAGTCTGTAGGTGATATGCTCATCCGAGTAATCCTGTTCTGGGAGAATGGAATTTTGCACATAATTCATTCTCGCCATAATTGTGTATCAATGAAACACAGGTTCTGGAGATTCTAAAGCAGAATTTAACTCTTACCTATAGAATCTCAAAAGGACATCATCTCAAATCTTCCCTTTATTTATTTTTTATTTTTTGCTCTATCTGCTTTTCCTTAAAAGAAAGAATATACTGCAACTTAAATAACCCCTTTTCAATATTTTTTTAATGTAGACCTGATTATAATTCTCTTTAGTTAATTACAATAGAAATGAATTAAAAGACCAGTTCATTCCAGTGTGCTGTTTGTCCCAAAACAATGCTTTTCAACATGTCTCTGAGAAAATTTTATGTCTATTCCTCAGCTTGTTCCATAGAGACTATGAAACATCCCCTGCTTTAACCTGTACCTCTTGGTATCGCTGCTTACAACTCCCAACATTCTGGGGGATTTTTTCTATTCCTGAGGATTTTGCAACCTGTAGCTATACTCATCATTGTTACTGATCTAGCTGACTGCTATCAGGCAAATACGGGAATTACCAGTCACAAGTCAGCAAGGATACAGGTGAAAGCTAGGGCCACAGGCATTTTAGTTGTCTTGATTGCTCTCTAATTGCCCCGGGGCTGGAAATTTCCCTGAGTTAGGTCATCATAGTTAATTCCAATTCAATGCTTGTTGAATTTGCCAGGACCACTTAGTTTTGTTGACAGGAAAAACCTTATCTCTGAAATGACTTCTCCTAAAACTTGTTTTCCCATCATGTAGACATGGTTACAGAGTTCATTTATTAGCAAATTGAAGTAATGGATTAGATGATTCTTTACCAAAATCACACACACAAAAAAATCCTCCATTATTTTAAACCATTCCCACTCTTCTACAGTAGAAACTGGGCAGTTTGGGGATTTCCCCCAGAAAACACAGACTCAGTACTCAGCTAAAATGTTCTCTGAGAGACTGGGACCATTTCAACACTGAATCAGGATTTACAATTTAGAAGATGTAACAGGACTAATATCTACTAACATGTTCCTATAACATGGCTTAAGCCCACTTCTCCTTCTACCCTATAACAGGGATTAGCTTTCCCTAAAAGGAAAAAAAATTTTTTTCTGTGACCTGACTAGCTCTGGCTTCCCAGATGCAAGGTTCTGATCATTTAAGAGCATAAAAAATATTCCATCTGCTTGTAGTCTTGACCCCTGTAAATTGGTATTTTTTGTTTTTCTTTTTATAAAGATCAAATGAGTTACTCTGCCCTTGTGTATATTCTGCCCTGGTCAGGGCATGTTTCTATAGGAATTATAGGGTTTTTTTTTTTTTCAGATAAGAAAGGTGCCACCGTATACTTGTTGCATATTTTCCCCTTAGGGAAAAGCAATCCTCCTTTTGATAATAGTTTAATGACTTGCACAGTGCCTCATTTATTCCCAACATTGAATCTTAACCGAGAGAGCACTGACATTGAAGCTATCTCAGAGAGGTGACTAAGTTCATAGAGGCAGAGGGATATAGTGAAAAGACTGTAAAAAGTAAAATCAAGAAGATAAGATCACCTTACTTTTCAGTTAACAACTAACATAGTAACTGGGGTCCTAGCCACTGAATGGAGAAATAGAATTCACTGGGCCTTTTCTGTAAAATGATGTTGGGAGAGGAGTGGTAGGAAAAGTTGGAGTTGAGATGCCTTCTGAAAATTTTTAAAGCAACCTAAAAAATATGTCAGACCAAATCCTGTTGGGCAAGTCTTGGAAAATCACAGCAAGACATTTTTCAGTCCAGTTTGTCATAGAGAGACAGACAGGAAGTGTCTGCAGACACTGCAAGTGGGGAGGCTAGGAACCAGGATACTAAAAGAGGAGGTTGCAGGTATATACCAGTACTGCATTAGACCCATATTAAGGAAATACAATGGACAGAGGGGTGGAAGTGGTGGTGAATAGTACATATTGGGGTGTAGACAAAAGTCAGCTTGGTGCTCACTACCCAGTTCTAGCTCACAGGATTAGTCTGCACATGGGGATGACATTATGCTGTAGGGAAGAGGTAGGGAGAGCATGGAGAAAGGAGGTAGTTCAACTCACGAATAAGAATCAATTGCAGTTGTGCAGCACAGATCCCAGGCCCAGAGATGAACTGCATTTCTAGAATCTAAGATTAACCTATAGAGGAATAAGTAAAGGAAAAATAGATCAAAGGGGAAACTACAGTTCTTTCAACAACCAACAAGCTTTCCATCTAGTTGATAAGGGTGGAGTCCAGCAGCAGTCTATGCTTGCTCAGACCCAAATCCAGGACAGGAATTTACAGGGTTCAGACCAAAAAAAAATAATCAGATTGTGCATTGAATCAGACACCTCTAGCAGCACTAAAAGCTTGAAAGTCCCCAGTCTATGTCTGAGATCTTGTGATATCACGACCTTCAGTGCCCCAAGAAAGCAAGAAGAGAAACTACTCTCATATTCTTTCCAGAATACCCACAGGCCCTATCCCTGACATCAAATCTAAAGTCAGAAAGTGTTCTGGAAGAGTGAGCAAATGAATAAACAAAAGATACATCATAAAGAGCCTATTATGGTGTCAGCGAACCTAAAGACACAAAACTGGTAAAAATGCAGTGACTAAAACAACTACAAGTAAAGTCTCAAAGTCATATCCTGGGCAAAAATTTAACTAAAATTCTGGAAGAGATGAAGCAGAAAAAAAAATGTTTTTCAACAAATGAGTTGAGAGAACTTAAGGAAAGTTATTGGAAAAGAAATTAGAATCAAGGAAGAAAGAATTAGAAAGGGGATTAACAGCTTGTCATAAGAAGGTACAAAACCTTATCTAATGAACAAACTCCATAAAAATTTGAATGAAGCAAGAAGAAGCAAATGGCTACATGAATTAACATAAAACAGTAAAACAAAATATATATATGTAAAAATAGAAGAAAATGTAAAGAATCTCTCAACAAAAGCAACTGATCTGGGAAAGGGATGGAGGAGAAAAAAAACAATTTTTGGACCATCTGAACACCATGACAAAAGGGGAAAAAACAAAAAAAACAAGATATATTATTGTAACAAATATTAAAAAGAAAGCTCATATTTCTTAGAAGCAGAGAGCAAATCAAAAACAGAAAAAATCCACTAGTCACCTCCTTGAAAAAAAGTCCCAATTTTAAACTTCTGGCAACATCATGAACAGAATCCAGAGTTTCCAAGTCAAAAAAAAAATGCTGCAAGTAGTCAGAAAGAAAGATATCAGGTAATGAGAAGCAAATATGACTTAGCAATCATGATTATAAAGCAATGGAAAACTAATATTCTGGAACACAGAAGATGTGGTCTTACAGAAAAGAATTACTTACCCAACAAAGCTGAATATAATGCTACAGGGGAGAAATAAACTTTTAATGAAATAGAGGACTTCTAAGTATTCCTGATGGAAATACTACAGCTATAGAGAATCTTGAAGTTCAAACATGTAAATGAAAAGAGACATAAAAAGGCAAATATGAATGAACAATGATAAAGGACTAAACAAATATGAACTGTTTACATTCTAATATGAGGTGATGGTATTATGTGTCCTTTTAGAATACTATCATAATCAAAGATAATTAAAGATTCTAATTATATAACATCTTGCAATATTTCTGTTATATCTTGATGAAATTAAGAAAATAGTCAAGAGGGGGAAAATTTACACTGGAGGGTGGTGGTGGGAGGAAAAAAAAAGTAGGGAAAGTTTTCTCCCATAATCAGGATCCACAAGTATAAATCTATAAAAATATGGGTGGATAAAGAGAATAGCAATTGTCACTTGAACATTCATATCTAAACTGGTCAAAAGAAGGACAAAACAATAAATAGTTATATACAGAAATAAATTTCATAAAACAGGGAAATGGGGGGAAGGGAGAAGAGGTTCCAGATCTAAGAGAAGATAGGTTAAGGAAGGGATTAGTCTCATTTCTTAGGGGCACAGACCTAGTAGTGGTGTGGTTTGGTGAAAGGGTATGCAGGTTTTATACTCCTTTAGGAATAGCTCCAAAATTGCTCTTCAGAATGCTTGGATCAGCATACAACTTTACCAACAGCGCGTTAGTACCTCAATTTCCCTATATTCAGTCCAATACTTCTCATTTGCCTATTCTGTCACATTAGCCAATCTGGTGTGGAGTGGTAGCTATGAGTTATTTTAATTTACATTTTTCTAATCCATAGTGATTTAGAGCACTTTTTTATATGACTATAGATAGCTTTGCTTAAACTGCCTATTGCATTTATCAGTTAAGAAATGACTCATTTCTATGTATTTGACTCTATTCTCTATTATATATTTAAGAAGTGAGATCTTTATCAGAGAAACTTGCTGTAAATTTTTTAACAGATATGGTTACTAACTATGCATTTCCCTCCACCCCCGTCTTCCCATTTATAATACTCTCCTCCTCTTCTTTCATCTTGTCCATTCTCAAACATATTATGTTTCTGATTCTTACTCCCATCCCCAATCCAGGGAGGGATTAGGCTCAAGAAAAAAATATTCTATAGCTCCTTTGAGATGTTGAAGAACAAACATCTGAGAGGGTGCCCTTGAATTAGGGAAGGGATGAACAAAGTATAAATGTGATCAAATAATTTTGCACCAATATATCTTCAGTATAATGACTAACCATGATTCTAGAGAAGTAATTATGGAACAAGCTACCCACCTGATGATGGTAGAGAAGTGAATGCTTCAGAGTACAGATTGGGACTCTTTTTTTCCAGGGTGGGGGAGTGGATGAGAGTGGGGACATGGCCAATGTGGTAAAAAAAAAAAATTTTTTTGATTGATTTTATAAATGATGATGTTTTATTTTCCTCATATTTATAATAGTGGAAGAGAAGGGAGGTGAGATGGGAGAAAAAGAAGAAAGATGATTAAAACAAATTAAATGCTTTTTTAAAAGAAGAAAAATAAATAAAATTAAGGAGTTTGTCAAGATTCTCTATGTGCATATATATATACATACATATCTATGAATATGTATATATGTGTATATTAAATAAATAATGAGTGTTTATGGATATCAGTCAGTAAAAATTAAGTGCTTACTATCATGAACTGTGTCAAACAGTAGAAATACAAAAAGAAACAAATGACATTTCCTGACATCTAGAAGCCTATTTGTATATGTGTATATGCATACAGATATGCATTCACATACACACACATTTATATCCGTGTACAAGTACAATATGTATGTATTTGAAAGGGATATATATTTATATGTTTGTGTTTTACTTTACTTACCCCACAGAGTTTTCAAGGTAAAATGAATATTACAAATGAAAGTTCTCAGAAAAGTTAAAAGCTGACTATTTTTGCCTGGGAGACTTTTTCTTTATGTTGCCTTCATCTGTTTTTTTTTTTTTCCAGGAGACAGGTCATAAGGGGTACCAGAGACCACGCTAGCTTTATCAAATAAGATTTAATTTTCTCCAACACAATGTTACAGATCCTTATTTAAGTGGAGAATAAGGGAAGAATTTTTAAGGATTAACTTATCCTTCAGCCTTATTCTTATTCAATGAAATTCATTACCTAGGAAATTGTTAGTGTAATAAGCAATAGTTAAGTGAAGAAAAAAACTGTTTTTGTATAGCATAATGTAATTTACAGATGTGTCCATAACATTATATTTAAATGGGTAAAGAAAAATTAAACTCATTGTAGGCCAATTAAAAAGGAAGGGCATTAGAAATTGGACTGAAATGTACTCTAGAGAAAATGAAGAGACTCTAAAGTATGTTTTTGTCCTTCTCACACAAAATAAAGCCCAATGTATCATCAATGCAAGTCTAGAAATTCATTTCTTGACATCTTTTTTCATTAGCTAGACTAGCTATTCTAGTGAATTGGATACTCATAAAGGTTGTGTGAACAACAACCTAGATAATTTATGAAGAGAGCTGAATATCCTTCACTTCAGTCCATGAAACAATAATGTAACTGCTTTCCTCCCTGATTTATGTTCCTATATTGTGGTAACGTCTGCTCCAATGACACATTTTGCAAACTTACTATAATCAATACTTCAGTGTCCTACTATTATATATTATAGAATCAAAGATTTTAGAATCGAAAGGAGCCTCAATGGTCTTCTAGTCCAAACCATAACTGAAAAAAAAAAATGTTTATGACAATAACCCCAACACTTTGATCATCCAGCCTCCACTTGAAGACCTCAAATGAGTAGAACCAAATTTCCTCCTTAAAGTAGCACATTTTAATTTTGGAAAACTTTGATTGTTCAAAAGTTTTGTTTTGTTTTGCTTTTTCCCCTCACATCAAACCTAAATTTGAATATTTTCAATTTCGATGCCCTTCTGCTGGTTCTGTCTTCTCAGTCAAAAAGAATAATTCTGATAATTTTTCTATATTATTATTTTAAAATTATTTGAATAAACTATCAATTCCCCATCGTCCAACTTTCTCCTTTTCAAGCTAAGTATTATCAATTCCTTTAACTGATTTTTATATGACTTGAACTCAATATCTTTCACAATTTTATTGACATTCCTGTCAGTTTGCAAATTTATCTATGTAAAATGAAATGCCAAGTTAGTTTGACAATACAAATGCCTAGTGTATATAGCACATAATGCTGGTGAAGCATTTTAAAAAATATATCAAAATTTCAAGAATGTCAATTTCATTTAAATAAGTATTCCTTCCACTAATGCAAATTACAACATCATCATGTTAATGTTTAACGTGTTTCTGTCTTCCTAAACAATTCACTATTAGGTGTTGAACTCTTTTGATGAGTCTTTCTCCTTATCTAGGTGGCCCTCTGTCAACAGCCCGACATTTCATCACATCACATACTTTACAATTTGGTAGGACCTGTCAGAACATGTATTACAACAGCATAACCTTTGAGAGCCCAGGGGAAACTTTGAGCTAATATAAATCATCAGAGTGTGGCATTTGTGGAGAAATTATTGCACAGTGGAAAACTATGAGATGAAAGGTTTTTTTGTTTGTTTTGTTTTTTGGTGTATTACAAGGAAACAAAAATATTTCATTTGCATACACATGAAATAAAGACAATGCAATTTCTCACACTGCAATTGTACTATCTTCATAGGTGGAAGATGATGGAAGGTTGATAGTGAAGTTGATAGAACACTGGACTTGGAGTAAAAAGAGTTAAATCAAGCCTTGATGTTTACTGTATGTCTTTGGCAATTAATTTAATATTGCTCTGTTTCAGTTTCCTCACCTGTAAAATGGGATAATATCAGAACCCCACCCCCCCAGGGTTGTGAGGATAAAACGCAATATTTGCAAAGCTCTTTTCAAACATTAAAGTAATCTATAAATGATAGTTGGTGGTGTTGACATAGAAATACCACAGAGTATTGGAGGTGGAAGAATGGTGAAGGTGAGAGGCATATCTATTACAATTCAGTATATATCTTAACTTTAAGATAATGATCAAGATGACTTGAATTGTACTAGAACAGAAATGTTAAAAATGCAGGCCTTGGATGGCATGCAACCTACAACACTGCAGAATGAAGCTTGAAATAAATTAAAATGTAATTGGAAATATTTAATAAATTAATCAAAACATAATAAAACAAAGATAAATGTTAATTTATTAAAATGCAGTTCTCAGGGATCCTTTTATAAGGTTTAGCATCCCCTATTTCTTTTCAATTTTGACACCTCTGAACTATAATACTATATAAGGACATTTCTGTTATTTAAAATGCTAATTAAACATATATATGGTAATTATATGATAGTGGTCAGAGTTGCCTGAATGAAAAAAAAAAGAAATTCTAAATTGCTTAATTAATGCATTAATTCATTTTCCAGTTGTTCAATTATTGAGGGTAAAATATGTTATATTTTTTTAGCTTTTTATTTTTAAATTTATTTATTTTTAGTTTTCAACATTAATTTCCACAAGACTTTGAGTTACAGATTTTTCTCCCCATCTTTCCCTTACCCCCACCCCAAAATAGGTAGCCTACTGAATACCCCTTTCCCAATCTGTTCTCCCTTATATCCTCCCCCATTCCCTCCCCAAACTTTCTAGTAAGGCAAGATCGATTTCTATAGCCCAGTGCCTATATATCTTATTTCCCAGTTGCATGTAAAAAAAATTTTTTTTAATACACATTTGTTTTTAAAGCTTTGAGTTCCAGATTTTTTTCCTTCTTCCCTCCTCACCCACTCCCACTGAAAAGATTAGCAATTCAATACACATTGTACATGTATAGTTATGCAAAGCATTTCCATATTAGGTATCTTGTGAAAGATTGACTGTATTTCTCTCCATCCTATCCCACCCCTCACTTACTCTATTTTCTCCTTTGACCCTGTCCCTTTTAAAAAGTGTTTGCTTCTAACTACCCTCTCCCCAAATCTTCCCTCCCTTCTAACATCCCCTGTCTCATGCACTTCCCTCCTGCTTTCCTGGAGGGTAATATACCCAGTTGAATGTATATGTTATTCCCTCCTTAAGCCAAATTCAATGAGAATAAGGTTGTCCCATTCACTTTTACCTTCCTGTTCTTCCCTTCCATTGTAACAGTTTTCTCTTGCCTCTTTTATATGACAAAATTTACCCTAATCTATCTCTCCCTTTCTCTTTCTCCCAATATATTCCTCTCTCACCTCTTAATTTTATTTTTTTTAGATATCATCCCTTCATAATCAACTCATCCTATGCCCTCTGTCTACCTATTCATGTACATACATATGCCCACACTCACATATATATTTATACATACCTACACCATCCTATAAATACATATGTATGTATGTATACATATAAATACATGCCTACATATTCAGTTATATATATTCAGTGTATATATATTCATATATGTATATATATATATATATATATATACACATACATACATATTCACTTCAACTGTCCTCATACTGAGAAAAGTCTTTGGGGTTACAATTATCATTTTTTCGTGTAGGGAAGTAAATAATTCAACTTTAATAAGCTCCTTATGATTTCTTTCTGATGTTTACCTTCTCATACTTCTCTTGCTTCTTCTATTTGAAAGTCATATTTTCTGTTCAGATCTGGTGTTCTCATCAAGAATGCTTGAAAATATTCTATTTTGTTGAATGACCATATTTTGCCCTGAATCACTATACTTCGTTTTGCTGGATAGGTGATTCTTGGTTTTAATCCTAGCTCTTTTGACCTCCAGAATATCATATTTCAAGCCCTTCAGTCCCTTAATGTTGAAGCTGCTAGGTCTTGTTTTATCCTGATTGTATTTCCACAATACTCAAATTGTTTCTTTCTGACTGCTTGTAGTATTTTCTTCTTGACCTGGGAACTCTGGAATTTGGCTATACAATTCCTAGGAGATTTCCTTCTGGGTTCTTTTTCAAGAGGCAATTAGTGAATTCTTTCAATTTCTATTTTGCCCTCTGGTTCTAGAATATCAGGGTAATTTTGCTTGATAATTTCTTGAAAGATGGTGTCTAGGCTCTTTTTTGATCATGGCTTTCAGGTAGTCCAATAATTTTAAAATTATCTTTCCTATATCTATTTTCCAGGTCAGTGGTTTTTCCAATGAGATCTTTCACATTGCCTTCTATTCTTTCATTTGTTTGGATCTGTTTTATAGCATCTTGATTTCTCATATAGTCATTAGCTTCCATTTGCTCCAATCTAATTTTGAAGGAAATTTCTCTTCAGTGAGTTTTTGAAATTCTTTTTCCATCTGGCAAATTTCAGCTTTTTAAGGCATTCTTCTCCTCATTGGCTTTTGGGGACTCTTTTGCTATTTGAGTTAGTCCATTTTTTAAGCTGTTATTTTCTTCAGTCAGATTGTTGACTCATTTTTCTTGATTTTCTAGTATCATTCTCATTTCTCTTCCCAATTTTCTGTCCACTTCTCTTACTTGTTTTTCAAAATCCTTCTTGAACTCCTCCATGGCCTGTAATCAATTCATATTTTTCTTGGGAGCTTTTGATGCAGGAGTTCTGACTTTGTTGTCTTCCTCCCATTCCATGCTTTGATCCTTTTTGTCCTTGAAAATGTAATCTATGGTAGGATTGCGTTTCCTCTGCTTGTTCATTTTGCAAGTCAATTACTTGACTTTTGAACTCTTTTCCATAGTAGAACTCTGCTTTCAGAATGGAGAGAGCTTTGTCCCAAATTGCTGGGGTTTTCATAGCTGCTGGAACAATTAGGAAGACACCCTCTCTGTAGCCCCCACAGGGTCTGGCACCTGGCCACACACTCCAGGACTTCCACCCAAGACAGCAATCCAGATCCAAGCAGGTCAAAGAAGAGTGATTAAGCTCTGAATGGTAGCTTGGTCCCCCTACGATCTGCAGGATAGGAGCTCCTGAGGCAGCCATGCAGTACAGCTACCATGCCTCCACACCTTCTCACCCTGGGGACAGGGACCAGACTGGTCCACCCCTGTTCCAACAGAATTCCACACTGACCTTTTACTTTGTTTCTGGCATTTATGGGTTGAGAAGTCTGGAAACCACCACAGATGCTGGTGCTTCACCGTCTGGAAGTCTGTTTTGGTAGCTGCTGGTCAGGACTGCCCTGGGGCCAAAACTGCAGCTCATACGGGGCTGGGCTCAGCTCCTAACTTGGTGCAATAGACCCTTCCTGCCAGCCTTCCAGGCTGCCTTCAGTGGGAGATTTGTTTCTCTCTGTCACTTTGTGGGTTTTGTAGCTCTAAAATTTGTTTAAAGGCATTTTTTATATGTATTGGAGGGGGTGGAAGCCAGAGCCATGGGGAAGCCTTGTTTCTACTCTGACATCTTGGCTCCACTCCGAAATATGTTCTTATGGGTGGTTATAGAATCTCCCCCCTTTGTGGTTAAACAACAACAAATGTGGGAGAACCTTAATTTTGGGGTCTGTGAACCTTAATTTTGGGGTCTGTTTTACATAATTATTTAAGACTGGAGGTTGCAAGATAATGTGGTTGTAATACGGATATTGAAGTTTGCAAAACTTGAGTTCTTTGGGCAGCTAGGTGGCACAGTGAATAGAGCACTGGTCCTAGAGTGAGGAGGACCTGAGTTAAAATTTGGCCTCAGACACTTAACACAAAACTAGCCATGTGACCTTGGGCAAGTCACTTAACCTCAATTGGCCATCCATCCCCCCTCTAAAAGGCAAAAACAAAACAAAATAAACAAAAAAAAAACCTTAGTTCAAATCCTCTCTCTGACATTTTTGTTTATGTGTTATTCTGGGCAAGTCACTTACCTCTTCATGCCTCAGATGACTCCTTAGGTATCTTGTGCTTGTCCTTAGACAGGTTTGCATATGAGTTGGTGAAGAGAGTTCCTGTACTGAGTTCTCTATACTGAGGGGGAAAATCACAACTCCTACATGCTTTATTCTAAAAGACAATATATTGATTTCTATCAGTTGTGAAAAACATTTTAAAGTATTTTTGTCCACAAAATAATAGTGTGATTACTCCTATTTCCCACTGAATACTCTCCCTTTTTCCTTACTTTCACTAACTTTGAGGTCACTGCCATCGTTCTATAACAATCAGAGTGAATTCTAAGATAAACCTATATGAAAAGCCAGTCTAGGCAGATGGAAATAAAAGGAAAGCTATCAATCTTTCTTAAAGCCCATGATTCTGATTTTATATAGACCCAAGTATTGTTGGTAAATCCATACTTTCAGAGCTTTCTCAAATCATCTTTCTTGGTCCTTTTTCTGCCTGATATTCTAAAGTATTTTCAAATTCATAATATAATATATATATAATCTAATCAAAACATTATTCTTGATTGACTTTAAGTATAAATTTTAAAAATACAAACATTAAAGAAATAAATAGCCATGATCCAGCATTTATTGTTTCAGAGTAATATATGGATGTGTAAAGTTTCTGAGAGATTTTTCTCTATGCAATCCCTTACTTTAATTCTAGTTGACATATTTATTGGTTTTATTCTAAATTTTAATTTTTCAACCCTGAATCTGATCCCTGATTAAAGCATTAAATCTAGATCAACTTCACAGGGCAATATAACATTGAATCTCTTACTTCCTTATGAATTTTCTTTAAAAGGAATGTATAATACATTATGAGGACACATCATTTTCCCCTCTGAATAATCTTATTATAGCTAATAGAATTGTTTTTACTTGAAAGGTAAAACATGGCTTCATATAGATATGGACAAAATGATCAATGGAGACTGAATTAACTTAGAAACATTTTACAAATGTTTAAGTAATTTTGTAAGAAATGAAGATATAGTTTGTTTTTTTTTTCCCAGAGTAACATGATGCATTGGACCAGAGGTGGGGAACCTGTGGCCTGGAGGTCTCATGTGACCCTCTAGGTCCTCAAGGGTGGACCTTTGACTGAATCCAAACTTCAGAAAGGATTTGTTCTGTGAAGTTTAGATTCAGTCAAAGGGCTGCACTTGAGGACCTAGAGAGCCACATGTAACCTCTGGCCCACAGGTTCCCCACCACTGCAGTAGACACTCACTAGAGTAAAGGTCAACATTCATTCTAGTCCTACTTTTGACATTAATCAGCTAACTGACCTTGGGCAAATTGCTTTACCTCTCTGGGCCTTAATTTTCTTAAATTTTAAAATGGGGGAGGGATATGATGCTGGGCTGGATAATTTTTAAGTTCCTTTCCACCTCTGAAAAATGATCCTGTTATTCTAGAACTTTATATATATATATGTATTTTAATTATAAATGGTATAATCTGATTGCAAAAGCAAGGCATACACAAAGTAAAATACACTTAGGGGACAGCAACCTAATTTAGAATGATTTATTTGGGACTAAAAGTAACAACCAGTAAAAGCATATAAGGGGTGGCACAACTTGTTTGAAGGCATTGGAACCAAATGCCGCTAAGGCCATAAAAGACAAACAGTATTCACTTAATTCTTCTACTATATTAATCTTAAGGTGAAACAGCAGTTTACCTTTCTGCTGAACACTTATTGTTGTTAGTTGGTACATTGGATAGAATGATGGACTTGGAGTGAAAAAAACTTAATTTTAATCCAATTCAGTCTCAGACATGATCTATCTGTGTGACCTTGTGCACAAATTTTGTTTTCTATTTGTGAAATGGGGTTAAGTAATAACACCTATCTGCCAATGTTGTTTTGAAGCTAAAATGAAACATTTGCAAAGTGCTTTGCAAATGTGCTATATAAAATGACAAGTTAAAAAGCTATATAAAGAATAGTTATTATTATTTAATTTAATATCAATCAATCAACAAGCATTTATGTAAGTTCTAAAAATTGTAAGTAATGTAAGCTAAAATGTAACCTAAAAACTAAGGATATAAATATAAAGACATGAATAAGGAAGTTGAATAGGATCCTAAAAATAGTACCTAAAATTGTTGAAGAAATGAAAAAAAGTTTTTAGCACAAAGTAAAAGCATTCTTCAGTCTGAAAAGAAAAAGCCCAGGATGAATCGTCACAAAACCATTGAGGCTATGTGTTCAGTGAGTCCAGAATTTCTTATACTAAGTTTTACAAATCACAGAAAACTAAAACTGAGGAACACCACATATTATTTATTTTATTTATAAATTGAACTAAGTAGTCAATGATGTAACTTTAGATTCAAATTCTGTGAATCTATTATTCTATAATAATGCATTGAGAAAAACAAACTAGGGCTTGATTTAGAGGAATTCACTTTGCAGAGGGTTGAAAATGAATGGAATTAATTTCTCACCCTCCTCCCCAAAAATAAAGTAGTAGAATCTAAATATAAACTTAGAATTGAATAAATTCATGGATACAAGTATATAATAAGAATGTGGGATTTAGAGATGTATCAATGGAACATTTTTCATTATTTGAAGTTGACTTTAAAGAGGTCAGCAAGGGATATGTAGTACTGAGGAAAGAAACTGGGACTCAGGACAGAAACTTTGGGAATATTTATTTTGTGGGTATATCACAGTTGAATAATTAACAAAGCAGTTTGAAAAAAAAAAGTAGTTAGAGAAGGAGGAAGAGAACCAAGATGGAACTGTCATGAAACCCGAGAGGAAAGAATATCAAGAAGAAGATGAACAACTGTCAAATGCTGCAGAAAGGGCAAGAAGACAACTTATTAGATCATCATTATCTTTTTTTTTTTACTTTTTTGGAGGAAGAGGGCAGGGCAGTTGGGGTTAATTGACTTGCCCAAGGTCACACAGCTTAACTTAACACACAGTGTTAATTGTCTGAGGCTAGATTTGAACTCAGGTTCTCCTGACTCCAGGGCCAATGTTCTATTCACTGTGCCACCTATCCACTCCCGTAATTATCTTTTTAAAGAGCCATTTCTCTTGAAAGATGAGTTCAGAAGATTATTCTGCTAATATTTATTAGGTAACTCCTATATGGGTATCACCACATAAAATAGAGTCAGAGTTCTGAATATTGCAGGTGAATCTAAGACCAAACTACCTTGTTCTAGGGAAGTCAAAGTAAGCACATTCCATCAAATAGATTTAATCTTCACTAAATTGTGAAAATAGGGCAGGTAGGTGGCTCAGTGGATAGAATACAGGAATTGAAGTCAGGAAGATGCATCTTCATCAATTCTAATTTTGCCTCATACACTTATCAGCTGTGTGACTCTGGGCAAGTCATTTAACTCAGCTTGCATTTTTTACTCATCTATAAAATGAGCTGGAGAAGGAAATGCTTGACTACTCTAGTATCTTTGCCAAGAAAACCACCAAAAATGGGTCATAAAGAGTTGGACACAACTGAAAGGACTGAACAACAAAATGTGAAAGGATCATGGATCCAGGAAAATAACTGTATCGGTGGGATTTTATGGCACTAGTATTGTGCTTTTGCAATATTGGAGACAGAGTTTTGCATAATACATGTATTTAAGGAAATGAAGTACAGAAGACTGAGATTTATTTTGCCTTATTAGTATTTAGGTAGCAGAACCAGCAGGGGTTATTACCATGCCATCTCAGTTAAAAGGAGGAAGATGTCTTTGAAGTAATTTGGATATAGTTTCTGATCACAAATGACAATATTACATCCTGTGATCATAAGGTGACAAGAATCATAATTTAGATCTATAAGGAACCTTGGGGGCATCTAGCTTAATGTTCTCATTAAACAGAAGAAGAAAATGAGAAAGTTTTGGTGAGAGTACAAAGTCACACAGCTAGTGAGGATTTCCTTTCTTTCAGTGTTACATGTGTCTTGCTGATCTCATCAGCCCCAGTTAGTTCAATGGTCAAATTCTGATGCAATCATTTACAGATCTATATAGCTAGACCCACTTTCTCTCTTGAGTTCCATCTCTGCCTCACCAACTGCTTATATAGACACTTCAAATTGAACATTCTGTGGGTGCTTAACCAGTGCTAACAAGATAGATTATTCTCTCCTTTACACCCATACCTTTTCTAAACCTCCCTGTTTCTGTTGAGGACACTGCAATCCTTTCAATCACACAGGTTTTCAATCTCTGTGTCATCCCAGACTTCTCACACTCACCCATGCCATTCATCCAATAAGTTGCCAATTCTTGTCAATTTTATCTCCACATAACCTTTTGTATCAAGGTCTTTTTCTTAATGCACTAGCCCCACTTTCTCCTCTGGAACCATCTGGATCCAATGACAAAATATTAATCAAGATGACTGAAGATGGCCCCCTTGGAACATATTAAGTGCTAAGAGTGTGTTATTTTTTTCCTCTTTAATAAATTAAGTGAATGATTTGCTCTCAAATATGGTCACTGAAATGAAGTTGGTAGTAGTTTCCCCTATGCTTCTTCCAAATTCCGCTGTTGTTTCCCTGGTGTGCTGCATCTGCAAGTGATTATATATCTACCAATATCTATATATCTATACACACACACACATATATATATATATATACACACATATACATACATACATATATACATATTTATTCATATATATAAAACCCCAGAGTTGGTTGGAAATTGAATTATACTTTATTGTTGATATCAGAATTGGAATAGTTAGCCCCTGGATTTGGAGATTAGAAAAGTAGAGTTTTGAACAGGTCTGATTTATTTAATTTTATGCAAGATCTTGGCAGATACCTTGAGTCTACCCTGAAAGATTTTGGATAATCTTGACAGCCTATGGCATTCATATAATGCTTCAAAAGCTTAAAAACATTTGTCCTATACTTACAAATAAAAAAATGAGATAATATGTTAGGTCCTCACAACAGTCCTTTGAAAAAGGGACTACAGGTCCCTATCATACTGATGTTATGAATGAAAAAAAAAACCTGAAACTCAGAATGGGTATTAAGTAACTTGCCTAAGGTTATACATCTTGTAAATAGCAGGTGTGAATGTGGAATATTTATCTCAAACTATTGTAATTCCAGCTTCTTGAAGAATATTTATATTTAAATCTTCTATCATTGTTCCATGCTTGAAATTGCAAAATTTATATCACCATATTCTTTCCAAAAGTATCATCCAAAGTGTAAAAATTATCATCACTCCAAATTTACATTGCATTCAAAACTTCCCTATATGACGTTCTCTAATCTTATTCCTCATAGCTTTATGAATGAACATTACATTTATATAAATCCAGGTTTCATCAGGATTATTTGCACTTCTTGCTAAATAAGATCAAATGATAGTATATTTATAAAGTTCTTAGCCAATTCCTTGATGTATAGGAGATACTTAATAAATTATTGTCCCATTTTCTTTCATGTTTCCATTTCCAGGTTGGAAGTAAAGCAGGAAAGTGGGGGTAGAGCTGATAGAAGAGTACAAAGAGCTTCACCTTGGTCCTCCCAATATTCCCCTCCAAACAATTTTAAAATAGTGCCTCAAATAAAATTAATGAATAAAACCAGGAGTTGGTTTCATGAAAAAAAAAATTATACAAACCATTAACTAATTTGATTTTAAAGAGAAAACAAAATTTCTAGTATCAAAAATAAGAATAGTGAATACACCACCAATGAAGATGGAATTAAAGCAATTATTGGGAGCTATTTTACCCAAATATATGCCAGTAAAACTGACAATATAATGAAATATTAAAAATATTATTACAATATGGCTTTATATAAAATGATATATTATATATGTGATATATAATTTATAATGAAGATTTTTAAAAAATACATTAACTGTCCAGATAAAAAGGAAGAGGAAGAATTCTTATATATCACCATCTTAGAAAAATAAAATGAAGAAGATATAACTATGAGCTCCCTAAGCAAAAATCCACAGGGCCAGATAGATTTTCAAATGAATTCTACCAAACATTTCAGGAACAATTAATTCCAATACAATCTAAACCAATTGAAAAAATGATAAAAGGGGAGACCAGGTGGGTCATTGAATAGAGCACCAGCCCTGGAGTGAGGAGGACCTTAGTTCAAATCTGGCCTCAGACACTTAACACAAAAACTAGCCATGTGACCTTGGGCAAGGCACTTAACCCCAAATTGCCCTCCATAAATTACAAAAGAAGAAAAAATGATAAAGAAGGAGTCTACTAAAGTACACATAGTGTCAAATAAGGTTTTGATAACTAGATCAAGAAGAACAACAACAGAGAAAATTATAGATCAATTTCCATAATAAATGTGTTAAAAATTTAAATAAAATACTAGAAAGGACATCACAGTAATATGTCACAAAGACTAAATATTAGAAATAGGTGGAATTTATACTGGGAATACAGGGTTAGTTCAGTATTAAGAAAACTGTTAGCATAATTGACCATATCAATAAAAATAAAAGCAAAAATAAAATTATTCTATAAATAGATGACAAAAAAGCCTTTGAAAAAATAAAATACTTGGTCTTAACATATTAAAAAGCATAAGAATAATTTGATCCTTTCTTAAAATGATAAGTACTATCTATTTGAAAGTAAGACCAATAATTAATTATAATGAAGCTAAAGTTGAAACCTTCCTTCTAAGATCAAGGGTGAAGCAAGGATGTCCATTACATCACTTTAATTCAATACTGTACTGGACATTTTAGCTATTGAAATAACAAGAAACAAATAAATTAAAGCAATAAAAATAGATAGTAAGGAAACAAAAATCACTCCATGAAGATAATTTAATTTTATAATTAGAGAAATCTAAAAAATCAAATTGAAAAAGTTGGTGAAACAGCAACTTTAGCAAAGTTACAAGATAAGAAAAAAAAAACATAAATCAACAGCACTTCTTTATACTATCAACAAAACCCATCAGAAAGAGTTAGCAAGAGAAATTCAATTTAATAAAACTGCAGATATGTAAAAAAAAAAAATTGTTTGGAGTCTACCTGCCAAAGAAAACATAGGGATTATGTAAACACAATTACAAAACTTTTGTTTTCCAAACAAAGGCATATCTAAACAGGTGGAGACATAGTAATTGTTCATGGGTAGGCCAAGCCAATATAAAAAAAATGACAATTCTCCCTAACCATATTTTCTTATTCTGTGCCATACCCATCTGTAAGGGTTATGGGATTTAAAGATCTTCTGTGCCCCATTGTACTTGCTGACATAGCAGGAAGGGGTGGAGCATTAGGAAGCAGAAGCCAAGCTAGAGTTCCTGAGATGACTGGTGGCCAGAAAAGCAGCAGCAGCAGCAGCAGTGGTAGAAGCCAAGGCCGAGGTGCAAATCCTTTTTGTGAGCCAGCCAGAATTTCTGCTAAGGACTCCTTCTGAGGACTGCCAGGGACAGGAACTGTGGGAGGGAGGGGGGGGTAAGTGGGTGCCTGGAGCTGCTGGGAGCATGATTCCTAGAAGCTGAGAAGTTGTCATGAGTGGGAGAGGAGGACCTTTGCTGGAGGTAGCCTGTTCTGTTTTGAAGGCTTGAGAATGTGAGTGTTTACTACATTAATTATGTGTGCCAATTTCATAACTACTGTAATGGCTTTGACTTTCTGATTTTGGGAATCAGTTTTCTGGTATTTTAATAAATGTTCTAGCTTTATCTCCCAGAGAGCCTGGTATATTTTGTGATTAATAATCACATCAGCATATTTATAGTCGCTGTAGTCATTGTGAATATTGCATTGTTGATACACCATCAAAGTACCAAAGACATTTTATTAAGTTAGAAAAAAATAATCAAAAAAGCATCAAGAAAAACAAAAGATCAGGAATATCAAGAGAATTAATGAAGAAAAATAAGAAAAGCAACCTAGCAGTTCCAGATTTAAAACACTATTACAAATTGGTAATCATCAAAATATGCTGGTGTTGACTAAGAAAGTGAGTGGTGGATTAGTGGAAGAGATTAGGTACAGAATGCATAGTAGCAAATAACCATAGTAAACTAATGTTTCATTAATCCAAAGATTCCAGTTTTGGGGGCAAGATCTCAACATTTGAAAAAATTTTTTGGGAAAACTGGAAAGCAGTTTGGCAAAAACAAGGCATAGACCAAAATCTCATACCATATACCAAAATAAGTTCAAAATGAATAAATTATTTAAACATAAAGGATGATATAAGTAAATTAGGGGAGCATGGAGAAATGTATTTGTCAGATTGTGGATAACAGAACAAGACAAACAAAACAAACAAGAGGTAGAGATGATTAAGTATAAGATAGCTTTCTTAAATGAAATTAAAAACTTTTGCATAGACTAAACTGATACACCCAAAACTAGAAGGAAAACAGAAAATTGTGGAAACTTTTTTTTGCAGTAAATTTATCTGATGAAAGCCTTATTTCTCAAGTATATCAGGAACTAAGCCTAATTTATAACAAAATAAAAGCCACCTTCCCAGTTTATAAATGGACAAAGGATATGAACAGGCAGTTTTCAGAAGTATAAAACAAAATTTTCTATATTCACTTGGGAAAACATTCTAAATCAATCATTATTAGAGAACTGCACATCAAAACAATTCTGAGAAACTACCTTATTCCTAACAGATTGGCTAACATGACAGAAAATTAAAATGACAAATGCTAGAGGTGATGTGAAAAAATGCAACAGTAATGCACTATTGGTGGGGTTGTGAACTAGTTCAACCATTCTGGAAAACAATTCGAAAGTAAAGCTATGGAACTGTGCATAACATCTGACTTGTCAATACCAATAGGTATGTATTTCAAAGAAATCAAAGGAAAGGGAAAAAGACTTATGTGTACAAATATATTTACAGGAACTCTTTTTATTGGTGATAAAGAATTGGAAATCAAGGTGATGTCTACCAATTGGGGAACAATTGCTTTTCTTTTCAAGGAGGGAGGAAGGCTTGGAGGGAGAGAATTTTGAACTCAAAAAAAATTTTTTAAGTTGATGATTTACAGCTAATTGGGGAATATTTAATGAAATAAATTAAAAAAGATATTTTTTAAAAAAAGAAATAGAGAATGGAGCATAAACTCCCCTGCTCAAAAACCAGTGTGGCTCTCCATTTCCTATTAAATCAGTCCTTTTTTTTTTTGGAGGGGTGAAGGCAGGGCAATTGGGGTTAAATGACTTGCCCAGGGTCACACAGCTAGTTAGTGTGTCAAGGATGAATTTGAACTCAGGTCCTCCTGATTCCTGGGCCAGTGCTCTACTCATTGTACCACCTAGCTGCCCAGTTAAATCAATCTTAATCCTAATATACAAATCTATCCACAGACTAGCTGGACGTCACATGTAGAATTTCCTTTAAACTGTTTTGCCAACTTATCCCTTTATTGTTTTCTGCCATGATCATTTCTATCATCTTGTCTTTGTCTATGTTTTGTTTTCCCTTTCCTGGAATTTTTCCATCCATCCCCTTTTTTCCCTAACTAATCAAATCCTTCTTTTCTATCTAATCAACTTATAATGCAAAGTCTCACTCAAATTCTATCTTTTTCAGTTAAATGTCCACAAAACTCTTAGCTCACACTAATTTTCTGGTTTCTAGATTTGCAAAACATTTATCACTATCATGCAATATGACATTTCATAATATTCACTTTCTAAAATGCTTTACATGTATAAGACAATTAGGTAGCACAGTGCATATTTTGCTGGACTTTAAGTCAGGAAGAGCTGAATTCAAATCCTGTCTAAGACATTTACTAGCTATGGAACCTGGTCAATTTACTTCACATTTCTGTGCCTTAGTTTCCTCACTTGCAAAATGGAGAAAATAATACTTGTACCTAATCCATGGGGTTATGGAAAGACTAAAGTGACTAGTGGAAATATATATTAAGAGAGATGACAGCTAGGTAAGTAACTATCTAGATTATCAATACATACCCACATATGTAATGCTTTACAAATTTAAAGTATTACATAAATATCAATTTTTTATTGTTACTTGAAAAATGTATGTGATGATATTTCTACTTTTAAATGAGTCTGTAGTTTGTATATAAGCTCTATTCAGATATTTCTAAATGATCCATTTTGCTTTTATTTGAATTGAATTGAATCAATTCAGTATAATTGGACAAATAAGTATATAGCACTATGTGGAATCCCAGTTACATAATGAGCACTATGCTGAAGATGGTGGTGATTCAGAAGTGATATATGATAACCTGTAGCTTCATGAAACATATAGTTTAGTCCTATCAAAACACTTTAATTCAGATGTACTGCAAATGGCAAAAATAGTCATAGGTCTAATTTATTTCTGACTTCTTACTGTGTTATTTGTCAGCCAGAATTAGAATCACCTAAAGCAATACATTAATTTTCTTAAATAATAATAAATAACAAAAAATAGTTCTCACACGTTATGTAAAGATGATATTCATTGAGTTGAATTTAGAGTAGCAATATATTTTTCATTATATGTTTGTGCTCTCCTGCATCAATGGATACATTAGGGAAAAAAAACTGTCAAATAATTACAGGCTATTTCTCCAGTGAATATGGTATATGATGATTTGTATGGTATGTAAACTTAGTATAGGCACAGTAGGGTTCCTGAAATTCTTATATACTCTGTTATAGACAATTAAATATATATTTAAAAATTTTCTATTCTTTCTTCGATTTATCTTTAGAGAATTATCATTTAGTTTGCCATAATTACCTTTAAATTTACTATTCGTCTACCTATGAAAAAAGACAATTAAAAATACTTAACATTTTCTAGTAATTTGCAAAGTACCTTGTATAAAAAGCAATTTTATTGAAATTGTATATGCATATTTGAGGAAAAAACTTGTGTCTCAATTAGGTATTTGGTAATCTTTATGGCATGTGGGAGCAACTTTAAGACCATCGTTAAGGAAAACAAAAACAAAAACAAAACAACAAGAAACAGAACAACAATACCTTTCCTCTCAGTTCTAAGTTGATGTGATTCTGTGAATGAAGGAATGTAGTTGAATACAGTATTACATAATTTGTATGTTGTACGAGAAATGTTATAGAACTTGTCATAATTAATTCAATGAATTCAATTCAATTGACCAATTCACCACTCTATGATCTTGATTTGTATTAGGAAAGGAAAAAGGATGGAGAATAACAGAAGCATTTATAAAGCATCTACTATATCCCAGCCATTCTGCTAAAATGTTTTAATTTATTATCTCATTTGATTCTTACAACAACCCTGCAAGGTAGGTGTTATTATTAATGCATTTTTTGTGGTTAAAGAAATGGAGGCAAACAGAAGTTAAAGTGACTAGTCCAGTGTCACTTAGCTAGAAAGCGTCTGAGGTTGGAATTGAACTCATTTTTTTTTTCTAACTCCAGACCTAATCACTTTATCCACTCTACCCCTAGCTACCTCCTTACTTATTCCCTACTTCCATATTTTTGCTTGAGTGATTTCTAATGTCACATTTTAAAAAATCTAATCATTCTTTTATGCAAAAATATAGAAGAGTGTTTTTAGACACACAAGCTACTCCATCTAAAGGGAAGTTTATAACACTGTATTCCTATGATGAGGTTGGGCAAGGAGAAAAAAAAATTCATCATGAAAATTAGCCTCTTTTAAAGTGACATTTTATTGTGCATTATTAAAATTCTACCTAATTGACAATAATACATCCCCTTTTCTTTTTGAAGGTTGTTAAAGAAGACTATTAGAGGAAAACATTTACATTAGACAGTGAGCAATACATTGAAGTTTAGTGATTAACCTAATAATTAAGACCCAGGAAAATATTAAGTATTTAAGTAGCACAACTGAAGAATATTCCTGGGTATTAATTAGACCCACTTTATTGTTCTTGATTTTGAAGACAAAAGTGACAAGTAAGTCTTATGTGTGCTGGTGACAGAAAAGATTAGCAACTGTTTCATATATGAAACTTGAATTAGTTGTTCAAAAAACCAAAACAAAATGAAAAGGTCTATGAGTATTTCTACTGGCAAAATAAATCATCTTTTAAGTTAAACAATAAGTCTAACAGTCTATCACTAAGGGAATGTCATTCATGAAAGTATTCCACTTAGTTGGTCAGGTCCTTTAATCACTGTGAGGTTCAGTTTCCTCATTTGTGAAATTGAGCTTTTCTATTTTTCAGACATTTGTTGGCTTTCCGGGTCTCTTCTGAGACCTTTGTCTTTTATGTTTTCTATGGGGAAAAATAAAGATTATCCTATAAGATATTTATTTGTTAGCTCAAATGTCTTGGATCCTGTTAGCCATATTTATACCAACTATAGACATTTAAACACCAGATACTTTGGAGTTTTTTTTTTTTTTTTGAGGAAAATTCTTGGTAAGAGAATAATAAAACAAAGTGGGTTTGCTCTCAGGATGGCCCCTAGTCTCTGAGTGCTCTGAACTTTTCTTGGGGATATAAAGGAAGAGGAATATTGGCACCATTTGATATAAAGAAGTTAAGCTAACTGATTTCTGAAGTTCTTTCTAGTTTCACTATTCTGTGAATTTGTAAAAAATAATGAGAGAAGAGAAACCATAGCACAGCACATACTCCATAGCTAAGTGCTGAGTGAAAACCAGCTCTGATTGAACAATAGAAACTGGGAAATAACACCACAAGTCATTTATCAAATGTCAATGTAGAGGTGCTCAATTAAGGTTGAGAGAGGAAATAATATTATTCCTTTCATTTTCTAGGAGAATCTTGATACACAATAGGTGAGGCCTGAATTTTCAGAGAATTCTGGAGCTTTATTAAGAGTTGTATCTTCTAAAGCAGATTAGGGGAAAAGGAAAAGATCCTATATGTTCTAAAATGTTTATAGCAGCTCTCTTTGTGATGTAAGAGAACTGAAAATTGCAAGGATACCCATTTGTGGGAGACAGCTGAACAAGTTGTGGTATATGATTGTGATAGAATATTACTGTTATTTAAGAAATTATGAGCTCATTGATTTTAGAAAAACAATGAAAGGCTTGCACAAAATAATGAAGCATGAAATGAGCAGAACCAAAAGAACATTGTATACAGTAATAAAAATATTCTTTTAACAATATCTTTGAGCAAATAAGTTATTTTGTCTATTATAAATACCCAAATTAATTATAAAGGAAATGTGAAGATAGATACTATCTGAATCTAGGGAAAAAAACTAATAGAAGTGTGTATAGGTTAATTTTTACATTTGTTGATAATTTGTTGTATATTTGAAAGGAATACCAAATAGTGCGTAGTGGATTTGCAGTTTCATGTTTAGTCATCTTTTTTTTTTAACTGTACTATGTTGGGGGAATGCTTATTTAATACCATTTTTTTTCAATAGGGGGAAAAAAGCTGCATCTCCTGCTAAAGACAATTTGTTGAAGAGGAAAGAATACTGGATTTGGAGTAAAAAATATTTAAGATTTTTTTTTTTTTGCTTTTTTTGGAGGCGGGAAAGGTAGGGCAATTGGGGTTAAGTGACTTGCCCAAGCTCACAAGGCTAGTTTTTCTGTTAAGCATCTGAAGTCACATTTGAACTCAGGTCCTCCTGACTCTGGAGCCACTGCTCTATTTATTCACTGTGCCACCTAGCTGCCCCATGACTTAAGTTTTAATTTCAGCCCCAAATGTATTATTTTGTGACTATAAGAGATAATGCTTCAGAATTTATAGAATTTACTTTTCTCTGTATGTTATACCCTCTTTAAAATAATGTGTCTCTCATTAGAAGATAAGCTCCTAGAAGGGATTATTCTGCATTGTCTTTGGATCCCTAGAAACTATGTCTATCATACTGCCTCAAGTATGCTGACAGCTATATAACTGTTTTATTTCTTGAATTTTGTTAAAGGGATTTTTTTTCCCTCGTAGTATCCCAAACACCTAAAATAACCATTTTTTATTTTGTTTTGTTTTGTTCTGAAATTGGGTCTTCCTATGTTGCTCAAGTGCAGTGACAACTCTTAAGCCCAGTTCCAATACTGATTGGCACATAAGATTTAAGTGCCTTTATTTTTCTGACCTAGGCCAGGTTACCACTCCTTAGACAATCTAGTGATATTTCATTCTTGAAAACTCAAAGGATTGGATCTCAGTGTACTCTGGACAGTTGATTGGTCTAACCTTACTGCAGCCCAGAGCTCTAGAATTCAAACAATTCCCTTGCTTTGGCCACCTCCATTAGAAGTTGGGGCTCACTATGTGAGTCAGGCATCATCCAACAACATACTTGGCTCACATAATGGATTCTTGATACATTTTTTTGTAGGATTGAATCTTGAGCATTCCAAGGAAACTCTACTACCTCTTCATCGCTCTTCCTTCCTATTTCCAGTAATTCATTTGACAAATATTTTTTGAGGATCTGCTTTGTATAAGACTGTGCAGGATACCAAGTAGGAGCAATAAAAGTAGAGTGAAGATAACATAAGTATACAACTAAATAGAATATAACAGATAGCATGGTAAGTGTATAAGAGGAGTATAAAGTGCTATGAGGTTTCCAAGAAAAATGTTATCAATCTTTTCAATAAAAAGCAGCGTATAGTGACTGCTGTCAGAGGAGCATGAACCAATAAGAGTTGAAATGCAGAGAAAGAAACAAACACTTTCTGTTGAGAACATAGTGGGGGTTAGATTTGAAATCTGACTAGAAGAATGAGTAAGATTTCAACACAGTAAGTGGGACAGATGAAAACAAAGGTCGATTGGTGGATATTATGTTTTGGGGAATGGCAAATGGTCTGGATGATTGGAGTACAGAATACATAGAAGGTAATGGTAGGAAATAAAGGTAGAAAAGTAGACTGAAATTTTGACTCAGGTAGTTCAGAGCTTATTCAACAAGGAAAAACATCCATTAAAAAATATCTGATCAAAGGAGTGATATTAATATAAAGGTACTTTAGAAAATTGTATTAGTCAGAATTATACAAAATCTAATGAAAAAAAGAAAGTACCTGTAACAATATGGCTTAGGCATTAAAATATCAGACCTAAAATTAGGAAGCTGAGAGCTTGAATTACATATTAAATTCTAAGTAACTGAATCCTGGGATAATGAGGATTCAACCTAATTTTCCTCAACTGGAAAAAGTAGAATATATACTAAGATAATTATGTTACTTTTGAGGATTAAAAGTATATAAAGACCTCTGCAAACCAAGATAAAGTAAGTTAACTCTCTAGAAATATTTGTTCTTTTTTGGTAAGCAAATTATTTAGTCTTTTGACAGAAAATTATTTTTTTCTTTGTGTATAACCATAATTTCATTTGTTTTTTATTTTTTGAATTAAATTTTGTTAATTTTTATTTACATCATTCATTTCCACAAGATTTTAACTTACAAATTTTCTCCCCATTTCCCCTATACACACCACCCCAAAATAACAATCCCACTTACTATCCCCTCCCCCAATCTTATCTCTAACATATTTTCCCCCATCCTTCCTGTGACTTTCTAGTAGGGCACGGTGGATTGCTATGCCCCAGTGCCTGTATATATTATTTTGTAATTACATGTAAAATAATAATAATAATAATAATAATAACATATATTTAAATATTTGATTTTAAAACTTTAAATTCCAGATTCTTTCCCTTCCTCCCTCATCACCCACCCTTACTGGGAAGATGAGCAATTCAATATAGGTTGTACATATGTAGCTATGCGAAACATTTCCATAGTGGATATATTGTGAAAGACTGACTACATTTCCCTCCATTCTATCCCACCCATCCCCCACTTGATCTATTCTCTACTTTGATCCTGACCCTTTTAAAAAGTGGGTGCTTCAAACTTCCCTACCCCGCAGCCTTCCCTCCGTTCCATCATCCCCCCTCTCATCCCCTTCCCCCTTACTCTCCTGCAGGGTGAGATAACCTACTTAGCATGTATGTCATTCCCTCCCTAAGCCAAATTCACTGAGAATAAGGTTGACCCGTTCCCTTTTGCCTTCCTGTTCTTTCTCTCCATTGTAACAGTTTTTCCTTGGCTCTTCTATATGAGATAGTTTACCCCCATTCTGTCTCTCCCTATCTCCTCTCATTATATTCTTCTCTCACCTCTTAATTTCACCTTTTAAGTATCATCCCTTCTTATTAAATTGATCCTGTGCCCTCTATGTATACCTGTACACATATATACACACATTCACATACATACATATATATATTCATATGCCCATATACCCACCTGTATATATATATATATATATATATATATATATTTTTTTTTTTTTTCCTATTTCCTTCAACTACTCTCATGCAGAGAAAAGTTTCATAAATTACAATTATTGTTTTTCCGTGTAGGAATGTAAAGAGTTCAACTTTGTTAAGTTACTTATGATTTCTTTTCCCTGTTTACCTTCTCATGTTTCTCTTTCTTCTTGTATCTGAGTGTCAAATTTTCTATTCAACTCTGTTTTGTTTTTCATCAAGAAGGCTTGCAATTTCTCTATTCCATTTAATGATCATATTTTCCCCTGAAACATGATACTCAGTTTTGCTGGGCAGGTGATTTTTAGTTTTAATCCCAGCTCCTTTGATATCCAGAAGATCATATTCCAAGCCCTTCAATCCCTCAGTGTAGAAGCTGCCAGATTCTTGTTATCCTGATTGTGTTTCCACAATATTCAAATTGTTTCTTCCTGGCTGCTTGTAATATTTTCTCCTTGATCTGGGAACTCTGGAACCTGGCTATAATGTTCCTAGGAGTTTTCTTTTGCAGATCTTTTTATAGAGGTGTCAGTGAATTCTTTCAATTTCCATTTTGCCCTCTGTTTCTAAACTATCAGGGAAATTTCCCTTGAGATTTTCTTGAAGAATGATTTCTAGGTTCTTCTTTTGATCGTGGCTTTCAGGTAGTTCAATAATTTTTAAATTATCTCTTCTGGATCTATTTTCCATGTCAGTGGTTTTTCCAAGGAGATATTTCACATTTCCTTTTATGTTTTTCATTTGTTTTGATCTGTTTAATAGTATCTTGATTTCTCATAAAGTCACTAGCTTCCATTTGTTCCAATCTAATTCTGATGGAATTATTCTCTTCAGTGAGCTTTTCAGATTCTTTTTCCATCTGGTAAATTTGTATTTTTAAGGCATTCTTCTCCTCATTGTCTTCTTGAGCCTCTTTTGCCATTTCAGTTAGTTTATTTTTTAAGGTGTTATTTCCTTCAGGCAGGTTGTTGACTCTCCTTTCATAATTTTCTTTCATCATTCTCATTTCTCTTCCCAATCATTCATCTACTTCTCTTATTTGCTTTTCAAAATCTTTCTTAATCTCCTCTATGGCCTATAACGAGCTCATATTTTTCTTGGAAGCCTTTGGTGAAGGAGTTCTGACTTCGATGTCTTCCTCCTGTTCCATGCTTAGATCCTTTGTGTTCCCCAAATAGGAGTATAATGCTGGATTGCTCTGCTTGCTTTGCTTTCTTTGCTTGCTCATGTTGCCACACAATAACTTGACTTCTGAGCTTTTTGCCACAGTAGAACTCTGCTACCAGAGAGGAGAGCTTTGTCCCAATTGCTGGGGTTTTCTCAGCTGCTGGAGCTATTAGTTGGGTACCCTCTCTGAAGCCTCCACACGCTCTGGCATACTGGTCACACACCCCAGGACCTCCACCTTAGACAGTGAACCAAATGCAAGGACGTTAAAGTAAGAGTGATTACCCCTCATTCTGGTTGCTTGGTCCCCCTACAATCTGTAGGCCTGGAGCTCTGAAGCAGCCACGTGATAGCAGCTGCATGGCAATGGTGCCTCAGCAGATCTTCCCTCCTAGGGGAAAAGGCTGCACCACACTGCTGGACTCCTAGTTCACTAAGTACACACTGTACTGACCTCTCACTTTGTCCTTAGCATTTATGGGTTGCTAATTCTGGAAATTGCCACAGCTTCTGGTGATCCAAAGTCCCTCCATCCTGTGGCTGGTTGTGACCACCTGTAATGTAATGCCAAGGAAAGGCAACTTCCCAAGGTTCAGAATACCAGCATAGGTGCTCTCCATTTTATTCAGTGACCAACCAAGAACAGAGAAGATTAAAACATGACATCATTCAAAATACAGCATTTACTAAGTGTGATTAAATAATCTCCAAGTACTACCCCACCCCAGGACCTTCCAATCATTCAATCAATTACAAAATCCCTGTTCTAAATACTTCTCCACCCCTAGGCTATACCTTCATTTGGTCCACCACAAAACCCCTCTTCTCAAATGGAGATTAGTTTCCAAACATAGGTAAAGTACCTTCATTTGTCAATCACAGAGCACAATAAGGTCAAAAGTTCCCCACCCCTGGATCACAATTGAATCTACCCCAG
>NW_027187419.1:25083409-25110898 GCF_028583685.1 Petaurus breviceps papuanus | reverse complement strand
AAGGTCAAAAGTTCCCCACCCCTGGATCACAATTGAATCTACCCCAGAGTTACATCAAGTTTAAACACAGCACTTAATACCCAAATGGAGGTCTTTTCTTCATCTTGACACGAGGCAAGTTCTCAGCAATCTTAGTTCCTGGGGAGACAAGGCTTAGCAAGGCCATAAGATACATTGCCAGTCCCTTCATGAATTTATCCTCTGTCTGTAGAACAGTCCTAGAACCCCTGAACACATTAGCAAAGCCCTCTCCCAGGATTTCTGTAAACATACAACAAGAAAATCCTTCTTTAGGGCTTCTGAACCAACAGAAAGGCTCCCAGACCCCTGTAACAACAGCACTGTCCTTCACCAGTGGACAGTATTCACTCTGTCTGCAGGACAGTCTCCAAACCCCTGCAACAACAGCACTGTCCTTCACCAGTGGACAGTATTCATTCTGTCTGCAGGACAGTCTCCAGCCTCACCAGTGGACAGTATTCACTCTCTGTCTGCAGGACAGTCTCAGGGCTTCTTAGCGAACAGCCAGGTTCCAGGACTTCTTCAACAAAAGGACTGTCTTTCACCAGTGGACAAATCTGGCAAAACAACATCAAAACAGACAGACAAAGTACCAGCAAAACAGCCATGTCTCCTCAGTCCTTGGCAGCTCAGGGGGCAGGTCTCAAAAGTCCAGGGCAATTCAAAGCAGCCACCAGCAATTCTCTTAGTCTCTCTCTCTCTCCACGAGGTGCTGCTTCCAAAAAGAGGTGCTGCTTCCAAAAAGATCTTCCGCCTCTCTCTTTTCTCTCCAAATCTACGTCACCAGCTCCTCCCAGTTCAGGACTTTCTTTTCACATCAAAAAGTCCATCCCACAGGTGGGATTAACAAGCTTTGGGTTTTAACACAATCAATTTGAAAACCAAACCAATACAGGGGAATCTTTAATTGCCATTACTATCACACCACCTTGAGGGTAAAGCTTGCCTTATGCAAGAGTGGGCTCAGCTCCCAGAGTGCTACACTGGCACATTCCTGCCAGCCTGCCAGGCTGAGTTCAGTGGGAGGTTAGCTTTTGTCTGTCTTTCTGTAAGTTCTTTAGCTCCAAAGTTTGTTTAGAGTCATTTCTTACATGAATTAGAAGAGGTAGGAGCAGGAGTCATGGGGAAGGCCTGTTTCAACTCCTCCATCTTGACTCCACCCTCCAAATTTGGCTTTTTTAAGACATTCTTCTCCTGGGGGTGGCTAGCTGGTGCAGTGTGTAAAGCACCAGCCCCCGAGTCAGGAGGACCCAAGTTAGGTTCTGTCCTCAGACAATTTAAGACCCACATAAAAAAAAAAAACTAGCTATGTAACCTTGGACAAGTTACTTAACCCCAATTGCCCTCCAAAAGCAAAAAAAAAAAGATATTCTTCTCATTGGCTTTTTGAGCCTCATTTGCCATTTGAGTTAGTCTATTTTTTAAGATGTTATTTTCTTTAGTCAGGTTGTTGACTCTCATTTCATAATTTTCTTCAATCATTCTCATTTCTCTTCCCAATTTTTCCTCCACTTCTCTTATTTAATTTTCAAAATCCTTCTTAAGGTCCTCTATGGCTTATAACCAGCTCATGTTTTTTTCTTGGAAGCTTTTGGTGCAGGAGTTCTGTCTTTGTTGTCTTCCTCCTGTTCCATGCTTTGATCCTTTTGGTCCCTAAAATAGGAGTGTAAAGTTGGATTTCTCTGCTTGCTTTGCATCCTTTGCTTGCTCATGTTGTCACTCAATTACTTGACCCCTGAGCTTTTTGCCACAGTAGAACCCTGCTACCAGAGAGGGGAGCTTTTTCCCAATTACTGGTGTTTTCTCAGATGCTGGAGCCATTACTTGGCTGCCCTCTCTGAAGCCTCAACTTACTCTGGCAAACTGGACATGCAACCCAGGACCTCCATCCTAGAAAGTAATCAAGATCCAAGCAGGTTAAAGCAAGAGTGACTATCCCTCTGACTGGTTGCTTGGTCCCCCTGTAATCTGCAGGCCAGAAGCTCTGAAGAAGCCATGTGGTGGCAGCTGCATGCCTGCCACACCTCAGCTGCTTCTCCCTCCATGGGGGAAAGGTAGGACCACATTCCTAAACTGCCTGTTCCCACAGTCCACACTGCTTTGACCTCTCACTTTGTCCTTAGCATCTATGGGATCATAATTCTGGAAACTGCCACAGCTGCTGGTGATCTGAAGTCCCTCCAGCCTGTGGCTGGTTGTGGCTGGTCTGAGGCTAAAACCTCGGGCTCACACAGGGCTGGGCTGGGCTCCCTCAGTGCTAGCTTTGGCTCCCAGAGTGCTGCACTGGCCCCTTCTTTCCAGCCTGCTGGCCTGTCTTCAGTGGGAGTTTAGCTTCTCTCTGTCATTTTTTTTTTGGATTCTGTAGCTCCAAAGTTTGTTTAGAGTTGTTTTTTTACATGAATTGGAGGAGGTGGAAGTGGGAGCCATGTGGAAGTCCTGTTTCTACTCTATCTTTACTCCCAACAGAACATTATTTAATACTCTATAGCTGTGGGAATGAGAGTTGTATGGAGAGCTTTGGGAAGAAGGGAGAGTAAGGTGGTCAATTTTGTAAAGAATGAGGGCGACCAAGAACTATGGACCAAGAACTTCAGCCAAGATCAGGATCAGGAACATCTCCTTAAGTAGTGGGGGCTGGTGTGCTATCCCCTGAACAAGAGCATCATCTACACAATGTCACTTGGAAAACTAGCTACTAGTTGTAAAGCCAAGCATGAGCATTCTCCAGAGAACTGCTTCTGTGAATAGCTTTAAGGTTATGATCACATAGTGAACTCCCTATTTATTAAAAAATAAACTAAGGCAAAACATTCACAGAAACCAAAGTACAGAATTCACAATGATATAATGTAACAACTTATCACTAAAGTGACCACAAAGTTTTAAACAAAAGATATCATTCAGTAAGTCCTTATCTCAATCATCCTTAAGGGACACAAAGTACAAAGGTCAAAGATTTCCCACCCCTAGGTCACATTGTCTTAATCTCTCAGTCAAAAAGTCTTCTTCCTTCTTGATTGGAGATTAGTTTCCTATCATCTTTAACTCAAATAATTCTTAAGGGGTACAAGGTACAAAGACAATAGTTCTCCCATCCTTAGGCCACAGTAAATCATGCTCTTTTCAGTCAGGACTAAGTACCTAGGAGAGGTCTTTTCATCTTGACTTGAGCCTGGCACCCAAATTCCATGGTTCCTCTTCAATGAGTCCAGCTCTTGCCCAAATCTACCCAGCTATCAAGTGGATTCACAGGCGGGCAGCTCTAAGCTTCTCATCCAGCTTCTCATCAAGCTTCTCATCCAGTTCCTCATCTACCTCCTATTCCATATTGAAGCTCACAGTGTCCAGTCCACCTCAAGTCCTTCACAGTTTCTGTTTCTGGGAAGACAAAGCTTAACAGAGCTAAAACAACATTCACATGCATTGCCAGCACCATCATCAACCCACTGTTTGCCTGTAAAATCAACACAAATACACAAACACAGTCTGAAAACTCTACACAAATCATCAGTATAGTCCCAGGACTTCTGAAACCCTTCTCCAGGACTTCTGTAAACAGACAACAAAAAAATTATCTTTCAGGGGTTCCGGTCAGGCCCTAGGGTTTCTGTAAAAAGTAAAGAAATCAACACTTCTGCTTCTATATTGTCATTAGCTCCTCCCTGTTCTGCCCGCCTCATATGTCCTTCCTGTTCCTGTCTTTGGCAAGTCCCTCTCACTGTAGGTTTCACAAGTTCTGTTTCTTAACAAAGATTTGATATAATCATGGGCAAGGCTTGACTGAAACAAGGTGTTAAGTACTTGTTCATTTGCCATTACACCAGTCCTCTCAAGTCCACTTCTGAATCCTGAATCTAGCCAAAGGAAACTCTTGACATGTGTACTCAACTCAAGATACCACTTTTATTTCTTAAAGATGTACCTACCTGTATTGATAAGCCAGTTAGTCAGTACATATTTATTAAATACCTCCTATGTGTTAGACACAGAATAGAACTATAATACTTAAATAATGCTGAAGGAGGCAAGGGGAAGGTTTGAAGGAGGATACATGATGGTGGAGAGAGTTAAGATGAAATCCTGCAAACAGAAGGTAAATTATACATGGATGACCTCAAACATTTCCCTACAGGGAGGATCTGGTAGGGGCCCTCTGATATCTAACCTCCCTAACATCAGTAATGAGAGGGAGGGAGGAATCTTAGGGGTAGCGGACACTGAATATATATGATTTTCAGAAATGAAAAACTCAACATTATTTCTTTGCCTTTCCTCTCAACAGAACAAAAAAGCCATATTCTTTTTTTTCTATTTCATTTCAAAAATCATAGGCATTGTTTTCTATCAAAAGTTAAAAGAGAATTCTCAGCTACTGTAGTAATCTGATTCCCTCTAACAGAGTAAGATTGTCTACATATTGCCCTCAGGGTTCTTGGGTTCCCCTTAGGGGTAGGGAATACCTTCCTTTAATAATACAATTAAAGATTTGCTCAACATCTAATTCCAGTGTGATTTTTCCACAAAGCTAACAGTGGTGCCCCAATTTAGTTTAAAATCAATTAGAATTTTAAAAAGCATATATACCACTGAGATACAGCAAGAACAGGATTGCACATTGCCCCTAAACACGAGGCATTTGGAGGAATGGCATACAAGCACCCCTATATCAGCTTGGTCTCTAGGGTAATATACTAAAATTTGCCATAGTAGCTACACAGAATTTCAACCAAATTCATTTTCAAATGTTGTATGACAAGTACATGGATGTGACCATAATTCTGCTTCTTCTGGACTGGGCAAGATCAGTTACTTGGGTCTTAATTCTTTAATATCTGCCTTCTAATAAGTCTTGACACAAACTCAGAGTCCTGGTCTTATACTAACTCACTCTACTGACCTTTGAGGGTCATAGGTTATAGCCATCTCTAATCTCCTTCAACTAAAAGGAGGAAAGAACATACAAAACAGTAACAGAAGCAAGTGTAGGACCTTTTGCTCTTGGCTCTGGGTGAGAGATGGCTTAAGGTTCCTTGTTCACAGTAGACCCTCACAGCTTTGCACCAGAATAAATATGATCCATGAGACACACCTGGCTGATTTGAGTCTCTTAAATGTACCCCACTTCTTGCTCTCCAGAAAATCAAAGTGACATATCTTTATCACATGAATAACTGACTGGAACCTGTTGCAGAATACTCTGTGTGCTACATAAATCAAGAGCAGGTCCCTTTTATCACACATCATCACTATTATCTTTTTGAATGCAGGTTCCCTAGACTATTATGTGAGAATTTACCCCCATTACACTGGATTTTGTTAAACTATTAAAAAAATAAATCACTGACTCTTAGGATAATAATGGGCCTCAGGGTTCTATCTTTAATCTGAATAAGTAGCCAACCAATAATCTCAATAGAGAAAGAGACAATCAATCTTTAGGCCTCAATTGAGGTGCTAAGGGTCCACCTAAGGTTTTTGGGGGGAGGGAGGAAAGTTTTCCTACATTGGTCTTTTTAGTTTCCAAAGCCACCATGTCTAGACTCTCAATTCTCTGTGTTCTAGTTCTTGGTCTTACTATCTGGTAGTCTGCCCTGACTCATCCCTTCCTTATTCAGATGGATTTTCTGACATGGCTTTATGCATAATAACTTCTTTGCTCAAAGTACTCTTTTAGTTTCTCCCAGGTAGAATAAATTGCAGTCTCAAATGTGTGTTGCTTTGAATGTTTTAAATCAATCAAATAGTGAGCAGCACACTTGATGGAATGGAAAGGGTGTTGGAATGGAGTTAGGAGATCTAGCTATGCCCGTACCTGTGTGACATGGCACCTGTTCCTTAATATCACTAACAGTGAATTTCTTTTTTTCTTTGTTATATTTTGCATTTCAATTTGTCTCCCTCCTTCCCAAAACTGCATTAAAGAATACCAACATTTGATATAAATATATATGTGGAACTATACAAAACATATTTCTATATATCAGTTCTTTCTCTGAAGGTACATGCCATTTCCCTTCATATGTTCTTTGTACTTGATTTGAATGATCATATTACTCAGAATAGTTTTATTGTTGTCAATCAGTCATTTCAACCCTTCTTGACCCCATTTAGAGTTTTCTTGGAAGAAGTTTTTGGTTTGCCATTTCCTTCTGCAGTTAATTTTACAGAAGAGGAAACTGAGGCAAAGAAGTTTAATATACAGCTAGTAAACATCTCAGGCTGGATTTTAACTCAGTTCTTCCTGCCTCCAGGCCCTGCACTCTTATCCACTGCACCACCTAGCTGCCCCCAGAATAGCTTAGTCATTTACAGTTACTCTTTGAACAATGTTGCTGCGACTATGTAAAATAAATTTTTATCTATAAGAGAAGAAGAATACATGTCCTGCCTGCCTCATAAGATATTTTGGGGAGAAAAATTAGGTAGATTGAGTGCTAGACCTGAATCAAGATCTAAAGTCAAATCTTGCTTCAATCAGTATTAGCAATGTGATCTTAGGCAAATAATTTAACTTCTTTTTGTCACAATTTCCTCATCTACAAAATGGGAATAATAATAGCACCTACTTCCCAGGACTTTTGTGAGAGAAAAATATGATAACAATTGTAAAGTGCTTAGCCTGGCTCACAGTCAATGCTGTGGAAATAAGTAACATGGAGTTACTGCAAAATGAAAGATCATGAAGAATTCTTTGTTAACTGTCTTCTAGAAAATACCCCTGAGCATTTTGCATGAACTTTCTAATATTTAAAAATGAAACAAAAATCAGAGCCATAGATTCTTAGAGTAAGGATGATTCTTAGAGATTCACATGACTAAGTCACATCTATTTCACATGAGAAGTCTAAGGTTTAAACACATAAAGAAGTTGCCCCAATTTAACATAGCAAGTTAGTGCCAAGATACATGCTAGAAATTAGGTTTCCTGACTGCCAGTCTAGCACTTTTTCCTCTCAATAGGCAATTGAGAAGAGGGCAGATGAACAAATCCATGAGAAACAGAATATGATTTTCTTTACATTTTTAAACTGTTCTAGAAGAAAACGTCATTCTGATCATATGCACACACATACACACACACACACAAACACACACACCCTAATTTTTAGACTTATGATTTCACAAGTGAAAAGAATTATTCTTGACCAATTGCATCTCTCATTACAAATAAAAAACTGTTTTTCAGGTTATAGTCACAAAGAGTTGCCTACATAATTAATATTTTAATGAATATTTCCAGGGACACACAGACAATATGTATTAGAAAGGAAACTTGAAACTTATTTCTCTTGCTGCTGAAGCAAGATGTCTACTAGGTTCTGGAAGTAATTACATGATATAATAGAAAAATCACTACAGCTTGAGTCAGTAAGACATCAGTTTGAATCCTGATTTAGCCCCTTGTTAGATATATGACTCAGGTCAAGTCAGTTAACCTCTTGCAGTCTGAGTTTTCTCCTCTGTTATAATGGAATAATAACTGCATGTAACTCATAAGTTTATTGTGAGGAACAATTGATATAACACATTTAAGGGGCTTTAAAAACTATAATATGGAAATAATTATTAATATTATTGTTTTGTTACTTAATATCTGTCATTTGCACATGAAACTGTTTAAGTTATAAATACGTAGATATGTCTACATATGTCTATATTATATAAATTTTTTTCTCACATGAGAAAATTTGAAATATGTTCTATCCTCAACTGTCATGGTTGTTCAGTTGTTCAATCTTGTCCGAGTCTTTCTGATCCTATTGTCCATAGTATTCCTTTCTATCCTCCAGTATCTCTCAAAGTCTGTCCAAGTTCACGCTTGTTGTTTCCATGATACATTCTATCCATCTTATCCTCTACCATCCTCTTTTCCTTTTGTCTTCAATCTTTCCCAACATCAGGAAATTCAACCAGGAAATTCTCATAATCAGAGACTCTTTTCCAAAAGTCCTGTCACCTTATTAGGTAGACAAAGTATTTAAGCTTTAGCATCAGTATTTGACCCTCCAATGAATAGGGTGAATTAATTCCTTTAAGTATTGACTGATTTAATCTCCTTAATTTCCTAGGGTCTCCCAAAAGTCTTTTCCAGAGTGATAGTACAAAAGTGCAGATTTTGTGGCTCAACTCTCCTTATACTGTAATTCTCACAGTCATACATTGATACTAGAAAAAACCGTAACTTTGACATTGTTGTAAAGGTGATGTTTCTGTTGTCCAGATTTTCCATGTCTTTCCTTCCAAGGAGTAAATGTCTTTTAATTTCATGGCTGCCATTGACATCTGCAGTGAACTTTGAGTCCAAGAATATAAAATCTGATATGACTTCATTTTTTTCTCCTTTTTTCCCAGAAAATGATGGGACCAGTTACAAAGATCTTGGGTTTTGTTGTTGTCAACCTTTAAACCAGTTATTACTCTATTTTGTTTTGCTCTCATCAAGCAACTTCTTAATTCTTCTTTACTTTCTGCATCAGAGGGGTATCTTTTGGCATATATGAGATGGTTACTATTTCTCCTGGCAACCATAATTCCAACTTTTGGTTCCTCCAGCCTGACGTTTTGCATGGTGCATAATGAGGTATGGGCTCTGGGAGTCCCCTCTAGCTCTGCTTGAGTCCTTGAGGTACAGCCTCTGGGAGCCCCCCTGGAACTCTGATTAAATAGTCTCATTTGATGAGGCATTTGCATGAGGCAATAAGACTTGCATTGTAGGCCCAAACTTCTTTTTGCATTCCTCTGTTACTGGACTTCCTACCCTTGAGCCTATCAAAATATCCACCCTTGAACTGTCCCAGCCCACCGTTGTCTGTAGCCTCCAGCAATTTCCCACCCTTAATCACTCCTTGACCTCATTAACTCCTTCTGAAGGCCCTCCCCAAACTCTTCCTCTAGACCACCCCTAGATTCCTCCTACAACCTTCTGTATATAAGACCCTATCTTGTCTTCATGTTTGTGAGAGAGCCATAGAATGACCTAGCACAGATCTACTATGTCTAATACAAGTGAACTTTTATTAAACTTTACTTTTCTTTGTCTGAGAAGACTTGAGTTGAATTCATTTGCAGGACCCTGCATGTTGTTATTTTGGGGTCTCCAGAGGAACGCTAACCCTCTATGGGTAAGCTCTTCAGTGTACTCTGCATATAAGTGAAATAAATAAGATGATAATATACAGCTTTGTTGTAAACCTTTTGGAATCTTAAACCAATCCATTGTTCCATATTCAGTTTTAACTGTTGTTTCTTGACACATATACAGATTTCTCAGGAGACTAGTGAAATAATCTAGTACTCTCATAACTTTAATGACTTGCCACAATCAAAGGCTTTACAATAGCCAATGAAGCAGAAGTAGATTGTATTGTTGCTGTTTTTCTGGAATTTCCTTGCTTTCTCAGTAATCCAGTGAATGTTGGTAATTTGGTCTCTAGTTCCTCTAGCTCTTTGAAAATAAGTAATTCTTGCTTTACATATTACTGAAGCCTAGCTTACACAATCTTAAGTATAAACTTGTGGGTGTATGAAATGAGTGCAATTGCTCACTAATTTAAGCATTCTTTGTCTTTCCCCTACTTTAATATTGGAATGTAAACTGATCTTTTCCATTCCATTGGCCACTCTTGAGTTTTGCTAATTTGCTTGTATACTGAATGCAGCACTTTATCTTCTTTACTTAGCACATCATTTTTTAAAGATTTTAAATAGCTTAGTTGGAATCCCATCACCTCTACTAGCCTTAGTGTTAACAATGCTTCCTAAGGTACACTGGACTTCATTCTACCCTCAAACTATTTTGTTTTTGTTTATATCTGTAAATGTTAAGTTCCCCAAGGAAATGTAAATTTTGTAGATAAGGTTTGTCTATTTTTTACCTTGCACTCCAGAATTTAGCTTAGAACACATATTTTAGGTAATTTTTTGTTTAATTGAATTTAATTGAATTATTCTGATTGAAGTTCATCTGACATTTAAAAAACACAAAAGAGAAAGACAGCAAACTCTGTTCCTGATGTTAAATAGTAATCACATCAATAAACTTCCATTGCATAACAGTATAAAGAGAAAAGCCCTTTGATTAAAATATAGCTAAATGTAAAATAAGAAATATCAACATTGAAGAATGACTTACAAGGTTTCAGGAGCTTTTTAAAATATAACAAGTTCCAGAAGACAATCTTAACTGTAATATTTTTCCCTTCTCAACTTAATATATATTTTATTAAAATTTTATTGATGTTTTGACATTAACCACATTTCCCATTTTTATCTCTTCTACTCCCATACCACAAGGACTGCCCCTTACAAGAAGTAATTTAAAGAGAGGGATTAAGGGCAGACATTTTAGCAATACTACCAAACACAACTAGTTGAAGTAGAAACACTAAAATTTAATACATAAATAAAAAAAGAATCAATAAATTATTAGATAAATTAATAAATTGATTAGGTGAATAAATTAATGAATTAAAACAATGGGATAACTAAGTAAATATGTAGATGAATGAGTAAATGAATGAATGAATATCTAATAAATAAGGAAGAATGGGCAACTAATAATGAATAGCAGAAACCACATACATTCCCACCATAGCTATTTCCCTAAAGAATTTCTCTCAAGATTTCTCAAAATAGTCTAAAGGACTTTCCCTTATTAAGAGAGGAATTTTGATTTAGGAATTTCCCATTTCTGATTTTCCCATGGTGAAATAAAACTAGAATCCTTTGGCCAAGTCTATCACTCCATAGTAGTATGTGCTATGGTTTCATTGGAATAATGACTGAGTTTACCACTATAAAATTATACTTACTGCAAATTGTAAAAGAATAATTATATGATGGAACCATATCAGTGAATCAACAGGTGTGGAAATAATGTAAAAACAAAGTCTTTACTATTTATAGAACTCTCAGTGGCTATGAATTACAAACTATCATTGACCAAGAATCAGGGTTAGCTGCTTGTGTGCTGACATTTTGGCGTTTATTATAATTCAGTTCCATTCAATTAAATTAACAATTAAATTAAAATCAATAAATATTTATTGAGTGCCTATTGTATGGCAGATGTAATGCTGGACTTTTCAAATATAGTAAGAAGTTTAAAAAAAAGAAAAAGAAAAAAACAATATCTCCTACCTTCATGGGGTTTACTTTCTGTGGGATGATGATTTACCTATTTATCTATCCTTTTAAAGATTATGTAGTATATTATTTAAAAGTATTTAAAACAATACAACATAAAGGTAGACAATTTTGCAGTATACAATGTGTTTGATTCTACCATATATGTGATGAAAAATAAATCTTCACTCATTTATAGACATCCCTTATTTATATAAGACTGAGATAATATATGATTTTGGTACATATAAGTAACAAAATTCCAATGTATCCATGGTCTCTTCCAAACACAAAAACTAACCAATAAACATCAAAATTATTCCTACTGAAAGATAATAATATTGAAATGGAATTGGATGCTGATAGGAATTGTGACATAATTTAGGAAACATAATTGAACTTTGACATCTAAATGAATGCTTTCCATGAAAGTAAGGAGGCTAAGTATTTATACTAATAATATCCATAGACATTTTTGGATGTCTTTAGCTGCTCCACTTAGAGACAATCAATGAATCACCCAGAAAAATAGCCTTGTTACTTCAGAGTCACACTACATTGCTAACTAAAATTTTGAGCTTCTAGCTTGGCCCTCTTCCTTATTCAGTAGAATTGGTTTTCAAATAGCTTTCAAATTGCTTCCAGAAATCAAGTTCATCCTCTTAGGACAAAGAAACACTGTGATTGAGACTATTCAAAAGAACAGTTCACCTCTCCATAGTACTTTAAAATTACAAAATTCTTTACTCATATTATATTGAGTGTGGTAACAACCCTTTGTGGTAACCATTCTTTATCTTATCCCTATTTTGCAGTTGAAAAAAATTATCGGAGAGGTTTGGAGATCAATGTCACTCAGTGTTTGAAGCAGTTTTCTAGCCCAGCTATTTCCTTATTCTAAATCCAACAATCTATACATTGTATAATCCTTCCTCAGATAATCTGAAGGGCCTTTTAGAATTTCATATAAGCTCCTACCGTGTTTCCCCGATAATAAGACACTGTCTTATTATTTTTTCCGGACAGAAAAACACCAGAGGGCTTATTTTCAGGGGAGGGCTTATTTTAATGAACATTGATAGCAATTTTAATAAACAGGTAAATGTGAACAAAAAAATGTACCTTTATTCAATAAGCAAATCACTGGGGAAGGACAGGATGACGCACTCACTGCTGCAGCTCTGATTGGATGCAGCTCGGAGCGCGGCGTGTGGCGTGCGTTTCACCCGGGGGGAGGGGGGACGGTGCATACAGAGGGTACCATAATGTAGTGTGTAGCACAGGGGATCACCTTCACTACAGTAGCAATCTCAATAGGGCTTATTTTCGGGGGAGGGCTTATTTTAGAGGAATCTTACACAGTAAGGGGAGGGCTTATTTTCGGGATAGGTCTTATTATCAGGGAAACACGGTATGTCCTAAACATCATTTTCACAAGCATCAAAACCTAAATTATTTGCCTCTTTGCTTCTATGTAAAATTTCCTGAATCAGAACACTTGGCCCATGTTTCTTCAGCCTTATATTGGATTGTTTTATTCAGAACTATGCTAACTGAGTTGAAGGAAAACAAAATTGCATCAGACTCAGGTTTCCCAGTTACACATAAGATCAAATTTCATTGTCTCAAAAAAGAATGTGTGTCAATTTTGAACTGTAACATAGAAGTCAGCCCTATAGGTATAGAAACTGTAGTTTCTTAACATTTTAATTTAAATTCTAAATGACCTCTGGCCCATACACCTTACATTTAATTCATTTTTCCCAGATGCCACACAAATTACAAAAGCATTTAGCTAATGCCTTCCTGATATCAGATTGCACATAAACCCTTGAAATGTATTCAAGGGCTTATTCTAATAAGAATGAAAAATGTAGCTGTCCATTGTAGTGCTAATCTATTATGTTTTATTTATATAGAGTACAAAAGTTAATTTCCTATTCTAAAGAATTATTAACCACTCTTATTTTAATCATTTTAATGCTTTTCCCTTAAAATTAATATTAACTTTATCAAAAGAATTTGAGTCCTCAACAGGTTCTTAAAAGTTCTAATTACTGCACGTAGCCATACAGTTAAATTCATTTTAGGGGTGATAATATTTATTGGCAATATTTATGAGCGTACCATCTCCAAAGTTGCTATTCTTAATACTGGTTTAGCTATTAATAATCCAATAATGGATTATTAAAAGGTTCTACTAGTGTTTGACCTGTAATATAAAGAATTTATATTAAATGATATCTGGGGGCGATTATGCCCCTGATGATTTTGAGGTTATTCTTTATGGATTCAAGATGACAAGACAACCTTATCTCTCTAGTTGGAACTTCCAGTTCTAACCAGTATTGAGCATATAAAATATTACAAATGCAATAAAATAAAATAAAAAAAAGAAGACTGCCCAACTACAGGGGTCATGGAGCTCTTATGGGGAAAAAAAAATCACTTTGCAAAAACAATTCAGGTTTAGGGCTAATAAACCAGGCAAATTTAATGAACTGAGGCAGTCAGAAGAGACATATTGATCCAGTACTAGGTGATTCTTCTGGTGGTCCATGTAGCCCTATCCTTGAGGAAAATGAACAGACATTTTACCCCTAGTCACTGGAGTTAGGCAGTTGTTTGTCCTTCATTTTCAAAGAAGACCAATGACATCATAGGATGATGTCTTGACTATTGCATGAATTATATTTGAGTGAGGAAGGAATTAATCAACCTTACTCTTTCTTACAGTGTCTTTGAAGTCCAGTTGCAAGACAAAAGTTGCAATGAGTGGCAATGGCCTAGGATGCAGTGAATGACCTTGACTTCTTCCAAGCTTAAAATAATCCACAGAGTTTACTTCATTCCCTTTATGTTCAGTGGCACAAATTGTTTTCATATGCCCATTCCACTAGGGAAAGCCTACACCTGCTTGGGGTCCACATCCTCTAACTCATGAATAGGTTTGAGACTTGTTCAATCTGATTTAGCCTCCTTGCCAAGACAGGGTGTGGATACTATGCATGCTACACTTTCTTGGAGCCACAGGTGAGAACTGAGTGTCAGGTAGACACCAAAGGTGGATGAACAGAGATGAAAGTGCTACCTGAACACCCAATACTGCTGGCATCCTTGTGTTGAAGATGGCAGTTATAGTGTTTAGTTGTGAATTGAATGGAAAGGCCTAATTTCTGTCCTAACTTTATAGACTTCCTATTTACTGTAACTCACATATTCATATCTTGAATTTTACTTTCTTCCTTATGTTTCTGATTCCCAAACATTGGTTCCCCTCACAACCTGGTCTTCCAACAAAAGGTTTCTAATTATTTTGATCATGTTGGTATCAGTTTTAGGGGAAAATTAAAATGATTAAAAAAAACTATTATTGAAAATTCAGGCATATTTATCATAGTGCCTGGTAGATAATAAGTGCTTAATAAATGTTTATTGATTGTATATGTGTGTGTTAGTGTGAAATATATAACATTACATATAGTTGAATTGATTTCTATTTTACTATATTGTCATATTGACTATCACAAAATACTATTATAAATATATTTATATAAACATAAATGTATTGATGTTATGTAACTATATAATATAAAATAGACATATATAATTTAAATATGTATATGTATTTAGATAGTGATTGTACATCATATAATTGCATAATATGAGAGAAAGAAGACATAGAGAGACAGGAGACCTCATTTTATCTTTTCAGTTGTGTCCGACTTTTTGTGACCCCATTTGGGGTTTTCTTGGAAGAAATACTGGGTGGCTTGCCATTTACTTCTTTAGCTCATTTTACATATGAGGATCCTGAGGCAAACAAGTTTAAATGACTTGCTGAGAGTCACACAACTACTAAGTATCCAAGGCTAAATTTGAACTCAGGTAGATGAATTTTCCTTACTCTAGACCTGGTGCTCTATCCACTCTCCTGCCTCGCTGCCCATTAGTCATTCAATGCTTTCCCTCTATTCTCATTGTGAAGATTTTCATACTAAGGAGTGAGGTGGGAAATTATAGCTATTCCATTCAGTCTTGCATAGGAGTTTTAAAAAGAGGCAGTTTGCAGTGAAGTGAGGTATTAATATAAAAATAAAAGTTTAATAAATGTTTGTTGGTGGGTTTAATATAATATCAATAACATTAATAAAATATTAATATTCACAATTCTGTCTCCTAGTTTTATCTTCTTGAGAGAAGTCTTATCTTCTCTTTTTATTTATTTAGTATTTTATTTTCCCTAGTTACATATAAAAACAATTTTTAACATTCATTTTTAAAACTTGGAATTCCAAAATCTCTCCCTTGCTCCCTCCACACAGTCCTCATTAATAATGAAAACAATTCACTATAGGTTATACATGTGTAGTCATACAAAGCACATTCATAATAGTCATGTTGTGAAAGAAAACATAGCTACCCCCCCAAAAAAAAACACATAAAGTTTAAGCAATATATTTCAATCTGTATTTATATGCCATTAGTTCTTTTTCTTGGGATGGATGGCATTTTTCATCTTCACTCCTTCAGAGTTGTCTTGGATCATTGTATTTCTGAGAATAACTAAGTTACTTCCCCTCACCTCCCCCCTCTTCCCTTCCCCTGTAAAAGCTTTTTTTTTTTACCTGTTATGTGAGATAATTTACTGCTTTTTCTTTCTCCCAGTATATTCCAGTTTCACCCCTTTATTTTTAGATATCATCCCTTCATATTGAACTCACAACTGTGCCTTCTGTCTATATACACTCCCTCTAACTACCCTAAATAATGAGAAAAGTCCCCCCTTGACTGTGGCAGCCAGCTCTGTTATGCGAGTGCTCTTCCTCTCCCTAGGGCTGACACCTAGCACTGTGACCTGGATCTGAGTATGGGGTGATGGAGTCCTACCCAGTGCTAGCAAAAAGACCCCCATTATCTCCTTCTGACCAGTTGTTCGACCCCCTTGCCAAATGTGGACTGAGAGCTCTGGAAGTAGCCACTGATGCTGCTGATTCAAATGCCTCCCAAGGACTGCTGTTAGTTTAGTGGGGCTTATATGGTACAGGTGAAGAGATTGAAAGAGAGTGGTCAACAAGAAGCCTATAATCTCAATTTACCACTTAAAGACACTTTAGAAGACAACGAGATTCCAGTAGGCTGGTCAATACTAGCAGGGGCCCCTCCTCCCCTCTGCCACAGAGTGAACAAGGGAATACATAATGCCCTAAACTCTGAAACTTCTCTCCCTTGTTAGCTCTTCTCCCCTCCCTTGGCAGGGTTTACTCTGTAACAATCCCTAGCCTCTCCTGTCTAGGGGATTCTTCCTTAATCAGATGGCACCCCCTTAGCAGACATCTCCTTTAAGTGGGGTGGCATCACCCCTTACGCAGGCTACTTGAGTGCCTTCCTTAAGCTGGGGTCTCTCTTGATAGGTATCTCCCTTAAGTACCCACCTCCCTTAAGTTCCTCTCCCTTGGGGAGCTGCCATCTTTCGTTAAGCTGAGTCTCCCTTGAGCTTTGTCTCCCCTAAAGGGTAGGGGAGACTGGTGTGCTATGCATGGTCTGTTGTATTGTGTTCTGTGTTATCCCCAATAAATGGCTTCACTTGATTTGGAGATTGGCTGAGCGAATTCATTTGAGTTGACCTTGTACCCCAACATTTTGGGGTGCTCCTGAACCTCATGACTAGTGCTGCCTGGCTGGACTGTGTTTCACTTTCATCTAGGTATCACACACCTTTCATGCTGAACTACTAAGTTGTCTTTGGCATTTGTGGGTTGAGATCTGTAAACCAGCCACTGCTGCCACTGAGTTGGCACTCAGTTGCCCCAAGGCCTGCTCCAGGTTTTTGGGAGCCTGGTCTACATTGGTGAGGCATGTACTGGACTGTGATCTTCTCTCACCCTGATTAAACAGAAATTCCCTGTCCATCTTCCAAATTGTCTTGGGCTGGAAATATTTCATTCCATCATTTTGGAGATTCTGCTGCTCTATAATTTGTTTAGAGTAATTTTATTTTATTATATTTTTTGCTTTTTGGAGGGGGGAAGTTAGGGCAATTGGGGTTAAGTGACTTGCCCAAGGTCACATGGCTAATTTTGTGTTAAATATCTGAGGCCAGTTTGGAACTGAGGTCCTCCTGACTCCAGGGCAAGTGCTCTATTCACTGAACCACCTAGCCACCCCTAGAGTAATTTTTAAAGGTATTTGGAGAGGTTTGGGGGAGATCTCAGGCAAGTCCCTGCCTTTACTCAGCCATTTTGGTTCTATCTTTCTTATCTTCTTCTGATTTCAAGACTCAGGTTGTCCCTGCTACTACTGCTGCATATCACTTTTCAACCATGGCAAATCACAGGAAGATGCACTTTAATGTTTCCTCCAGGTTGTCCTGTACACACTGATGACAGGATAATAGATACATAGCATGGAGGGGACTCTAAGGCAATCTAGAGTAACACCATCATGTTACAGATTAGTAAAAGGAAGCCCAGGGTATATGATTAAGTAAATTCCAGAGCTATTCTGAATCAAGGCTGACAATTCTAGGTCATCTTTCCTGTGCCGGAAGCCATCACTGCCTGAAACTTACCTGGCCCACCACCAAGACACAAAGAGGAAAGAAAGTCCAAGCTAAGGAGCCACCACAATGAGATCAGTTCAGCATATATCTACATGGGGTTGAAACAGATGCACCCAGACATTAGTATCTCTTCCAGGACCATGAGCATCATGAACTAACTATTGAATGATGTGTTTGAGTGCCTGGCAGGGGAGGCAGCCTGACTGACCCAGTACTCAGGTCAGGCAACTCTGATTTCTCAGGAGGTCCAGACAAACAAACATTGGCTGTTGCTCGGGGAACTGGTTAAACATACTGTGTCTCAGGGCACCAACATTGTCACCAAGTATACCAGCTCTATGCGAGCTTGAACCCTACCCTGTGGACTGGTTTAGGGAATGAAGAAGGATTAGTTTGGAGGATAAAATGGTCTTTCCTCACTGACCTACAATATCAGGAGCATTAATTAAAAAAACTGGGAGGTTCCCCACCAAAAAAAAAAAAAGAAGAAAGGGAGAGAGGAGGGAAGAAGGGATGAAGAAGAAAAAAAGGATAGAAGGAAGGGAGGAAGGGAGAGGAAGGAGGGAAGAAAGAAGAGAAAGAAAAAAGCAAAGAAAGACTTCCTGCTCTTGAAAAACTTAAATTCTAAGAAAGAAGACAAGATGATATTTACATAACTTAGTATATGTAAAAAACATACAGAGAAGATAAAAGGTAATCTTAGAGAGGAAGGCATTGTTCAACTTCTGTAAATGAGGAAAAGCCACCTGCTCAAGGTCTGATTTGATTTGAGTATTAAAGAAAGCAAGAGATTCCAAGATATGGGAGAGATAGCAGAATACTTGAGGAATAGGTACAAATGCATGGAGATAATACATGGAATATTGTGAGGGAAAAGGAGTAAGGAGTCCAATATAGATGGATGGTAGGAACAGATGATATTATACATGAAATTATATATAGGTATATTTTATAGGTATGAATATTATATTTAGGAATTGATAAATGCTAATTATTTTCCTTTTTTTCAATTGATAAATGGAATCAACAACAAATCTGGACATATTGTGCTTTGGGGTCTACAAATATATTTTACCAGTTTTATTTGCTAAGTCTCAAAACAACGCTTTGAGGTATGTATGATCCTAATTTTTACTAAAGAGAAAACCATGATTCTAAGAGATTAAGTTATTTGTTTGTAGTCATAAAATCAATATGTGCTAGAGATAGTGTTTGAACTGAGGTTTCTCCTGAATCCTCATTCAGTAATCTTCAGTCATGTCCAACTCTTTGTCCATTTGGGGATTTCTTGGCAACGATACTAGAATGTTTTGCATTTCCTTCTTCAGCTCATTTTACAGATGAGAAACTGAGGCAGTGTTAAATGCTTTGCAAGGGTGATACAACTAAAAAGTGTCTTGAGACTGGAGGTAAACAGGAAGATTAGTATTCCTGACTCCCAGCCTAGTATTCTTTCCATTGTGCCACCTACATGCTCCACCTTAATTCTTATGCCTGCATAATTTCTATTATACTATACTGATTATCTTAAAAATGAATGAAGCAGTTAGGGGCGGCCAGGTGGCTCAGTGAGTAAGAGCACCAGCTCCAGGGTCAGGATGACCTGGGGATTGAATCCAGGCTCAGACACTTAGCACCCACCCAGAAACACTTGGCTGTGTAACCTTGAGCAAGTTACTTAACCCCAATTGCTTTAAAAAAAAAATGGGGATTTGTTTGGGGAGGCCAGGTAGCACAGTGAGTATCCAGTGTCGGGATGACCTGGAGATCGAATCCCGGGCTCAGACACTTAGCACCCACCCAGAAACACCTGGCTGTGTAACCTTGAGCAAGTTACTTAACCCCAATTGCTTAGGGGCGGCCAGGTGGCTCAGCAAGTAAGAGCACCGGCTCCAGTGTTGGGATGATCTGGATCAAATCCAGGCTCCAATACTCAGCACCACACTCAGAAATAACTGGCCGTGTAACCTTGAGCAAGTTATTTAACCCCGATTTCTTAAAAAAAAATGAATGAAGCAAGTGAAAGAGAGGACCCAAAATTCTGGATTCCTTTATTGAAGACTTTCTTTCTCTGGAGATCATGTTAGTTGTTAGTTTGTCCAGAAATTAAAAAAAAAAAACTAATCTTTTATTTATTTGTTTGTTCTTTTATTTGTTTATTTATTACCTATTTCTATTCTTCTTTGAAGTTTTATATACAGTTTGGAGTTACTAACATAAAGAAAAATTTAGAAAGGAATAAAGGGGTCAGAAATGAGGTACCACTCAGGTAGGTATGTAGAGAAGGATCATACCAAATACAAATATACTTAGATGAAATCATAGCCTTGATAGAAAATGGTAAATTTTTAAAATGAATACAGGGTCAAAATTAATGTAGAGGGACTTCTGGGAGCCAAGATGGCAGAGTAAGCAGTTCGCTATCACTCTCCCTTTTTGACCTCTAGAAAAAGACAGAAGATAACACCCCAGGAAAAATTGTGGAACAGTGGAGTCAGCAGAAAGACAGGGTGGAGCAGTCTCTTAGCATAGGAAATTTGAAGTATCAACAAGAAAGGTCTGCTTTATTATGGTAAAAGTAGAGCAAATCCCAGGAAAGGAAGCATCTCAGCAAGCCAGAAACAAGCCCCACCTTAGCAAGCTGGCAAGAGATCCTGAGTCCCAGGGTGGAACAGGCAAATGCCAACACCAAAATCACACCCCACTTTTTCCCCCCATCCCACACATGCCTTAGCATAGCTGGGAGAGCTGGCAGACTTCAACTCAGGGAACCAGATAAAAGCATATTATTTTCTCTCTTTTTTTCTTCTTTCTCACAGTTTGTCCCTTTAGTTCTAATTCTTCTTAACTGTAGCAGCAAGCACCCTAGCAGACCATGGATGGCTGCTAGCACAGGCTCTTAGATTTACTTTTCTAAAGGAAATCAACTCAAAATGGGTTAACAATCTTTTAATTAATCAAACATATATCATTTACCTAGTTCAGGGGGAAAAGTCAGCACCCTGAACTTCAGAGAATACAAACAGAAGCTACAACAGAAAATAACACAATTTAGCAGACAGAACTTCCAGTTGTCTGACCATTACATTTAAACCTAGTTAGTTACCAGAGAGGGAAGCACCAAAATCTGGGTTTTCAAAGAGGGGGAGTGGGGTGGGGGGGCTCGATGACTGTTCAGAGTCTCCTCTGGCCCAATCACAAAACTCTTCCCAAAGTTAGCCCCAAAGCATAGCCTTCTCCTGGATCAGAGAATGTCACAACCCTCTTGACCCACTGCCCAATCACAAAGTAACAAGGTGTGGGCATTCCTGAAAAACAAGTTTCCTGACACAGACTCCACGTGACCACATTCAGCCTATTAGGGGGCAGAGTATATTTTCAAATCAGGGAAGATTCTTAGATTTACTTAAGCCTATCAAGGGGTCAAGGGGCAGGGAAGATCTTTAGATTCAAATTACATTAACAATGTGAATAGCGTGGAAATATATTTAATATAATTGTACATGTAGGGAGATGGAGCCAAGATGGCAGAGTAAGAGCAGGGACTTGCTGGAGCTCTGCCCCAAACCACTCCAAATACCTGTAAAAATGACTCTAAACCAATTCTAGAACTACAGAACCCACAAAATGGTAGAATGAAGCAAATCACCACTCCAAGGCAACCTGGAAGGTCAACAGAAAAGGTATATATCACCAGGCTAGGAGCAGAGTGCAGTCTGGCCTGGGCCATGCCAGCACAGACAGAACTGGAGAAGGCCTTAGGGGACTGAATCACTGGCAGCTGTGGTGGTTTCCAGTCTTTTCATCCCACAAACGCCAAAAATAAAAGAAAGGGTCACTGGGGAAACTCTATGGGACCTGGGTGAAAGAGGACGTAAATCCAGCTGGGGTCTGACCCCAACCTCAGGGCAGTGGAGGTGGTGATAGCAGCAGCAGCAATAGCAGCAGCAGTTCTGGCTGCTTCTGGAGTTCTGGGTCCACAGATAGTAAGGGATGGAGTGGCTGATATAAAATCCCTGAAGCCTGGGACAGTACTCTGTTACTAGCCTAGCTCTCAGTTGTCCACCTACTTCCCACCCTTGAGCCTATCAAAATATCAATCCACCCTTGTACTGGCCTAGCCACCATTGTCTGTAGGCTCCAAGTAGCCTCCAGCAACTTCCCACCCTTAATCACTCATTGACCTCATCTGACTTTTCCTGAAGACCCTCCCCAAACTCCTCCTCTAGACCACCCCTACATTCCTCCCACAACCTTCTGTATATAAGATCCCATCTTCCCTCCATGTGATATGAGAGCACCTTAGAATGACCTAGCATAGATTTACTCTGTGTCTAATACAAGTAAACTTTTAATAAACTTTACTTTTTTTTGGCCGAGAAGACTTGAGCCAAATTCATTTGGCAGGACAGTGTGTTGGTATTTTGGGGTCTCCAGAGAAACCCTAACCCTCTTTATAGGTAACCCTTCATCCTTTTGATTATCTTATTCTGGGTACTGAAGAATAAGTCTGTACTAGGTCATTCTATGGTGCTCTCACATCACATGGAGGGAAGATGGGATCTCATACAACTAGTAAATTTTCATTGACAATTTAGGGTTTGATTTATTCTTTTGTCGATTGTCTAGAATGAAGGAAATGGTGGCAAAAGGCTAATATTTAAGATGAAACCTAAAACTGTGTCATAGATACACACTTTTAATGTTTACCCGGAGAGCTGATTGTTAAACATTTACTAGCATATCCTTAATTTTCCCAGAGTCACAAAACTAGCATATGTCAGATAATCTAGGTCTTTCCATCATTCCATGGATGGTTTTCTATACACTACATCACTCTCCTTCTCATGTTTAAATATAAGAGGTAGAAAGGGTAAGAGGTCATAGGAATTTCTCAGACTGGCTGTGGATGAAGAAAGTTCAAGGTACAATTAACATGGGAGTGTCCCCTATGACCTGAAACTAGACCAAAGACATAATACTCAAGAGATTAAATAAGTCCAAATACAAAATGTCTTTTAACTAGAGCATATCAAATTATGTCTGGCCTGATGAGAGTAGCCATCTGTAATGCCAGGAATCTTCAGCTTCTTGGAGTGGGGAAGGGAAGCACAATTCTGACCTTTTGGTTCCTAATAAGTCCAGCTCTTCAAATACCCCACCCTCCTGTCCCTTAAGTTCTTTTAGCAAGTCATTGCCACTATTACCTCTTTCAGGTAATAGTCCCTTCTGCCTCAGACTTTAAAATAAGAGTTCTTTAAATAGTACTATGCTTAAGAATAGTGAATCCTCAGTAAACATTTGCTGATGGTGAAATTTGAGTGAAAACAGACATGTTATCATTGTCTAACTTGTGGAGCCAGAGATTTTATAGAGTATAGAATGAAATGGTAAATGTCACTGACAGAAATAGAATCCAAAGAGAAAGTCTTAAGGGCCTATTTACAGAAAGCCTCCTAATAAGTGTAATAGAAAAGGTTTATTTACATGTATACATGTAATGAGATAAAAGTTGTTGGAAAGCTTTCATAGGATCTGGAGAGTGCTTTAGAGGTTATCTAATACATTCTCACTTTACAAATTTGTAAAACAAGGACAAATGATATAGGAAGAAAGGTGACTTGTCTTTAACCTAAGTAGCAGTGCCATGAAGATATTTGAGCCAGGCATCTCACTCCACCACTAATACTCCTGTCAGTCCACCTGTCCATCTATACTGACACAATTGGTGTTAGACTTCTATCAATCAGGTTCAACTTTTGGCACTCTTTCTGTTATAGGACAAATAACTATTTCAATCCTTTCAATTCAATCCAGTTTTTCCTTACCAAGACCTTACCTACATGACAGTAAATGCTGAATTGAGTAACAGTACAGCTGATGTTTCCAGCTGTCTTAATGACTGAATGTGATCAATAACAGACAATGTGACCAACAAAGCTGAAAAATGGGAATTGAATACTCAGTTGACTTAGTGACACCATCCTGATGAGTTCTGTGACTTTTTCTGTGAACTGGATCAAACAATTTGTTTTATCAAAATATCTTGTTTAAACTTGACTTTGAATTAATAATTAATATCTTTACCCATTCTCCATTAGCATAGTCATATCTAATAAAAAACACACACGAATAAAAACAAAAATCTTCCTTGATGCTAAGGCTGAAGAGGTTACCCACTAAGAGGGTGAAGGTTGCTCTGGGGACCCCAAAATTCCAACAAGCCAGGTCCTGCCAAATGAATTCAACTCATCTTCTCAGCCAAAGAAAAGTAAAATTTATTTAAAATTCACTTGCATTAGACACAGAGTAAGTCTGTGCTAGGTCATTCTATGGCACTCTCAATATTCTATGGCTCTCTCACCCACATGGCATTCTATGGGGCTCTCACACCACATGGTGTGACATGGGGTCTTATATACAGGAGACTGTGGAAGGAATCTAGGGTTGATCTAAGGGAGGAGTTTGGGGAGGGTCTTCAGGAGGAGCTAATGAGGTCAATGAGTGATTAAGGGTGGGAAGTAGCTGGAGGCTACAGAGGATGGTGGGTCAGGCCAGCTCAAAGGTGTATTAATATTTTGATAGGCTTAAGGGTGGGAAGTAGATGAACAATGGAGGGCTAGGCTAGTAATTAGGTTAGTAGTTTAGCAGTTAGTAACTAGGAACAATGTAAGGCTTATTGCCTCATGCAAATGCCTCATCAAATGAGACAATTTAATCAAGAGTCCAAGTGAAGTTCCCAGAGCCCATACCTTATCAAGGCAAAGTAGAATATAAAATATCTCTCCTAGGATATAGAATCTAGTAACCAGTTTAATTCTTGACAGCTGCTTGCTACATGTATAGCCTTGGATAAGTCACTTAAACCACTTTGGGTCTCAGTTTTATCATCTACAAAATGAGGCATAGAGCTGAAACAACTCAGGCCCCTTCAGTTTATTGCCCTGAAGCTGAGAACCCAGGAAACACAGATCTTTTCTCAGTAAGATAATCAGGCCTAAGTGTTATCAATTGAGGGTTACCTACATGCTGTGCTCATGCTTATGTTTCACAGGAAGATGCTAATTTTAAAAATAGCAACCACAGATTGCTGACTCACATTTAGCTTATAAGTCTCTTTTTCATGCTAATCTTGCAGGACACCAGGCATTCCCCACCTGCTCCTTTCAGAGTTTGGATTTCCTTTTTGCTTACAATGCCCCTGAACAAGGTGCTGTGGGTTCTCTAGCTGGCTCTCACCCAAAAGAATCTATTACATTAAAATAGATTCTGAGAACAAGACAAAAGGAGGAGGTGGGGAGGGGAAGAGCCATAATATTTTATCAAAAAGACAATATCTGTCCTGGACAAATTGTTTGTCCCCAAATGAAATAATGTATATAAAATGCTTCACAAAAATCGGAGAATTGCTATATAAAAAGGTGAAGATATGTGGTTGTTGCTATTGTTATTTATCTATTTGCTCACCCTTGTATACAAGCAGAAAGTGTGCTAACTTAGTGTCATAGGAAATGACCTCAAATCTTGTCTCCACCATTTATTACTCAATGAACTTGGTCCTGGTCCTTCAATTCTCTGGACCTCAGTTTCCTCAAACTTAAAATGAGAGGATTGAACTGAGTCATTTCAAAGATTCCCTTCTAGTGTATGATTTGTATTGCCTTAGGGCTGACCAAGCACTTTACAAATATCTAATTTGGCTGCCCAGGGTCACACAACTATTAAGTATCTAAGGTCACATTTAAACCTCAAGTCCACCATGATTCCATGACTTATGACCTTATGACCCCTGAAAATATCTGCTTTACCAAACAATATATCCTTTACTTTTAATACTGTTAAAAGCTTTCTGAGATGAACATTACCTACCTGGATCAATTTAATTCAATTTAATTAATGTCAATTCAATTTCACAAAAATTTGGAAATAATTTGAAAACCAATGCGTTAGACATTATATCCATGAAGGTGAAAAAGAACCACTTCCTACTTACTATCTATTAGAAAGAGAAAATATCTACACTAAATAAGTGTAATACAAATGAGAACATGTTAAAACATAGGAACAGATTAGAAAATGTGTTACGATAAATTCCACACTGATGATAGTATTCATTCTATGGTGGCCTTTTTCCTACTGGAAAGAGCTCTTTAAAGCTACATTTAATGCTTTGTGCTTCTTCACTAGTATGTATTTATTATGATTCTTATGTTAAATTATGAACTCTAAGAAGGCAAATCACCATCCACCTTACTAGGGGCAATAATAGCCATCTATACACAATACAAGAGACTGAACAAATGTCTTTCAATGAAAACCATTAAAATAAAAAAAAAGTTATTCTAAGAAAATAGAAACCCAAAAAACCTAATATTAAAAAAATCATTTTCCATGTCATCAACCAACTTACTAAATGGGCAACAAAGGATTAAGTACAGAAAGGTCTTTATTAACCCAACTCTGAAAGTTCTCCCTTTAGGGGAAGAATTCTGCTTTGGGTTACATACTTTTTTCTTTTTTATTACTTTTCAACTGTACTTTCTTCTGTTATATATTATTAATTATTTGATTGAAAATGTTTTTGGAGGAAATTACCATAACAATCACAAGGATATTCACTTGCCTTTAAACTCCATTTCCAAGTGGAAATTTGTCATTTTTGATATTTTGAAAGCATTGTAATTTGTTACTGTGCAAATGAAATAAAATGGGATGTGAGAAGGCTAAAATATTTTTCTAGTAGAAACTTTAATAAAATATAGTAAAAAATGATACTTTATTCATCTTTCTCACTTGCTCACTCATATTTCCTTTCCTTTTACATTTTTTCTCTAATACTAGGATATGATAAGCTTCCAAATGAAAAAATAAGAAAATAAAGAGACAGAAATAGAGAAAGAGATAGACAGTCAGACAGAGGGAGATAGAGAGACAGAAATAAAAGTGCACTGAGATATTTTTTCTTTTCAGTACCCTATAGTAAAATGTCTTATTCTGATTATTGTCACAGTCTCCTTGAAAGCTCAACATGAAAAACTCATCAAGAAAGTTCATGCTAAGCCAGACACTGGCTAGATAGCACTCATCTTTCCCTGTTGCACTATATTGTAAGATAATCGTCCTGGGGGAGATGGGACCAAAAGAAATAGGTACATTACATTCATTGTTGCAACTCAGTGTACACCAAATTTAATAAAGCACACAATAAGAGAATATTTTGCAAAAGGAAACTCAAGCTAATGCCCAATGTGATAGTGACTTGACTGATAAAATAGCAGAGATACATAAATGAAAAGAGATCATCCTAACTATTTTATAGAGAATGACTAACTGCCTGAAATTATGTATGTACCCTCGTGCCAATACCTCAATACAATATACTGCATATTTTAATCTGGAAATCCCCAGACACGTTACACTGCTTGCTTATGCATCCTTTTAATAGGTTTCATTTTATCCATGGGGATACAATGCTGTTTCAGCAGGAGGGTATCACTTATCAGACAAATTAAATTCCTATTCAATTTCCTTCCAATAATTCAAAAGCCCAGGGTCTGAGCCATGGGATTTTAAATAGGAAACTCTCTTTTCACAAATCAGAGAAATCAGTTCATCTGAATTTGCCACAAATTCTGATTAATGGTAAACGAGAGATTGCCACAACTCTTAAATCTCCTAGGTATAACACGTCCCTTCATTCTGTCTGATTTGGAAGGAATTATTCTTTCTGTGCTCCTCTCTCTCTCTCTCTCTCTCTCTCTCTCTCTCTCTCTCTCTCTCTC